>NW_020897693.1:47915107-47970104 GCF_003984885.1 Neopelma chrysocephalum
CAGTTCAGGTCACCTGTCACAACTGTGCTCCCTCCCAGTTTTTTTGTGTATCTCCTTAAGGGCAGACCACAAACCACAAAAAAGTCCTTGCCTTAGGATGAACATGACAGCAACAACCAAAACACCAGTGTGTAATCGATGTTTTACTAAATCCCAAAAACACAGCACAATACCACCTAGGAAGAAGAAATTAACTCCATCCCAGCCAATACCATAACAGTTATATATGCTGTTTTTTTTCAAAGTAAGTTCTACATAAAGTCTATGATGTGATTTGATACCTTGAATTAATTAGTCATAAAATTGCTAAATTGATTTATTAGGCTAATGAGTCTTAAAGACATGAAATGGTGCTGTATTTCCAAGCTGTCTTCAGGGCGGTGGATGTGGATGTGCTGTGCTTGTTTCACCGGCACTTTTTTGAGCTGAGTAGAAACAGAGCTAAAACAGCTGAGCTTGGACACATCTGCTCTATGCTGATGTGAAAGCTGCATGTGAAAAGATGGTCACAGCTCTGCCTGCCTGGGTAGATAGCACCTGAGATAGCTAAAGTTAGACAAGTACTTTAGGAATCAAAAATTTATTACATAACATAGGGTTGTAGAACTTTCAGGAATAAGTTGATCTTGGTGGTATCTTACACATCTTTCCTTTTCCTGTCCAGTAAGCAAACTACACTTTGGCAAAATCTTTTTTCTTTCTCTTTATATTAGTGGAAAGGATGATGTACATACCTTTAGAAGTCTTTGAAGAATTCTTCTCAGGCTAAAGCCCCCAGCAAGGATACTTAGTAAACTTCAGAGTTTTAAATTTTTTTAAATTTTTCCTCAAAAAACCCAGTTTTTCTCTGGGATTTGAGAACACTTTTGTACAGAGACTTCTACAAGTGTAAGTAAATAATTTGGATGTATTTACATTGTGTTTCATTTTGGAGTACTTTCAGATGCAAGTTTCTCTAAATATATTAAATATCTCTTTCCATCTTAATATGTATTTTTCTTACTGTTAGTTGAGTTTAGAGAACGTTTCGACAAAGGAGACAAGGTTGCTGTATATGACAACTGGAGTTCTTCTTCAGAAAGTAGTTTCTGCCAAGAGCCTAACTGAGTTCACACATATTTTCATTGATGAAGTAAGTTGTTGGAAATAAGTTTAAATTTCGTATTAAGAAAGCTTTCTCTTTTGTTGCTCTTACCATGCAAGAGAAGAGCAGACATCTGCTTGTAAAGATGTTTTGTATAAGGTGTCTAAGCTAATACTTGTTGAAATAGGCTTGTCTCAGCATTCCTTTGAGCAACACGTTTAGAACTAAGGGTGTAGGGAGGGTTTTTGTGAGTGCTTAGCTTTCGATACAGGTGCCTTGAAATGTTTATTGAAATCTACCATGTGGAATTCAAGAACCTGTCTGGCTAGGCCTACTAGGAGGAGGCAGCTAGTTTTCACTCAGTTAGGTATTACAAAGAATTTCTGTTCTTTAGGGATAACCTGAAAAATATCCCTGTGAAAGTTCTGTCTTCTGCCTGGATTTACAGTTCATTCATGTGGATTCATTGTTATTGCTGTCAATTCATCAAAAAGCTAAAGAAAATATGCTTGTAGGTTTTTTGTAACTTGCATATTTTTACATGTTTCTGTGCTTACTTCATGTGGAAAGTCAGATGTCAAATTGTGCTTTCACAAACCATAAACGTAAATCACATATGAGATGTAGGACATCTTGGGATGTAGTGATACAGAAGAGGTCTTAGGGGGTTGTTTTGGAAGGATTTTTTGGTTTTTGTTGGTTTTTTTTTTTTCTTTCAGTTGGTTGGGGTTGATTTTTGTTTGTGGGGTTTTTTTTGGTTTGTTTGTTTGTGTGGGGTTTTTGTTTTTGTTTTGTTTTGTTTGTTTGCTTTGTAAGTGTTGGTTTTCATTTTTATTCCATTATGGTATTGTAGCTGAGAGCAACTTTAATTCTTGGATATTTGAGGAGCAGGGAGACAGTACTTGGTATACCATTAGACTGTTATAATAATAAGTAAGGCTGTCATGACTGCACTTGAAGTGGCATATTGGAAACCTGGAAGAGATTGAGCAGATAGTTACATTTTCATATGAAGAAACAGACGAAAGAATCAAAATAACTCCAAATCCTAAAGAATTGTACCACTTGTCTTCATGGAAAAGATTTGAGCACTTTAATGTATTATCAGTCTTGCAAACCTTGACATTTTAAAGCCAAAAATAAGGAAATGCAATACTGTCCCATTTCCCCAGCCAAAATTCTAGTCCCTCCTGTTCCCTGTATGCCACCTTTCTCCCCACATCTACAGAGATTGTGATCTTGAGCAAACAGGCACTGTTTTAACAAGCAGATGTTTTCCATGACATTTCTAATTGCAAGTCTTGGTACTCTTAGAGCACTGCAGACATTTAGGAGCATACCAAAACAAACCTAGACTAAAAATTGACTTCTTACAGCAAGACCTTACTGTCAGCCTGAAAACTGCCTTAGCTAAATTGTTTTTGTAATGGGACAGTATTGAATATAAGTTTATATTATGTTAGAATATGCTAATTACCTTACAGGACTCGAATGTTGAAGGCTGAGCTCCAGAAAAAGCTGCTGCACTTAAGATATTTAAACTGCAATTCAATAAAGGGATATGATCATCATGGATCATGTTGAAAGGTGTTTGCTGAACTGCAAGGAGCAAAGCTAGAAGGCATTGAGAATGTGGCACATCTATTCAATTTGCTTAGTTTTGAGACAAACCAACCTAGTCCCTTCTTAGATCATTTGTGATTTTATCAGTAGAGTTGATTCACTCAGCATCAGTACCACTTCAGGTGTTATTTGCCAACTCTAATAGAACCAGTGGCAGGAGCTGATGATTGGTTTTCTAGTCACTATTCCATGATTTTCATGACTTAATAGTGACATACGGTTTTCACAAAGGGTGCTGTAGTCATCTGAACAGCCTTGTTGGGATTTTAAAGTGATTAACATGCATAATCTCAGAAGGTGTTTTCTTCTATGAAAATGTATTGTTGTTCCAAGTTACAAAAACAAAGCATAAATTGAGTAGGAACATAAGAGATTTTCAGAAAGAAGATCATGAATTAATTAAAATTAAATTGTGGATAATGTCTTCCAGGTGCATGAGCGTACAGAAGAAATGGATTTCTTGCTCTTGATGACCCGTAAACTATTATATACAAATTCACGGTCTGTAAAGGTGGGTTCAAACTGAATTCTGCTGCTTTTTCTCACAAGAATATTTCTGCATGTTTTAAAGGATTTACAACAAATTGTTATGTTGTTATTTTGCACTAAAATATTATTTAGTTTGCTGCACTTCATAAGTAAGCAAGCTAAAGGGCACTCTTTTCCTGGCTGCTATAATATATTCTGAGAGACTTTTTTTTTCCCCCTCATGTTAAAATGCATTAGTTTCTAAAGCCTGCTTAAGGCTAAAAAATGCAAGATGGATATTTGACTAGAATTACTTATTGGGTATTGAGGGCAGTGCTTATCCTTGGTTAAATATGGTAGCATTAACTCCTGGAAACACTGAGCTTTTTTTGTTAAAGTGGGAAAAATAGCAGAAGACAAGAAATGCTGTATTGTAATTTCTGGGCAGAACTGGTGGTAAAACGTGTCTGAAATTTTTCTCTGCATGTTAGGCACTTGTGCTTTGTACTAAAGCAGATTTTACAGACATATAGCATGACATATTTAGTCTTTGTGTCAGCAATGAACTCTTTAATTAAATACGGGTGATGAAGTTAGGCTAACTCAGTATCTTTATGTGCAGCTATTTGGGACTGCAGTTATTTTGTGAGACTTTATGTGTCTTCAGTTAATTGTTTAATTAATGTGCCTTTTTCTGTTCAAAACAGACATAACTAGTTCTGGGTTGACTGTTTTTCTTGCCATTGGAAGGGAATCCATGTTCTTAAGTGCAGTCCTTCACATTGATTTGAACTTGGATAACTTGGTCTTTAGATCTTCCAAACATGCTGTCACTGAAAGTGGCCTTCCAGTTGGCATAGGGCATGACAGTGCTCTTCACATCTTTCACTTTTTAATCCCTTTTCATGCTGATAAGAAAACTCTCATCTTTAAATTCAGAGACAGTAATATGAAAGCCTTTTTTAGCGCTTGACTCTGCCTATTGAGAAGACCAATAATTTAATCAAACTGAGTTTGTGAAAAGTTTTCCCTTGATGCTAATTACCTGGTTGGTGTCAATGGCAAGAATCCCTACAGGCCCCATCATCGTTTCCTCTTAGAAAACATTTTTCTTTTATAGGTTCCTGAAATATCTTTTCCTTTTCCTTTATAATTCCATTTAAATCTCTCAAAATTGTCACTGGAAAATTTTATCCCTTTTATATTGTTCTCTGCAGTTGTTTCTGCAGATGACAGTTTCATACTGTATAAACCTGAGACAGTCTTACCTTTGAGGGAGAGGGAGGATGTCCCTTTGAATTTTTATTTTTTTTAATAGTGAAGAGGGGGGAACTCTTGATCTCAGTTTCTGGCTCTTAGCAGACCAAAACGGGTAATTCAGTTTGAATTTATGCACTAAGCCCAGTGTCTCCTAATTCATCCCTTTTCAGCCCCTTTTGAAAAACTGTGAAGGAAAGGGGTTTTGATCATGTGGCAAGTTCATCAGAACATGTAAGGTTTTCCTCCCAGCCTCCCTGGATTCATGAAACAAAAGAGTGCAAGGATACCTGTTTAAGAGGGGGAAACAAAACATGTATAACTCAGGATGATATGAAATACATGTGAGCTGTTTGTTTCCTGATCTGGACATTGCAGGCCTCAGAAGTAGCAGGTAATTCAACATTGCATCAACTAACAGGATGGCAAGAGCAATTCTGATGTACTGAGGGCAAGAACTACCTGCTGTGATTCACCTACCAGCTATGCTGAGTTTTCTGGCAGATGGCTGGTGAAGATTATTATTTTTAGATCACAGAACAGACATTGGATTGTTCTAAGGTTGATCTTACTGGGATAGGGTTGTTGCAAGGAAACTTGGCACTGTAAGAGGGACTCTACTGGGTCAGACCAAACAGTGCAGTTTCTAGTAGTGGCTGATAACAGTTTTTGGTATTATCTGGTGGGTCTGTAGACATCTCCATGCTGTACAAGTGGTTTTGGAGTGCTTAATCTTAAAGAACTGTCTGCTTTGATTACCTTCTATTCTGATGTGGTTATCTTCTGTGTTGGGGATATAGGCTTGTTGAATTTCTGCTTTAGGAGTAAATTAAACTCTTAGTTCAATTGGGTGATCCTTCAGGCACTCTGTTAAGAATCTCTCATTTCCTTTCAGTTTGGAAAGGCTCTGTGCAGGTTACAGAGTCCAAATTATAAAGACTGTCTAGAAGAAGAGGTAGTTTAATATTCCTTGCCTGTAATTGCATTTAGAATGATTTAGATTGGGTTTTGTTTCAGTAGCCTTCAGGGAAGGTTACATTTAGCCTGTTGTTCTGGCATAGGCGAGCCACTATCTGTTGAGGCACAAGGTAGTTCTTGCTGTAGTGGGACAGGTTTCATATAATATTTGCAGAATTATGTCCTTTCAGGATCATGTTAAATGACTTCATGGTTTAGTCTGCCATCTCTTGTGTATCTTTGCCTGTGCTTTGGAGCTGAACACTGTGGTACAACACCCACTTCATTAGCTTGCCTTCCTGTCCCTTTGTAAGGGAGATGTTCTTTGGATGTATTTTATGGCATTTTTGTTTTGGCATTTTATCAAGTGTACTGTATGGTTTTGGTTGAACTTTTACCATGTTGTCTGCCCTAGGCATCCAGCCTGAGCCATTCTCTTACAGGTGCTTACCTTTCTTCATGTGCTAGCTAGGGTTTCTTAAGCATTTAACGTGATTGTCTTAAATGTGCTTAGGTAACATACCTGTTGTAACCAAAATCAGACCATTTTAGCATAAAAAATATGTGGAGATTTTCATGTAGCATGTAGCATAATGTTTTATCTTTGCTATGCATTTTTTAACAGATAATATTGATGTCTGCTTCCATCAACTCTAAAGAATTTGCTGATTACTTTGCACTTTCGCTTCTTAATGGGCTGAATCCAGTCTGTGTATTTAAGGTGGAAGGCAAACCTTTTGCAGTTGAAGAATATTATCTTGATGATTTAAAGGACACTGTTGATTTCAAGGTAATGTAAATAATAATTTCATTTCTTTGGACAGAGTAAGAAAGAAATTGGAATAGTCAGTCCAACTGTGTAATAAAATTACAAATAACCAATTTTACATTACAGTTCTAGGTAAGAATTAATACTTTATGATAAAACAGGAGTCTTCTTACCAGCACACTAGTTTCTTTCATGTAACAGAAATGGAATGCAAAGTGCTGGGAATTTTAAGTAGTATGAGGCATTTTGTTCGGTAGCTTGCATTTAAGGTGAACAAGGTAAAATTCTGTGCAGAAAGTAACATATTAAGATTTTACAGATCTCTTTGAATATAGCTGAGAAAATCAGAATATTTCATGGGTTTGTCCATGTTGGTGTTATATATCCAAGGCAGGAAGTGCCAGGAAATAATGAAAATATGTTGGAATAACAGCTGCTTCTCAGATTCCTGGGTGGGCACTTGACAGCCAGTACGGCTGCACTGGAGAGCTGCTGCTCTGATGCCTGAGGAGGGTAGTAGTGGCTGAAGATTTGTTTGCTGTATCAATCTTAAGCTTATAAACTGCACAGATTTTGTTTTGAATACTTGGTTTGTAGAGCTCCTGACGTGCTATTTTATAGCAAGTATCTGTGTAGACATCGGATAATGAAGGAATTAATGTAAATACAAATTAATTTGTTGTCTGTGGTTTTATAATAGTGAAGGTTGTTTTACATTTGAAAAGCAGCTGTGTAGGAATTGATTCGAGTGAACTCTTCCAGTATTATGGTTCAAGGCAAAATAAACAGGTTAAAGCAAAGTACAACAAATGCACTCAGGCTTTAATTGTGACACTCACTCCAAAAACAACTGGGACATGGGAGTAATTATTGGTCAGTTTTGATAATTCAGAACACTATTATTACAATGAAGAAGATGAGAGATGCACTTGAATAGAAGCATGTGTGAACACTCTGTTACTATTTAGCTTTCATCCCTCAATTCTGCAGAAAATAAAGTAGTGACATAAAACAGGTAGTTTGAGAAACCCAAAAGATAGTTGTTTGTGCTGTACACAACACAGGCATTGGTTATGTCTTAAAACAGGCAAGCTAAAATAAAAGGCTGTCAACTGTTGAAGTTTTAATGCAACCAAAAAAAAAAATAAACTCAATTCTCATAGCAGTTGGCCCGTCAGTATTTATACATTAGTATGGCAGCTCAGATAGATAATGTGGAGAAGATTATGTAATACATGGGGTTTTTGTAAAAGATTTCTAATAATTACAACAAAAAGATAACGAAGAAATTCAGTAAGGAGTTTACTTCAGTCAAGCTGGATTTGTCATCACTGCCCTTTGAGCTGAATGTCAGCTTCCACACCTTTTACCTCAGAGATCATGAACAAAAGGAACTGCTTTCAATGCTTAGACCTTTTTTTTACTTTTCATTTTCTCTGTGTTTTTTTGGTTTTTTTAAAAAGTTTTCATCTGATTCTTTATCTTGTGTTGTCCTATCTATAGCCATTCTGTTTTTCAGCAGGACAAGGAGAGTATGTTTGTCCAAGAAGTTACTTGTGCCTTAGGGCAACAATAAAAGCACATAAGTGCTTTTGATTTTTTTTTTTTTGTATGTATGAAGAAATCGAATTGTAAAGCACTGATACTTGATCTCTATCCTGTTTCTTATGGTGCTGTGTGTGAAGATTTTCTGTGAATATTGGTTATAATTAAAAAATACTTAAAAACGTGGAAGGTCTAAGATTTGTGTAACATCTTAATAAAATGAAAGTGGAACGTGAATGTTAAGACATAGTTAATGAGCTAATGCTGCCATATGGAAGCAGGGGCACATCTTTCATTATGCTAAAATCACAATGAGTTGGATAACTGCCTGAGGTACAGGCTTCAGGCTTTAGTTCTTTGTTTTATTTTCACTTTTAAAAACCTGTAAAATTCACATAAAAGGATACTGCAGTTAAAAGTAAATGCAGTCTTTGCTCTTTAGATAAACAGGATTTTTCCAGGTTTCCTTTTGATTTTAAAATTAATAACTCTAAAACCAGATTACATATATCTTAACTCATTTGTTAAAGCATCTTGGTTGAAATCAGTTTAGTCCTTTGTAACTGTCTCTGTGCTGTGAGCAATGAACCTTTGTCCATTCTCAAAAAATCTTAAAATAATTGGATGTTACTGTATAAATGTAGAATCTTTTATGAATCCTGCAGAGCTCTTGGCTTTAATACATCATTTATTTCTGTGTGTGATGTTTTAAAACAATGCTTGAAAAAAAATTTTCTTTAGGGAGTTCTGACTTGGTTATTTAGTGAATTCATTGATATCAGTTGTGATTTGGAAGATAAATAAAAACACCATCATTATTTTTTCTTCTTTATGCCTGTTTGCAGTAAACCCTTTGCTGTGGCTTTACAGACATCTAGCTGAATCAAAGATAACGCTTTCCACGTGAATTGCTTCATTTGTAGGAAAGAGTAAGAGGGAAAGAAGCGAGAAACACTCTTCAGAGTAACATTGGCTTATCCTTGCCCAGATATTGGGTCATTTATAGGTGCTACTGTTTAATTTCTGAGCACAGGCTTATAAAAAGTAGTTTGTTCTGGCATAATGGGCTTTGTAAGCATGTTGTTCTGAATGTTTAACAGGATCATGATTCTGTCATATCAGCAACCCCTAAGCCCCAAGGAATCATTGAAACACAGGCTTCGTGAAAAATGCATCAAGGTTCTGTCTCTGGGCAATTCTAAAGCTGGTTGTGTAAGTGCTTTCCTGTTGTTGTGGATAGTATTGAAGATAGGAAATGGAAATTAATTGTATAGTTAACTCAGTGAGCAGACTTAAAAAAAAGAAGCAAAGTGTAAAAATGCAAAGCCATTTTTGGCTTTCAAAGGTAAAAACTTCGTATCACTGGAACTGGGGTCAGAGTCCTGAGACGGTAGTGAACTGCTGTCAAAAGCTATTTTGACTATGTTAGATTATTTTAGTCAGGTCTGACGGGGCTTTTGGATTTGCTGTTTGTCACGTTGTTACCTTTTATTAGGAGAGATGTAGAAGCTTTGTCATGCTACCGATTGTACCTTTAGTACTGTTTAACAAAATTGCAAAGACAAATTTGACAGTTGTTTAAGCAGGGATAATATGAACCCAAAAATCTTACGTTTGAGCAGCCCAGAAGAGATAAATCACTTAGATTTTTCACATATATTGGGGCATTAAAAAAAAGTATTCAAGTATTTTTGATAATTAATGTTTTCTGTTTTCTGATGGACTAATCAAGCTACACTGGAAGCCAGTGTAGAATGCAGTTGAGAAGCTCTGGGACTGACAGAGTTGTCCACCTGAAAAGTCTTCCCAGCTGATGGATTTCGAGGGGGATCAGAGAAGTGGAAAGAATATTATCCATTTCTTATAGATGGCTCTTTTTGATCTCCCAACCCATCCTCTGCCAGAAGAAAGTAGAATAATTTTCTCAGGGTTTTCAGAAAGGAGTCTTTCTAAAGACACCAAGGCGACCAGGATTCCATTAAGGGGTTGAAAGCTGAGGACAGAGGTTGCAGTAGCAAAAGCTGATTGATGTAAATCAGTGTTGCCAGATTGGTGATAGTAGCAGTGCTTTTGTGATTCTGTCATGAACTCCTTCAGAAAGAAAACTGGTAGAAAAATAGCTAATTTCATTGTTATAGAATCATAGAATCAACTAGCTTGGAAGGGACCTCCGAGATCATCAAGTCCAACCCTTGATCCAACACCACCGTGGTTACCAGACCATAGCATTAAGTGCCACATCCAGTCTCATCTTAAAAACCTCCAGGGACGGGGAATCCACCACTTCCCTGGATAGCCCATTCCAATGCCTGATTAGCCTCTCTGTAAAGAATTTCTTTCTAATATCTAACCTAAACCTCCCCTGGCACAGCTTAAGACCATGCCCTCTTGTCTTACTGATAGTTGCCTGGGAGAAGAGACTAACCCCAACCTGCCTACAACCTCCTGTCAGGGAGTTGTAGAGTGATGAGGTCTCCCCTGAGCCTCCTCTTCTCCAGGCTGAACAACCCCAGTTCCCTCAACCTCTCCTCACAGGACTTGTGTTCCAGTCCCTTCCCCAGCCTTGTTGCTCTTCTCTGGACCTGCTCCAGCACCTCAATGTCCTTCCTGAACTGAGGGGCCCAGAACCGGACACAGTACTCCAGGTGTGGCCTCACCAGCGCTGAGTCCAGGGGAAGAATCACTTCCCTGGACCTGTTGGCCACACTGTTTCTGATCTAGGCCAGGATGCCATTGGCCTTCTTGGCCACCTGGGCACACTGCTGGCTCATGTTCAGCTTCTTGTCAATCCACACTCCCAGGTCCCTTTCTGTCTGGCTGCTCTCCAGCCACTCTGTGCCCAACCTGTAGCGCTGTGCGGGGTTGTTGTGGCCAAAGTGCAGGACGTGGCCCTTGGCCTTTTTGAACCTCATCCCATTGGAATCAGCCCAACTCTCCAGCTTGTCCAGGTCCCTCTGCAGAGCCCTCCTGCCTTCCAGCTGATTGACACTCCCCCCCAACTTAGTGTCATCTTCAAATTTGCTGCTGGTGGACTCAATCCCCTCATCTAAATCATCAGTAAAGATGTTAAATAGAACTGGACCTGACACTGATCCCTGGGGGACACCACTAGTGACCGGATCCCAACTGGACACAGCCCCGTTCAGCACCACTCTCTGGGCCCGGCCCTCCAGCCAGTTCCTAACCCAGCACAGAGTGCCCCTGTCCAAGCCGTGGGCTGCCAGCTTTTTCAGGAGTATGCTGTGGGAGACAGTGTCAAAGGCCTTGCTGAAGTCCAGGTAATAGTTTAGATAGTTCAATTCTCTGTGATTTTTAGCTCTGAAACTCTTGGTGCAGTAACGAGTTTTCACTAGAATGAGGAGAAACCCTCAGAATGAAAGGTGAGCAACCATCAAACCCCACTTTATCTACAACAGAAAAATGTGTAACATTATATAGACCTTTTCCAAAGCATGTCTAGTTCATTAAACATTTGATTTCAGAACTGGAAAGGTATTAAGTTACTGTGTTTGCTCTGAAGACTTGATTGTTTGTGTTCTTAAATGTTACAGCCTTGAGTATGTCTCAGAATGCTAGAAAATAGCGTAGACAGAATCATCATGGTTCTGTTGTGTACAACAGAACAGTAATCCTTTGACAGGGTATGACCTAAAACACAAGATCCATTAAATGCAAAACCAGTTTAAATTAGTAAGGTACGTGATTTCTGTGCACTCAGGTAGAGACCTGCAGTATAGTAGCTGTGAGAAGCATTGTACCTTCCTTACACAAATTCCTCTCCTTGTCATCCTGTTCCCATGGGTTGTGATCACTCTCATGTGCTTAATGCTCCTGGATAAAGGAGTATGTCCTGCAAACTAATGAAGTGTGGCCTGGTGCTGATCTTAAGTAGGTAAATACCAGAAGTACTCCTTCAGCATAAAAATAGTTACATGCCTGAAGAAAAATGTCTGTTTAGAAGATAATGAGCGCTTCAGATGAAGTTACTTCATTGTACAGGCTTCTGTGCTGGATCAGTTTTAATTGAAAAGCACTTGACAAATTGAAATACATATGTGAGCTACAGTCTTTCTGCCTGTTAAACTGTGCTAACCTCAATACCTTCTTCTCCATACAGCTTCATTCTCAAAGCATTGGGGAACCAGTGATAAAAAAGAATATATATGATGTAGCAGTGTCTCTGATTGAGTCATTTGATGAGTTAGAGATGAAGAGGTAAGTTCAAGATCTGGAATCAGTGGTTCTTGGGGAAATGAGACACTAATTAAGCAGCAGCAGCAGCCCATGTATTATAGTTATTAGTGGTAACTTAATTTTACATGTATCTCTGCTTTTATTTTATATATTTGTTTGATTTCTACCCTGTGTTCTTGAAATACACTTCATGCCCTGGAGTGTAAGTGATCATTCAAGACAGCCATGTTGTATGAAAACTATATTCTTTGCTGTAGACTAGAGCCACATATTGTTTATATGAAGAATAAAACTGGAGCTACTATTTTGTATTATAAATTAAAACATATAATAACCCATGGGAAAAAAAAATTAAAACTAGGCATTAATTTTCACTGGCTGTTTAAGGCCTTAATGCAATTTGAAATAAGTAAATACTGATTTATGTTGCTCTCTGTATTTTGTAAATTGATGTCTGGTATCTGAAAATGTAATGAAGTTGCTCGTACAACTTTGATCTAACGTTGTGTATTAAGTTCAGGAATCTTTTTTGTTTCCATATATTCTAATAATCTATAAAAGTGTGTTGGAGAAGTAATTTTGGTTTGTAAGCTTAATTTTTTTCCTTTCAAAACAAGTATTATGTAAACTTTGATGTTTTAAGAAAATGTTAATTAAGCTCATTTGAGCAGTTATTAGGTGAACCACCAAAGTACAACTGTTCATGGAGGTACATAAATACAAAAAACTTGGTTCTGACTTTTTTACAATGTATAGTGGCTTCTAAGCTTTTTTCTTGGTTATTTCTTTTGATTTAATTAATTAAGCTGTTCTGCTGTAGTTTATAATAGCCAAATTATGCTACCTTTTACTGATAAGCTACCCTTAATAAGGAAACATGAAGGAATTAGCATTTCAGCTTTTGAATACTAAAAGGGCTAATATGCACATTATGTACCTTCCAGTAAAAACTATGCTTTCTGTTTACTATATAGTTTTAGAGTAGAGACTGAAAAATACCTGAAAAAATTTTACACCAGGAATGAATACAGCAGAACAATGTGAGTTCTAAATTCTCTTAAGGTGATTTTGACTTGCAACAGATCAGTCGAAGATGTCTCCCTTCACGTCTGTCATGACCTGTAGTCACTTGATAATAGTGGTTGAGATTTGTGCTTGTTTGGCTTTTGTTCAAGGTGTCCAGTGGTATTTTTAGAATACAAGGGTATTACAGATACTTAAAAAAATTACTGAATGAGTTTGCATATCATTATGCAGTAGTATACTAGTATACTGTGTTTTGAGTTTAAGGTCTTTGGTAACCTAATTCTGATTAATTTCATTGCTGAATAAGAATGTTTCTGTTTTGACGTAGTTTTGAGGAAAAAGTTAAACCTAATGCTCTAGTTGCAATGTATATACTGTGCTTTTCAGAAAATGTAGTTGCATGTAGTGGTTTGAATTTCATTTCTTCAGAAGTTTAAATAATGCATGGTACAAAAAGTGTGCAGTTCTGCTTGTTCTTTCAGAATAAAATAACTTGGGGTAATAAAGTTAGACTGGGGTTGTAAAACTAATGAAACTTCACATTCTTGTTAGGGAGGAAAACAGCTTGAGGGATGCATTGGAGCGTGGCAGTGTGCTAGTGTTTTTGCCAGGTGAGTATACATCTAATACGTCACCTGAAGTCAGGTGCCAGCCATATAAAGAATGCATAAAGATTTCACATCCAGTTGCTTAAACTGCATTTGCCTTTCCTGAAAATTGCAGCAATCCTGTACTGCAGTTACAGAATAATTTCATTTTTAATATCCAACCAGGGAAACTCTGTGTTGTGCAGATTTTGAAAATGGGGCTTTTGAAATTGAAGTCTCAATAAGAAGTAAACTAGTTTCTCAGAAATGTTTATGTCTCTGCAGGTATTCAGGAACGTAGCAAAAATCCCTTAGTCATAGGATTTCCCCTGGCAGTGAAATCCATGACCCAGAGTATGGGCATTGCAGCTTCCAAAGACAAGATGGCTAAGGCAGAAATAGGGGGTTTTTTTCTGTTGACCCTGGTCTTTGAAAGAACTTGTTTTGGCTGAAGTAGCCTAAACCAGACATTCAGCATGTGGTGAGCACTGTCAATTGTAGGAAACTGATATGAGGGCTAATAATGGGATGTTGTCAGATGACCTTTATATCTGCTGTTGCAATTTCACTTTAATAAGTGTAAAATTAATGCAGAATGGCTCTTGAAAAATTGACTCACTGTTTCAGTGACTCATTATTATATTTGCTGTTTAACTCTTCTGCCATTTATTATATGGTGAAAGGGAAGTAAGAGTGAAAGTCAAATAAGAATTGAAATAGGTGTTTTAGAATTGTTAGTGATGACTAAAATGAATACAAACTCAGGGTTACTTTTTCCCTAGGTTTGGCTGAAATAAGATACATGCATTCATGCCTCTCAGATAAGTTTAAAAGGTAAGTTAGACCACATTTGTTTCAGTTTAGTTAAGCTTGAACATGAGTTTTTTAGCTATATGAGTTCTAAGTACATAATAGGATTTAGCACAGAAGTGTAATCAACTTTTATATTCTTGCACTAATATGTTTTCTTTAGGTGGCAAGTGTACCCACTTCACTCATGTGTGACATTAGAGGAACAAAATGAAATATTTTTGGCTACAGTTCCTGGCTACAGAAAAGTAAATATTGTTGAATCATTACTTTTTTTAAAGCGTGTGAAACCTTTTGCTAGAGTAGTAATAGCAAATAATAATGTATATAAGTAATATTGGCTGTTCTAACTCAGATCATTTTGTGAGTACAAAGCAGTTTTGTTCTTCAGTGTGTGAACTGATTGCCTTTCTTACCAAGCTGTTGTTTTAACTGGTGTTTGGACCTGAAGAGAAGTGCGGTAACGGGAAGTTATCCTTAGACTGTTGTGTGATGCTCATTTTATCCTTCAGAGTAGTTTGTGCATGTTGATTCTTGCACCTGTATGACAGTAGTATGCTGCTGGTGGCACTGAATGGCAAAGTAGTCCCCCGGTTTGGGGGACTCTTACCTGCTTTGTCCCCACATTTTGGCTGTTGTCTTGGTCTTCTTCCCCTGCTATCACTAATAAAATATTGCTGCTGATAGTATGAGGTTTTGTTATGGCAAAGGCATAAGGAAATATTTCCATTCTTCCTCTATATTTTCCTATGCCATACTACTTTATTACATTTTTCCTAGTTTGGAACAAGAAAATAAAGTTTTCTTGTATTGCCTTGTGTCATATTGCTTTTTTAAGTATACAGAGTAGAAATGCTGTGTTGCCACTATATTTATATTTCTTCGTAGCAAATTGGGTTTTTCATGTAGAAACATTAACATCAGTATTTTTCTTTATGCATTCATTGCTCATTTTTTGCTTCAAAACTCAGATTATTCTAGCTACCAACATAGCTGAGAGCTCTATAACAGTTCCTGATGTTAAGTATGGTAAGTCATCTAAATCTTGTAATTCTGTATACGCTGTATTTGGAATATTTTCCTTACTTGTGCTAGGTTAAGTCTCCACAACGTCATTTTACAGAGTGTTGCTGTTGGAGGGGAATTTTGGCAGTTGTTGAATTCTTGCTTTCTCAGTGGAGAACAGAGAAGTCTGAATATACGAACAAATAGAGCTACTCAGTGGGGGTTGGTTTTAATCTTCACTGGGGGAGGTAATTTTAAATGCAGTAACAAACAGAATCAGACCTCATGTCACAAAGTTAAGCTTTTAAATCACATTCTGACTACCTTTTGAAATAAATGCATCAGTTTAACCAGTTCTGATACAGAATTTCTAAATGCAGAAATGATTGCCTTTTAATGGTTGTCATCTACACTAATTCTTCGTTATATTTACGTTAAAAAAATCTCTTCCCAGTTCTGTTAGCATTCAGAGTATCCTGAGTCTGTTTTTTTATATATCTGGTGTTCTGTTTATTGCTATTCAAGTTATTTAAACTTTCCTTTTCTGATAGTACAAAATCAGCCAATATTTCTTTCCACTGCCATGAGGATAAGTTGTTTCATAATGTACTATTTCTTTTCTTAATTGCAGTGATAGATTTCTGCTTAACTAAAGCTTTGGTTTGTGATAAGGAAACTAATTACCAAAGTTTGAGACTTTGCTGGGCATCTAAAACAAACTGTAATCAAAGAAAAGGTAAGATGACAATAGGTAATGCAAAGGAATTTTAGAAGCTCACTTTCATGGAGAATTCTGTGTTGCTTTTCATTTTATTAACAGTAAAAAGAACAGACTGTTTTTGCCACTAATAGTTGATAATTCTTTACCATGTCAGGATATAAAAATGTGATTAAACAACTATGCATGAGTGTTTTATTTTGCTCGAGTATTTTTTTTCAGGGGAACGTTTTGTATTTTATTAAAAAATATTTAAATTTATGAACCATAAATGGATCATGGATTCTTCGTTATTTAATAGTAATTTTTTTATTATGGGCCATTTTTAAAAAGGGGAGATAGGTACTGCTAGGTATTTATTAACTGCTTATGAGTTCCAACAGTAAAAGAAACTTTCATATCTATGTGTCACCATGAAATCAGTTGAAATATCCACAGCAGAGTCTCTAATTTAGACCAGTGTTCATAGCATAAGGCTAAATAAGATTTGATATTGACTATTCTAGTAAGACAGTACTCTTTAATATCAACATATTTTAGTTTCAGTCAAAAATGGTACTAAATAAATGAATAACAGTGACATCTTTAGATGTAAAAATATCACCCTTCTTAAATATTATGAGGACTTCTGATTACAACTGGGTGCCAGGTGCCCACGAAAGCTGCTCTACCACTCCCCTCTCCTTGACTGGATGGAGGGGGAAAATGATGACAGAAGGCTCAAGATTTGAGTTGAAGACAGGGAGATCATTTAGCAATTACCATCCCAGGCAAAACAGACTCAGCTTGACGAAAGTAGTTTAATTTTATTACCAAACAATGGTAATGGGGTAATGAGAAATAAAACTGAATCTTAAACACTTTCCCCCACTTCTTCGTTTTTCCCAGGCTTGGCTTCACTCCCAGTTTCTCTGCCTTCTCCCCCCAAGTGGTACAGGGGCATGGGAAATGGGGATTGTGGTCAGTTCATCACACATTCCCTCAGCTGCTGCTTCCTCCATGGACTTCTCCAATGAGTCCTTCCCAAGGGCTGCAGTTCTTCACAAACTGCTCCAGTTTGGTTCCTATGGGGTTGTAAGTCCTGCCAGCAAACCTGCTCCCAGAGTGGGCTTCTCTCTCCATGGGGCCGTGTGTCCTGCCAGGAGCCTGCTCCAGTGTGTGTTTCCCACAAGGTCACAGCCTCCTTCAGGCATCCACCTGCTCTGGGATGGGATCCTCCATGGGCTGCAGGGGCGCAGCTGCCTCACCGTGGTCTTCACCACGGGCTGCAGGAAAATCTCTGCTCTGGAGTCTGAAGCACAGCCTGCCCTTCCTGCACTGACCTTGGTGTCTGCAGAGCCGTTTCTTTTTCATATTCTCACTCCCTTCCAGTTGCTATTGTGCAGCAGGTTTTTTTCCCCTTCTTAAATCCCTTATCCCAGTGGCGCTACTACCACTGCTGATGGGCTTGGCCTTGGACACTGGTGGGTCCATCCTGGAGCTGGCTGGCATTGTCTTTGGACATGGGGGAAGGTTCCAGCAGCTTTTCACAGAAGCCCACCCCCTATCAAAACCTCACTGTGAAACCCAATACACAGCTTTATTTCCATTTGGCTCAGGGTCAGTGTAGTTTATAACAACCAGCCAATATGCAACCAGTAGCAGCAGCAATTTGTGTAGAAGACTTGGACTTTGCATGTGACTTAAGAATATGGCCTAATTCTCTAGTGGAGTGGAGTATCTCACTGAGAGGAGTACCCTTTAGTGCCTTGAAGTAGATGGTGTTTGGATTTGTGAAGATAGACTTCTGAATCATTGTGTTTTCTGTAAATAGTAGATCATAAAGATGTCTTGCTGTTTGTCATTGTATCTTAAAAGTTGTTTATATAGAAGATTTTTTTGCTAGCAATAGAGTCAAATAGGAAATGCCTGTTCAACTGAGAAAAATGGATGTTCATTTGAGGGCAGTTATGTGAAGGAGGTATTTGAGTGAAATACTTACGTAACTCTTTTGTTAGCTACTGCTACTTTGAAGGAAAAATGTTTTCATCCTACCCTTATCTGACCACTGGGCCTGTCTGCTGCAAGGGAGCAGAACGCTGCTCAGCCTGCAGCATCAGCTGTCGTTTGCTGCTCAGCTGCCCAGAGGGTTTGTAGATGGATGGGTTTGGGCACTTTACAAAGTGGTGATTTGGGTTTTTTTTTCTGTGAAGGTCGTGCTGGACGAGTTTCCAGAGGGTATTGTTACAGGCTGGTGTGGAAAGCTTTCTGGACAAACTTTATTCCAGAGAAGTCAGAACCTGAGATACTGGTAAGACCTTTGGGTTTAGGGTTAGGAATATTAAGGGGTTTTTTAATGCATGCGATCATAGCAGAGAAGAAAAAGGTTTGCTTTATTTTTCCTGAAGACAGTGTACAATTGGATAGATTACTAATGGCTGTAGCAATGAGTAGAAAACTAACAGACAAAGACTATTCCACATAGTTTTCTTATAGAAGGAGATGCATTAAACCAATAAAATCAATGTGGATTAGAAATAAGCAATCTGCTCAAAACAAAAATAACCTTAGTTACACAAAATTAATTTCAGGTTTTGCAAATTGTAAATTTTAACCTATTTTTCATATAAAACACTTTGTCACACTTCCCATGGGGAGAAAGTAAAAATAATGTTGTCTTCCCTTCAGCGTTGCCCGTTGGGAAGTACGGTCTTAAAATTAAAAAAGCTTGATATGGGGGAACCAAAAACCTTACTGGCAACAGCTCTTTCTCCACCCAATGTAGATGACATCGAACGTACCATAGTTCAGCTGAAAGAGGTAGGCTTCCTTTTAGTGTTGTTAAAATCAAGGTAATAGAAATGTACTGTAGAAGTGGTTTTCTTGGTATTTAAGGTAGTAGTAGCCTTAATTGGAACCTCAAATATTAACTATGTCTAGAGAATATTTTCACACGTTGGACTGTTGTTTGGTTCCCATCCTCTTGAGCATAATTTCTGTAATTTACTTCATTGGAGTAATGGTACTTGTGAACTAGCATCTATGGTGAGACAGAATAGAAAAATGGGAAGAAAAAGATATCTTGAACTCTGTAGATGCTATTGTTTGTTAAGTGAATAAGTAATAAATCACACTTTTACACCTTATGATGTGTAGGGGTCAGCCTGAAGATACCTCTACAAGTAAGTTGGTGACCTTGCTTTTCAATTATAAAGTTGATAAGGGGTAGAATCTTTATTCATTACATTTTTTTATTTTCCAAAGTGCATAAGAAATAATATTTTTATCATGTGTAGCTTGCTTTTATATCCAGTATAGATAGTAGCTTTGGTTTCCAAAGTACTAGGCTTCAAAAATTGTTTTGGATTTACTAAGTCAGCTTTTACAAGTGAACGAATTTTAATTTCTTTAGCTGGGAGCACTTGCCTGTGTGCAAACAGGAGAAAATCTGAATGATGGTGAGCTGACTTTCCTAGGAAGAGTATTGATACAGTTGCCAGTGGACCTGCATCTTGGAAAATTGATAGTGCTTGGGCATGTCTTCGGGTGCTTAGAGGAGTGCCTTATTATAGGTAACTGAAAGAACAACATGTGAGAACATTTCTCTAAAACCAAATGATTTGCAAGTTTTCATTTTGATTTGTTTTTGTTGCAGCTGCAGCACTGTCTTTGCGGAATTTTTTTGTAGTACCTTTCAAAGAGCATGTTGATGGATTCAGGTAGTAACCCAGATGTTTTACGAATTCTTAACTACATTTGGGAGCAGAGGGCAAAGTTGATGACTCACTATTATGTTCTGTCATGAGTCTCATGTTCTGTTCAATTGCCAAGCAGTGCAAAAAGCTTTTCCAGATAGCCAAGATACTGGAATCTGTTTATGTATGAACATAAATCACTGAGCTAACTCATCCTTTCCTGAGCACAAGGCCCCATTGTTCAGCTTGGCCTTTCTGATGTGAACATGTGGCAATGTCTATTAAAATGTTTTTTAAAATAGCAAGGACGGTTTTTTATTACTACTCTGCCCATACAAAGCATCTCCTTCAACAAAGAGATGTGAATAAGATCAAATAATTACAATAAGTGTATCAATCTTGTTTACATTAAAGACCTGGAAGGTGTTACTAATGTAACATTCTGAGCTGCATAATACATGCAATATTTGAAAAAAATATTGTTGATAATACTTTTTTTGTATTGCCAGGAAGAAAATGGGTTTTGCTGGGAATAGTAAGAGTGACTGTATTGCAACTGTGAATGCGTTTAAGGTAAGTCTTCGGGCTTAGATTACAGTGAAATCTGATAGACCGAGACACAGATTCTCATCTTTGTAGGATCAGGGCAACATTTGTGCTTTGGAGTTGTTATAAACTTCAAATTACTCTAGCTACTTATTGATATTTTTTGCAGGCTGTGTCCTACTGTGTAACACTATTAGTTCTGATTGTCTCTATTGTAATAGCAAAAAATAAAATGCCAGAGATGCGGTGATATTTGTTGATCTCTTTTAACTAAGGATATTGGGACTAGTAAATTCTGGTACAGAATAAGTTTGGTGACCTTTCCCCAGACTTCTTAGCTTTGACTTTGTGATGTATTTTTTTTTTTTATGTTGTGCAAATGTCATTTTTTATATGCTTGGCTGCTTGGTCGGCCAGTACCATGGACAGGGATCGATTCCTCCAGGTACAAACAGAGCTGGTACAGTGTAGGGAAGACTCAGGCTAGAGGAACTTATTATTCAATATTTTACATTATGCATCATTTGGCATGTTTTGTAATCTAGGGACTCCAAAATCTTCAGCTGCAAATTTAATTTATTCAGTTCTTTAAATATGTTGTCCTTCAGTGAAAACTGACTTGTTTTTCTCTACTCTGCTGTCAGAATTTTATGAAGCACACGTGGGCATGCATGCCACATGTATCCACTGATCCTGAGCCTGAAAAATAATCTTTTCTGAATTCCCCTTATCCTATTCCATATTATATTTCCTTCATGTCACTTGGTAATTATGCCCTCTTAATCTCAAGATGATATTTCTATAAATCAGTATGTTGTCCTGGAGAATAAATACAAACATTCAGACAGAGCTTCCAGTGCAGTATCTCTGTGTGTCAGTGATGTGAAAGCTTTGTTTTGAATGGCTGAGTATCAGAAAAATACAAGTAAGTTCTGGAAGGTTTGTTTTCAGATTCCCTGGTTCAGAATAGATTTTTTCCAGCGTAGCCTCTATCAAGATAGGGAAATGCAGTCTAATTATTCAACTATGCCAATAGTCAGTGTCCACAGCAAGCTGGAAAATTGCATTATGAGGTCTCAGACTAGAAGAAGTGGATTCTACTGCCATGTCATAGATTTCCTACCTAATAATGAACTTATTTTTATTAATATGTAGGGTATGTTAACTTCCCTTCCAGCCGTGTTTTCTGGGAGGCATTTGCATCAGAACTGTAATCAAAATCAGTCAGTTCACTTACTTTTGTCCCAAAGTGAGGAGGAAAACAAAGGTTCTGAAAGTAGTCTGCTTTATTACAGTGTCAAATTAAAGCATCCAGATTGTTCTGTTAATTTATGAACGTTTTCGTGTGCTTTAATACTCTATCCCTTTCCTGTCAGAAAACTAGGTGGAGGGCCTGTTTATATATGGCTGTGTTATGAGGTGGCTGTTGTACCTCTCCCAACACAAATTGGGACTTACTCCCTTAAAACCTTGGAACATAACTTGTTCAGTCTCCTTTGGAATGCATCAAGATGCAGAAATTCTAAGCTATGTCCAGAAATTTAGTGACTTAAATGCTGTGTCTCCAGTTTAGCTGCTGGAGCTGGTGGCAAGTTTGAGGCAATATATGTAATTACAGTTTATGCAGTAGTGCCTAAACTCCTTTTCAGTCTGACTTGAAGGCAGAACAGTTATCTTCCTACAGAAATTGTTATTCTTTAGTGTGTCATGGTACAACATTTATGACCCTGCCACACTTTAAGCCCAGCAGTAATGCATTCTAGAATTACATTTTGCAGCCACACCACTTTGTGTGCTCTCATATGAGCAGCAGAAGACTCAGATTTCTTGCCCATCCTCAAAAAAAAATAGAGTAAGACTGTTCATAAGAATGAGAAGTATTTATATCTGCTTAGGAATCAACCAGACAAGCATCGCGTTAGACTAAAATCATTAAATAATTAGGCTGGAAGGATCTCAGGAGGTGTGTAGTCCAGTCTCCTGCTCAGAGCAGGTTCATCAGTGAGGTCTGTCAAGGTTACTCAGGGTTTTTTAGGCAACATCTTCAAAAACCTGATCTAAGCTGGCCCTGCTGTGTGAAGTGTTGTAACAACTGATCTGAAGAAGTCTCCTCCAACCTAAATTGCTGTGATTCAGATTTTCTTACATTCTTTTGTGCTGAAATAGTTGTAGTTTGTGATAGTCCAGGTAAATTTTTGGTTTTTAAAATGGTATTAAAAGTTATCTTCAGTATTGATATGGAAGAAACCTTCATAGTTTTAAGTGTTATATTAGTATCTGTAATAATTATTACTAAAGCACTACATTTTGTGTCTGAATACTTCACCACTTCTTTCTTAGGCATGGCAGGCCTTCAAACAAAAGGGGAAGCTGAGACATCCCAAGGTTAGTTGTATTTCTTCTTTTCTGTTCAAGGTTGGTGACTTAAGTGCTGGAGTATTTGACATTCTTAGTATGGAATTTTTGCTAGCAAACCTTATTTATAATAATTATGATTTTTCATAAGTAAATAGAAGCATAGGCTTTGAGGGAAAATGAGTCTTTGAATCCAGTGCAGAGTTATTTGAAGACAATCCCTTATGTAGTCCCTTTCACAGATGAATCAACAATGGCTAGAGGGTTTGAAATCCAAGCTAAAAAGGGAAATTGAGCTGTAGTTGAAAGAAACACTTTTAATACACATAAGTGTCTCTTTTTATTTTTTTTAAACACACAGATTTCTGCCCTCTCAAAACACCCTGAAAGATGGAAGATGTTTATGTGCATCAGTCACAAAAAAACAGTAGTATGCACACAATAACTGCCTCTAGTCTTTCTTTTATGTGTATAAGATAAAACCTCTTTTATTTCTCTGCTTCTTTTAGAGCATAGTATCTTTTGTGGGTACCAGTGCATTACATACACCAAGTTATAACAAGTAGCCAAGATGGCCAGAATCTGTCTGATAAAGTTATGCATTCAGATAAAGAAGTTCTGGATTTTATGGAAGTGTGCCTGGATGGCCATGAAGGCCAGTGGCATCCTGGCTTGTACCAGCAATATTGTGGCCAGCAGGACCAGAGAAGTGATTTGTCCCCTGTGCTTGGCACTGGTGAGGCTGCACCTCAAATGCTGTGTAGAAAGTACTGTAAGATATTGAAGTGTTGGAGTATGTCCAGAAAAAGGCAACTGAGCTGGGGAAGGGTCTGGAGCACAGGTCTTACACGGAGCAGCTGGGGGAGCTTGGGGGTGTTTAGTCTGGAGAAACGGAGGCTCAGAGAGGACCTTGTCACTCTCTCCAACTACCTGAAAGGAGGCTGTAGTGAGGTGGGGATTGGCCCTTTCTTCCGAGTGGTAAGAGGAGAGGAAATGGCCTCAAGTTGTGCCAGGAGAGGTTTAGGTTGTATATTAGGAAAAATTTCTTCACTGAAAGCATTGGAAAAGGCTGCCCAGAGGAGTGGTGGAGTCACCATCTGTGTGAGTGTGGCACCTGGGGACATGATTTATTGCTGAACACGGCAGTGGTGGGTTAATGGCTGGACTTGATGATCTTGGAGTTCTTTTCAAACCTAAGCATGCCTACGATTCTCTTCCTGTCCATCTTAAACTAGATTTTGTAGTAGCAACACAGAGGAGTTGGACTTGGGGGTTTATATGAAAAATTTACATGACCCACAGCTGCACTAGTGGTAACCAAAGTATAGTTTTAGTCAAATATATAATTGTCTTATGTTTTCATACATGTCATAATACTTAATATGAATGCAAAGAGTGCTGTGAAATTACATTACGTTCATCCATTGCTATATGTAATTACTATTTGCATCCACACAGAAGAGTATGAGAGAAAGCTTACTAGCAGTAGAAGAAACAAGTTTCTAACTTTCTTTTTCAGGAAGAGTATGAGTGGGGTCGATCAAATTGTATTCATGTCAAGAGGATGAAAGAGGTAAGATTAAATAGGTAAACAGTTTTAAAAGAAGAAGGACTTCCCTTGTTTTCTGGAAATGTTAAGATCTTAGATAAGCCTACTGTGTTATATATCTATCAATATATACGTATATTTTCTTGAAATGATGTATGAATTTAGATGAAAGCAGTTTTCCTTTTGTTTAGGATGAACAGAGTGGTGTTAAATTATTAACATATTTTTAAGAGACCTCCAGCATTTGCTAGTTTTGTAGGTTACTCAGGTCACTGGTTGTGGTGTGACTGCTGTCTGTTGTTATGTAACTTCTGTCTTCTGGTTAGGATAACTAAGCAAATACAGTTATATAATGAGACCTGGACTTGAAAATTTGTGGGGCTTTGTTGCTAACATTACTGCAGCAATTAATGAAAATTCTGCTTTACTATGGGCTTCAAGCTGAATGTGGTATGTTGAGGGGGAAATAAGTAAAACTCCTGGATACCTGTGATTGGCAGAATGGCCTGCCCATTATTCCACCTGTTCATACCTTTGGCATGAGCAATGTGGGGCCTGTCTTCAAAAAGCACAGGAAATATAAAAAACTTTTGATAACAAGCAACCATCTAGATAAAAAATGCCAATATTTTTTTGCTTGTATATGTGATAACAACAAAAAGATGAGAGAAAGGCAAGTTCTGTAGAACTGGACAGTGGAGTGATCAGCCTTACATGGTAGCCTCTCTTGGTTCAATTTCAGATAATGCAAGAAGAGGTTGTGCATGACATATAAGGAGTTTAGAATGGACACCTACACTAACACTTAGTAAGATTTGGGGGTTTTTATTTGCCACACTTTAAGGTACTAATTTTGTAATTCCTTGTGTGGAAGTGAATTTGCAGAACTGAGTCAGTCACATGGGTTGCTTTCTTGATACAGTAGTTTTTCTAGTAGTACCCTAAAACTGCCAGGACCAGAAAGGAAGAGACAGTGTAGATACGAAGAAGTTGAGTGAATTGTAGTTTTCTACATTTGCTCCAGAATCAGTGTGAGAGGGTGACGGTATTCACTGTGTGGTTGGAGGACCTTGTGGAAGCTTCTTGGAAATGCTGAAGATGGAAAGCTTAATATGTTCTGCTGTAGAGCATAAGTTTGATCTCACAGTAATCATGATTGTCTGCTGAACTGAGGGTGCAGCATGGTCACTGCTGCAGTTAGGTACAGAAGTCCAGGTTGTCAGCATGATTTTTACCTTTTAAGATGCAAACCTAAAATGATTTAAATGAAGAATATCATCCTGTTCTTTCCCAATTTTGTTCTATATCATATATTCATAATATACTTTGCGACTACAAAGTTCTTCTTCATAAGGAGATGTCAAGAAAACTGCTTGAATCACAGTACTGAAATTATCTTCCAGCACAGAGGTGCTGAGCAGTATTTCGGTGAAAAGTATACTAGTCACCTAAAAGGTGAAGAGAGTTTGCCCAATTATTTTACTCTTACTGACAAATTTTATTTTAACTTGTAGATGTTTTTGATCTATTTGAAATGTAACTTTGAGATCAAATTTCAGGTGGCAGAGTTATTTCACCACTTGAAAAGGCGAGTCAGAGCATTTAACATGTATGTTAATGCTCAACCATCTGCTGTGGACCAGGAGTATGTGAACAAACAACGCTTCATTTTGCAGGTAATGCTTTGTTGTCATAAAGAGACATTATTTACAAAATTTATAGCTGGATTTTTATATACAAGTATTGGTGAACTGCTATTACACTCATGTTTCAGAATTCTCTGGATGTTGAGATTTCGGATAGAGAAAAAAGTAATTCTTTTTGACAGTGTATTGACAATGTAGAAGGACAACTAATGTTAGTTATTTGAAAATGATGTTATCACTTGATTGAAGTGCTCTATTTGAATGCCTGCTGTCTTGGTTAGTTAGTGAGGAGGGGGTGCTGGGAATTAGATGTCTTTCAGCTGTTTTAACTTTGTCAAATTTCCAGTTATTTTCTTGTCTTACTTGGACTGATTAGCAGTAATTTTATTTTCACAGACGTATTTATCTTCTCAGTGGCAGTTGGTTTAACTGTGTAAGCAGTGAACTTCTTGAAGCTGAATTGTTAAATACTGTAAGACATAGCCTGAAAACGGAACAATTTACCTGTGGCTATTTTATGTGTGTTTATTTAAGTTGAGGCTCTTCTTGAAATTAGGACTAACAATTACGGTTTTCATAGAGCAAGTCTGCATACAGAAATATTGAAATGTTTTGGACTTGTTCCAGAAATTGAACTCTTTTCATGAAAGTATGTTTTTAAGGATTTGCATGAACTAGTGTTTAGTCTGCAGTTCCAGCAGTTCCTGGAAAGAGACAGTAAAAAAATATCCATATGAAGATCTGTTGGTGTCTCTTCATGTTGCCAGTATATTTCTTTTCAGGAAACTGGATACAATGTGCTGCGTTTTACAAAATATTTTCTTGATACAGGTTGTAATAGCTGGTGCTTTCTATCCAAACTACTTTACTTTTGGAGAATGTAATGAAAAAAGTGCTGTGAAAGAGCTTGCTGGCAAAGATCCAAAAACCACTGTAATGGTACGTTAAGACCGTGAATGACTTAATTAAGAATCAAGTAATAGGAATACATAGTGTTTGGGTGGTATATTCAAGTTTTGTTTTGTGTTGGGCAAGGACAGAAATAATTATCTACTCTGATCCTTGCTTGGTAAACTCTCTTCCCTCCCATCTCCCTTTTAATACAATAAACATTACGTGGGTGGACAATTTTAGAAGAATTGCTGAGAACTGCCTCTATGCATTTGATTGTTTGCTTGTGCAAGACTAGCAACTTCCATCAAACTAATAAAATATTTGGAAAAATACAACAGCACTCTCAAGGGTACTTTTCAGTGAGTACTTATGTAATGTGTTGTTGCAACTTCAATGTTACTTTTTTTGTAATCTGCTTGATAGTGCATGGCATACATGCTTGTTGTTTTAAGGTTACTCAGGTATTGCACTGAGCTTTCTTTTTATCTTCAAAAATTACTTTTCATCTGATTACATAAGTGCAAGTTTAAAATGTCTGATTATTTTGCAAAATGGTGCACACTCTAAACTAGGAAAGTGTTTGGTGTATCTGAATTAGTAAAATAACCATGACCTATGCTTAAAGAAAGCAAACCTACAAACCAGGGAGCCTCAAAGAATAGACTTTTATTGGCACAAGAGAAAATAGATAAAAAGGTAAGAGAGATACTCAGAAAATCTTATTGAAAAATGATTTTTTTTTTTTTGCACTTCACTGCTTACCTAAAAAGAGGGGCTGGTTCTATACTGAAGCAGATGCTGGCATGGTAACATGTGTACACAAACATATTTATGTATGCTTTTGAAGTTTTTACCATATTATTTAAGGATATTGAAGCAAAATATCAGATTAGAGTCAATCTTATAGAATAAAACGAGTCTTGCCGCAGCAGCATTGATTAAGATTAAACTGGTAGATTTAAGGAGCTGCTTACTTTTAATATATTTAACTCTTGATCTACTCGTACATCAACTGCTTGTTACCTTGAAGAAGGAAGAAGTAGCTGCTGTGTCTTTATCAAGGTAAATGATCATCTTGGACACAAATGCTGCAAATTCCTTAAGCTCATAATCTGAGAGACTCTTTTAGCTGTATGCTGCTCCTAATGGTGTGTGCTGAAATTAAAAAAGACAATTACTCTTCCCACTCTCTGGTCTCTCTAAATCATCTTGCCTTGAGGCAGTTTCTGCAGTCTAACCTAGACCATGTTTTTGACTAGCAGCTGATCTTAGTACTGTCACTCCAAGGCATAGGAAGATTTTCTAAAAATAATCTGGTCTTTCCTGTCTAAGGCTGTAACAGCCAAAGAAAAGAATAGACAGTTGCATAGCCCCTGAAAAATAGTTCGAAGTCTAATTAGGATTTCATGATTATGTATTAAGTCAGGATCTCCTATGAGAGATTATTAAGTAAGAACAAGTTAGAGAAAGTTAGCTTTTCTGTTACAAGCAAAGCCAGGGATACAAGAGAGCTTTTTGGAAAAAATATCAAGTTAAGATATATAATTACAAATTAATCTGCTTCATTTATAGTTAGACAAAGAAAACATTTATCTACTGTTTTGAAGCAGTAGGGCATCACTGGCAGCAAAACTATGCTTTTCATTGTCTTTTGACATTTTCGAATGTACTATAGCATTTTTGGAATTTTTTTGGGTTTAGATTGTATATCATTGTTACATGTCAAGTTAAGGAGAAAGCTAACTATTTAGGTGAACTTTAAAATGCATTAAAACAATTGAATGTATCCAAATGTAACTTTTTTTTTTTAACAGCTGAAGAATATTCCTCCTTATGGATATCTATACCATAAACAGTTGCAGTCGCAGCTTAGACAGTGTGGGCAAGTAAAATCTATTGCCTATAACGGATCAAAGTAAGTGTGAAATGCTTTTAAGTATTCTGTCTTTCTCATGTTCTCAGTTATGAATCAAGTAATCAGTTTCCTTGTCAATGATATTCTGACAAAATTAGTTTTTCTTCTCTCTTTGGGATCAGTAATTCATTTTTAGTGTATTGGCTAGAGTTAAAAAGGTGGTTTTAAAGTTTGATGTATGTTGGTTGGAATAACATTAGATAAGCTATCTGAGGTAGAGCCTTCTGTTTTGTCTTTTCTGTTCTCTTACAGTGGACTTTAACTGCAGTTAATGTCTGTATTTATTTCTAACTTTTATACTGAATTTAGCTCACTTGTACAGTCTGATAGCTTTTTTTTTTTTACCTAATCATCAGGCTGACTTTGGCCGATAACTGCTCAAAGTTGAGTTCATGTAGCCCTTCTTATTCCTTTTCCAATCTTCAGTTCTTTTCTTATTCACATATATTTTCACATCCTTTCTATTTGTATTAAATATGCTCATAAAATTTGGCATGTGCTTCTGAGAATGTTAGAAAGTTTCCTTATAGTCATCAGGATAATTAAAGTTTGTTTGCTGTTGGGGTTTTTTGTCTGTTTTTTGTTTGGTTTGGGTGTTTTTGGGGGGTGTGTGTGAACAGGGCTCTTGTGGAGTTCTCCCGCAATCCAAAGGAGGCCTTTAAGGTTCTACCCGAAGTGTACCTGGCAGTCAAGATGTCACAACTGAGGATTCCTTTTGAACTGGATGTTCATGATCCAGATGATATCAGAAAGCAATTGCGAGGTGTGGCAACTGCAAGTTTGGAATCTTTGAGGTAATTGTATTGTGTATGGAAAATGTGTTTCTTTGCAGTGAAATGAGGTTTGCTGGGTTCAGTGGAAATTTCCTTGGAAGCATCACCAAGGGAGACATACTAGATTCAAAAAACAGATGTAAACTGTCTAAGCACAGTGTTTTTGCAGGACTAGAAATAACGTGATTGTCTTAAATATTTCATTATAGTTAAAGGTGTTTTACTGTTGAAGAGAACTCTACATATACAGTATTCTTTTTTTCCCCAAGGTTCTACTCCATTTGCCTTTGGCATATGGAAGTGTGGGTGTACACACTGCTCATGCCAGAGGCAACATGGAAATTGCTATAACCAAAATAATTTAGGAGTGGCATTTGGGGACAAAAAAGGGAGGGAGATGGAATATGACAACAGAAACTGTGGGGAAACCTACCAACATAAGGTGTAACAACATAATGGAAAATATTTCTGAGGAATGCAATCCAGTGAGTCTCTATGGTCCACACCTGCTTTTGCTAGGAAAATCTGGCATGTGGGTTTCCTGGTTGCTTATATGACCTGAAGCTCAGAATCACAGCATATAGTAACCTGATAAAATGCTAATCTGCCTCGCTCCTGATTGGGCAGCTGCCACTTTAGTATTTTAAAACAAGAAATCTAAAATAGGAAGGCAGTAATGAACTGGGAAGGTTAAAGTACGGGTGAATATTTCACATCCAGTTGATTGTACTTAGTTTTTAATAAAGCATTGTAGCAGTTTCACTGTGCCCAAAAGAGCACTTAAAATCTTTGTGAAAATTAATTGTCGAGAAAGTCAAGTCTCCTAGGCTGAAAGACTTAATTTTAGAGTTCTTAACGTTTGTAAAGTAAAAGGAACATTTTATATAAATATAAATTTATATATAAAAATTTGCTGAATTTATCTTTGTGTTGTTGTGTCCTCTGTTTTAAAAAAATAAGCTTAGAAGGCATGCCATAGCGAAAAGTGTCACTATTCAACCTTAATTCTTTGTATTTTTAATCATGGCACAACTGTGTCCTGGTATGTATCTTTCTGTGTTTGGTTATAATGCAATTCAAACAGTTAACTCAGTAGTAATTTGGTTCTGTGTGGTCATTTTACATTCTAATTGAATTCATGTGTTCCTAAATAAAAGTCATTAAGTACATAAATGTGCCCCAGGGACACCTTGAGAAGCAAATGAAAGCGGAAAAAAATTGATTCCTTGAGTTTTCTCTTGTGAGTGAAGCATTTAGCATCTTTATTCCATAAATTTTTTAGAGTAAATGTAGACTGTCAGAAGCAGACAGTGGAGCCTGTGGAAATCTCATTTGGTGCTTTAGAAATGTCAGAGATGATCCCAAGTCGTTTTCTGTGCATCAAGATAACGGAGGTAGGAATGTTCTACATCTGAAGTAGGTCATATCTAATAATTAGTACCTAGATAGCTTAGTAGAGATTAATATCTGACAAGCTTAAATCAAAAAAATGGGTACTAATAATGTTTTTAGCAGGAAATATCTGTAAGAAGTGTGGAGAATATTCTTGGTCTAATTTTTAGTAGTTCTTTGTTAAACAGTACTCACATGTTTGCACTTGACAGAATTTGTGGGATTTGCTGGCAGTAAATATTAGCTGGAAGTAGGAATAAATGTGAAGCGGATTAAGGGAAAAGAGGTAAAATACTTGTGTAAACTACAGAAATGAGAATTAGTAGGTATTTAGGCCATTTATCTGGTTATTATTACCTGCCAGTTTTCTTCAGAAACTGTACATATGAGAAATGAGATGAATTAATGGTAGTATATGTTTATTTGAAAAAATATGCATAAAAGCGTATTGGAGAAAATTATATGTGCATATATATATTTCTGAAATCTGAAGATGAGAATTTTTAAATGTTGTGTTAACTATCATCTTCTAGAGTTGAGTAACAGCAATATATATTCTGCTGAAATAGAAATAATAATAAAAACATTAAAACCACTGAGGTAGGGGAAGTGATAGGATGAAGTATTAAAACATGAAGTGTTGATGGTAGTGGCATGTTTTGCAAGTGCAGAAAAAAATATTTTCTTCCTTTTATTCAGCTAAGTCTCTTGGTTAAAAAATGTTAATGAATTTGATCAGACCCATTGCAGTCACTTAGCTTTTGCTACTTCTGTTTCAATGTGTCAGCTTTAATGACTGTAAATAAAGATTGTTTTTTATCACAAGCATTATATATAAGATCTGACATGGTTATATGCATTCAGTAAGGCATTTGAAAAAGACAACTTATTCAGTTTTATTTAAATAGGTGTATGTTCTTACCAGTTTCCTAAAGTATGGCTGATCATAACAGTAACAATGCTGATTTGCTGATAGATGTAGCTAACTGGTATTCTGTCACTAATAAGAAAAGTGCACCAAATCTGTATGCATCTGTCTAATCTACTGTCGGCCTTGATTTTCTTGCATGTTAGTTTGGTTTAGAAAAATGGAAGCAGTCTTTGATTAATTTTCTGGGTTTTAGCAATGCTTATATCAGAATCTGTTCAGATGAAAAGTTTATTGCAGTAGCACAGAAAATAAACATTTTCAGATGACATCTAATTATGAGACAAATGCTTCACTGCATTATTGCAGTATGTGAACTGTGTGTGTCAGGAGTAGGAGTGTTTTCACGTATTTTGCTCAGATGAGTGTTGTATCTGATGTAGAAGTATAAAATAATATGAAATCTGATCTTGTCTAACTTTTTTACTTTCAGATAGTAGAAGTTGGACACTTCTGGGGTTACAGGCTAGATGAAAAAAATAGGACTGTACTTGAGGCTCTAACTGCTGAAATCAACTATCAGAACCTGATGGATTTATCAGTGCCTGCACGTCCAGATTTGCTTTGTCTGGCACCATTCACTTATCTGGAAAACAGAGGATACTACAGAGCTTGTGTTCTGTATGTTCATGGAGATTTTGCTGAGGTAATATGCTATGTCATATTAAGTTGATAGGATGTAATTGGGTTAACAATCCTGGAGCTTTGCCTTTTTCTATTTTTTTTACAAATCACTGGCTAGAGTAGATTAATTATGTTTTTTTCCAGAACATGGGATTTTTTAGTATTAAATTGAGACGCTCTAGTTGGATACAGTAAAGGGTCTTGTGTGCTGAAGCAAAGCAAAACAAAATAAAGACTAAAACCTCCAATAAATCTGAAAACATAACAAGGAATGCTTAGATACAGTACTGCATTGCTGGCAGCGGCCCCATAACTTCCTCTTCATAAATATAGTGAGATCCATCTGAAAGTAAGTTTCTTGCCTCCATTGTATTGGCAATTTTTAGTCATTCATGGCAAATTCATCTAAGCTTGTTCTGCCAGTATTTCTTGCCCTGGTTGGCATCTCTTCTTCTTTTCTTCCTTCTCCCCTCTAGTTCCTTGACTCATTTTCATCCAGAGCTCCCTTTTGTTAATTGAAGCAAGGTATACTCTTTCTCATCTCACACACTGTATTGACTCTCCTGGTCTCCATCTCACTCCTCAACTTTGTTTTGACCTCAGCGTCACAGTTCAAGATTGATACTAATTTTTCAGACTAACACTTTTCAGCAGTTTAAGGACAATTTTTCTCAGTTTTGTAAGATTGGCCTTTGTACAGCCTATTCCTCCTTTGAGTTTCTTTTATTTCTTAACCTATCTGGGTGTCACCATTCGAGTTAATACTGAATTTTGCCATCTGGTTAGTCATGGAAAGCTAGTGAATAATAATGCTCATCACTTTCTGTTTTGAATTTTTAAACAGTCACTGGATACATGTTCACATTAGCTTATCTAAAAGCAGTAGTTAGGTAGTAAATTAGGTAGGTATCACTCACTGTTAAGAAGTAAGGTTACATAACCTTAATTGTGGGGAGAAAATTTAGAGCCTTTAAGAGAAATTTGCCTTTTCTAGATTTAGTGGATTATTTGTGTCAGAAGTGGATGTTTTAGCCAAGGGATCAAATAACAGGCATGATAAATTTTGACCTATTCTTTTTGACATGACTTCATTTGCATGTTTTCCAGACTTTGAATTTGCTTCCATCTGACTTGATAAGATTGTGTTGTACTGTAATTATTAAACTCAAGTTGTGGCTTTTCTTGTCACTAAAATAGCACTTTTAATGTTGTGGAACCTTTGCAGATACTCTTCATTCTTCTTCCAGGTTTTTTTTGTGGATTATGGCAATAGATCAGAAGTGCCTTTAAATAAATTAAAAGAGATTCCAAGCTGTCTTCAAGGGATTCCTTTCCAGGTAGGGGTGATGCTTTTTGCTGCTGCTTACTAGATATTTTAGTGTCTGGCCTGGCAAACAGGAGTGTGCTTCAAAACAGAGAATGCTTTTCAGAATAATAATTAAATAATACATATTTTGCTGATGCAAGTACCTACAAATCACCTTCACCGATAGTTAGGTGTTTTCCACAGATGTGTATTCACGGAGCAGGAATTCTTGTGTGTAACTGAACTACGTTGTATTTAATTGTAGAGAAATGTCAATCCAGCCTTATGTTTTCAGGGGCCCTTCCTAGAGGGGAAAAAAAGGAAAAGAAAAATGGAAAAAAACCCCAACAAACAACAACATCCTGAACTTTCTGCCTGACTGGATGTATAAAGCATTTTGTATTCATTTTTTTAAATTGCATGTTTGAAACTAGTCCTGTTTCTATGGGGACAGCAGAGTGGGATCTGTCTTCCACCTGTAATCAGAGGAACAGTGGAAGGAGAGAGCTACCATTTGCTGTTGTTTGTTTGCTGTGAATCAGTTCTGTGAGAAGTAGAACTTCTCCCTGGTAGGAGAATGTTATTCTGGATCCTCACACAGTGCTCAGGAGTAACAGGCTGAGCAGTAGATCAGCTTTGCTTTAGTTTAAAGAACACCTGAGCAAATGTCAGTGCTTTATACAACCCAGAGAGGAGAAACTATCAATGGCTGGCTTAATCTATAGATCCCTGCTTAAACCCAGCTGCTCCTACTGCAGGTAAGTGGCAGCACAGCATCTCTGCTTGTCTGCATGGCAGAAGTCTGTTGTGGCAAGTACCTTGTGTACTGTTACTGTGCAGAGTGTTTTTGCTCCATCAGAGCTCCTGCTCTGCTACATTACCAGTTTCACAACAAATACATAGGGGGGATACCTCTTTTAAATTTTGCAAAGCTGGAGGTCCATGGTTTTGCTTTGTGCTGCTTTACTATTCTTTGAACTGCTGGCTTTACTTGGACCTTTTCAGGCAGAAGTCTCTTCATGATTACATACATTACAGATCGAGTGATCTGTAACACAAGTCTGAGGGATTTTTGTAACTAGTTTTTCAGAATAATAATTCTCTTGAGCTGTATTTACAAATAAGTAGACTTCAACTGAAATTCAGCTTTTCAGTGCTCATTGAGATATTTTTAAGCTAATAGAAATAGGTGTATCGTATTAACTGTATTCTCTGAAGCATATGTTGATGAAAATGAGAAATGCACCAGCAGAAATACGATTTTATTTTATTGATCTCTTCTTAGGATTAGATCTTGACAGGGTTAATTTTCTTCAGTTTTCTTTTATAATTGATGTAAAAAAATAAGTAGAAATAATTTTCACAAGAAGCATCCTTTTTTTTGTTTTTTCTACACATATAGTAAACGAAAATGTATTTCTGCTTCAGGCCTAATCTTTTAATGACTAGTTTTAATGACTGGCTAGAAAAAAAAATAGGATTTCTGTTGTAAATTCATTCAAAGACATAATTACAGATAGTGATTGTGGAAAGGGGTTAAATGAGAACTTAGTTACTCTTGCCTGCCAGGGACAGAAGAGCTTCAGTGGTCTTGCCAAGTTTTCTCTTACCTTAGTTGAAAACAATTGTGGACTGTGAAGTTTTCTTTCCAGAGAAAACATCCCTGCACTCCTAAGATTTCCATGCGAATAGTGAATTAATACCAAATTATCCTTTATGCACTGTTTGCTCTTATTCCTTAGCAACTACATACTATATTGAAGTGATATGAGATGTCACGTGCAGCTGTGTTGTCAGTGATGGAATAGGAATAATGACAGTAGCTTTACAGCAGTCCTAGCGTAAGCTGCCGCAATAATTATGAAATAATTTACAGTTATTAATTCAAACAGTTTGGGGAGGAAATGAGATACTTTCATGCTGATTCCCTACTCAGGCCAAGTGTTGTCTTCAATGTTTTTGCTCTAGGCTTTAGAGTTCAAGGTATGCAAGATGCGTCCGTCTGCCAAATCGATTGTGTGTGGGGAACGGTGGAGTTACAGCGCCAGCCAGAGATTTGCCTCGCTGGTCGATGGCTGCACTCTGCTCGTGCGCGTGTATTCCGTCGTGCACGGGGTTCTGCGCGTGGACGTTTTCCGCTACTCCAGGTGCAAAGACCTGGTGAACATTCGAGATGTGCTTATTGAGGAAAGTTATGCTGAACTAGCAGAAGAATCGTACGAATCACAAGTATGTATTGACTAAGCTGCTTCCGCTTTTCTTACTCTCATTTATTTCGGTTCAGGCTGCCTGAAGTCCCGAGAAGCTGAGCTGAAGCACTGACTAGTGGCTTGGGAGTAGGCAAGGTTAATACTTGAGTATGACAGTGTATTTTTATGTGTGTGCATAATGGATATTGAGCTGTTGGTCAAAATATTGCTGTTTTGACACCCTTTTTGGAAGAGATGTTTCCCAGGAAGTTATTTCATCAATTGAACTGCTCCACTGTTACTTGAAAGTATGAGAAACTGTAGTTTTTTACAGTTTTAAGTGTCTTCCATTTTTATGTTTTGTATAATCTGAAAGGTCATTGGAAAATCGGGTTTTGTATTTGTATGAGAATATTTCTTCGTGTAGGACCTGTTTTGTAAATTTTTTTAAAGACATAATTGTTTGAAAGTTTTAGCACTCTTCCATTATTATGTAGCAAAGCCACAATTTGCTCAAGGAGTTACTTTTGGATGAAGTAAAGAAAGAAAAGCAAGTGCCTGTATCTTCAAGACAGGAAGAAAAGCATCTGATTGGAAGATTGTTAAACTGCTTTTCTGACAAAAAGTCTGATGCGCCAACCCATAAGGTAACTTGAGTGGTGGTTTTGTCCTGTCATTACATGATCCTGCTTCTCACACTGTTAGAATGGAGATGAGGACTGACAGCACCTGAAACAACCAATTGGTGCCTCTCATATGACATCCTAATTTCTGTTGGTAGAAAGCCATAGTGTGAGCACTATTTCAGACTAGTCTGCTGCAGCTTTTAACAGAGTTTGGAAGTATAGTCTTAGAATTAAGTTAACCAGCTCTTCTAACACATTCTAAGGCAGCACTTTGAACCACTGCAGAACAGACATAAAAGTAAAAAACTGAACACAGTGTTTCCATAGGTAGTCTTCTTTATATAAGCTATAGCAAAAAGCAAGTTTACAACCCTGTCGATTTTTCAGAAAATTTAAACATGGTTTTTTACTATACATAGTGTTTCATTCTTCCTCAGCTAGTGGTAGGTAGGCAGCTGGGATAGGTGATGCAGTGAATGCTCCAGCAACTGATAGTAATGAAACTGTGGATACTTTTCCTCTGCCAGTTCCAAACTCAGAATTCCTTCTTACTTACATGTTTTCAGATGTCAAGTCACTGCTAAGTTGGAATGTAAAACATGAGAATGTTTCTCCTGTTCTGCATTCTGATTACAAGTTAGGCCTCATCTACATTCTAATTCTTTCTCCATTTCAGACCTGACAAAATTTCAGTCTTTCAAGAACCTAATCATGCTCCGTTTACCCACAGGAGTAATCCTGTTTAACGACTCACTTTGATAAAGTGAGGTATTTTCAAGATTAAAGGCCTGCTCATGTAAACAAAACCAACCTGATTTTAAGTGATCTATGAAGTCTGAACTTGTGTCTAAGCCAGAGGAAAGTAATGAATTTCCAGCACCTGTGAAAATAGATTATTTTTATTTAGATGCCTCAACAAGCAAAGTTTCTTTAGATGAGTACAATGGAAATGCTGTTTATCAGTTTATCAACTCACTGTTGCTCAGTACATGCTGAAATGGATTTTGGCTTTTATTTAAACAGAATTTTGATTTGGAGAGATCCAGGGGCTGGCTAACTAGAATGTTATTTTTCTCTCCCTTTTTTTGAAGGTAAAAGTTTGTGGCCCGTTCAGTCCTTACGAGCTGAAATGCTACAGTCTGACCAGGGTATCCCGGTTCAGGTATGAGAAGCCTTTTAGTGTGAAGTATAATCATGTTCTATGTTATTTTCAATAAATAGGCAAAACCCATCCTAATTATTCTTACAGATTTTTACTGAATTTTTATTCATTGAAAAGACTGAAGTAGTCAGGCCTGAAGTGCATTAATATGCACACTATGGTTATTTTAAAATCTTAAGAGTAGTTTTATCAAAGGTGCATTATTGTCTTACAGAGAGATTTATTAACTATCTTATACATCTGCTAAAGGGCATTCAAGTAACCTAAATAACCAGTAACAGCTATTTTGAGTTTGCATTGTGAATTTGAAATCATTCTTTCATTTACATGTTTGTATGGGTTTTAGTGTGGGTTTTTTAATGTTGAAAATATTTCTTATTTCTTCCCCAGAAATATTTTCATATGTAAGGAGAGCATAAACTCCGTTGTTGTCCATGATACTGCAGAAGATCCCTTTCAACAGTTGCTGGTTGCTGCTGATATATCAGTAAATGCAGCTGGTAATGCCTTATAAAAATATGTGGTTGGTTTCTCTAGACTCCTGGTTTTATGAGTAGTTCTGTTACTAAATATGTCACTGTAGTTCTGTGTTACATCTTTTTGAGGTTTCATTTTCGTTAGATGCTCCTTTTAATTTTTTTTTTCTTTTGGTGCCAGGATCTATTCTGTTTTTAGGGGAAACATCTTTGATGCCTCCTATTCCTGGCCTGCTTGCACTCCTCAGTATGCTGTTTGCTCCAGCAATAGAACTCAGGTATTTGTGCATTTTAGAAAGTGATGGTTCTTTATTTTTAGGGCCCTCAGAAATTTTTGACAGACTTTTGTTTTTTTCTCTGCTTTCAGCATTTTTATCTATTCTCTTCCTGGTATTTTTTAATAAGTTTTAGTGTAGTATGTAGCGAAAATAACTTGCTCATGTATGTATGAATTGGTGCTGCAGATTCTATCCTCGTGATAAGGCAGTACAGTTCCTGACAGTCATGCTGGATGCCTAGGAAAATGGAATGTAGAACTGGCTGCTTTAAACCTATGTGAGGAGAGGAACTTCAGTAACTTTTTGTAAAAGCTGAATTCTGGCAGTTGCATTGCTGTTGTGTTTTCTTTAAAATCTGGTATTTGTAGATTGTGATTTCAACATAGCGAAGCTAGCGTTCCTTAATTTTGCTTATGTATGATTTTTTTATAAGTTTTATGAGTATATGTTTTCATAACCAGAACTTTAGTTTTGTTTTGTCACTCTGTTTTAAAAAACAGTATGACTGAGTGTGAATGCCTCTCAGTTGTTTAAACATCTTTAAAACACATCTTTAAAACTTGGCATGGCTTAGACAAGTTCATTTAAGTCTGTCTTCATATGAGTTTAGTTTCTTCATTTCTAGGTGAGGTGTTTTCTTTCTTTTTCATGCAGGGTTGATAAAACTGGAAAGTATTTTACTGGTGTTCTGTGTGGTTTGGGTTGGAGTCAGACTGCTGGGGCTCCATTGCTTCCAGAAAATGATATGGCCCTGGCATTTGATGTGCAATTTGGAGTGGAAGACATAACAGAGGTAAAACTTGCATAAGAATTTTCACTGCAGTAGGAATTCAGTAGAAGTCAGTGCATCAGAACTTGTTAACTCTCAGAATTAACAGAAAAACTTGTTTGGACCTGTTGGTTTGGGGGGGTTGTGGTTTTATTTGTTTGTTTGGGTTTTTCTTTGGTTTTTGTTTGGATTTTTTTAATGTACTGTCTGTTTATAATCTTGGATTCTTATAAGGAGAGACAGTTGCCCCCTCCCTACACTTCGAACAAATAAAATGTTACGGAATTTTATACAGTTTCCAAAACAAAAGCATCAATTTTGCACTAACCAGATGTCAATACTCGTTAGTCTTGTTCGTAGGATTATTGTGGTTTTTACTGACAAGCCTGGCATTGTTGCTTTGCAGGCTTCAGTTTGATTTTACAGCTCTGATAAGTCATCTGTATCGAGCTACTTCTCTCAGAGCAGATCAACCAAACAAATGATAAAGCCCCCGCATTCCTCATTACAGCCTTTGGAACTCATAGAGTGAGATCTGTCAGAGGGAAACATGTTTATAAAATGTGCTGTGCAGGACAGTGACATGTGCCTTAGACAGTGAAGGACCTCACATGCCCTGGTCAGGTCTGTGTACAGAGCAGGTATGTGAGGTGGTGACCAGTGGTTTCTAGAGGTTTTTTAAGGACACAGTGGACATGCTGGTGCACACACCTGTGAGCTGTTGTTTGCTGAAAGCACTGACTTGGTGTGATGTCTGCATTCATGATGCTTTATCCAGAATGGTAACACCAAGCCGTTGTTTGTGTAAAAATTAAGGACAGATAGAGAAAATTCTAAAAACTTTTACAGAAGGAATTCCATGATGGAAAAAGTCCAGGTGAATGGTAGCCTCTGTATTTTATGGCACATCTCAGTAACCTTGAAGATTGTGATATCAAGTGGCTGAACTATTAACATCTTTGACCAGCAGAGATGCAACTGGAGGAGGAAGTGTTTCTGAAGCTTCAGATGTTTTTGCTTATGCAAATAATATTCCAGTTGAAGTTGGATGGTATGGGTGCCATGACCACCTTCATGACAGTGTAATACAATACAAACCCAGTGCTGGTTTTCAGTTATACTCTGTCACTGATGTTTTACAGATAAACAACTTAAGGACATCCATTAATAAGCTGCTCTGTGAACATGCAGTACGTTCTGGACAAGAGCAAATGATACAACTGCAGGAAAATATTCGTCAGAAGCTTCTATGGTAATAATTTTGTAGAAATAAGATCTGTTTGCAGTTTCAGCAAAAACAGGATGAATGATTGCTTGAAGCATAGCTCAGATTAGGCTTTGGAAAAATAATGTATGCTCTCATTTAATGATGCATTTCATTTACTTTGTTTATTTATAAAGCAGTATACTAAACAACGTTAGACTTCTTGTGGAAGCACTGGTTCTTCAGGGAAGCCCGATCGCTTAAGAGTCATAAAACCTAGACTGTAAAACCTGTTCTGCAGGATACCAGTTCTTATGTATCTGTTTTTTTTTTTTTGCACCCAGGACAAAGCTAATGAAGTCCAATGACATAAGAGTGCAGAAAGATTTAAAATCTTTCTCCTTGTGTATTAAATTTGAGTTGTATGTGCTGCCTTTCCTCCCTCAGCAGACCTGTGCAGGATGGGTGTTGGCCAAGTTAACTGGAAGTCCCAGGCTAATTTAGGAACTGAAATAAGGCTACCTGCCCTTTTTCCCAGCAAGCCTCCCTGCTTCTTGTAACTCAGGCAGTGGTTCTGAAAAGACCATTGTGAGGCAGTGCAGCCAGCCTTGAGAATTTTTTCAGCTTGTAGTTTAGAGGAAGTAGTGCAAAAAAGTATCCCTGTGACAGCTCCTTCTTATGTCTGCCACTGCTGAGCATAGTGTGAAAAATGTTCCCTTGTTTGTACACACAGTGTGCATTTTAGTGCTGTCTGTATCAGCAGGAGCATTTTCTCATCCTGGCTCTCTACTAAACCTGTGTTAAGAAGAGCTCTGGTTCAGACATGAATTAAGAGTTATGTTATGGACTCTAGTATTAGCCTCATCTCTAGGAAATATGAGCTTTTTTGCCAGTAGAGCTTTTCTAAAGTAACTGTATGATGCTAGAGTGAGGCAGTTCCTCATGTTGATAAAGATCAGAAGCTTTTAAGCTTAACTGCTCTTACCCAGGGTTATCAAAATTATTATCAAAGCAGCTGTTTATGCTGATTTTTTTTTCAAGTGTTTCTTCGTTTTGAATGTACCCGCTCAGTTGATTTTTTTTTTATTTCTTTCTTATCTGTGAAAACAACTTATTACATTGCCTTAACTTAAAAGCAAGCACCCATACTTCCTATTTCCAAAACTCAAAATTTAGGTGTATTGCACGATAAATTAACAAGTGCAGGGTCAGCCTTATCTTTTGAGGCACTGGAAATGAAATTAAAACAGCATAAACAATAGAGAAGTCAAGGAATGTGGGTAGGCAGAAAGAAGCAAAGCCACAAACCCTCCGCTGGAGGTGACGGTGACGGTAACAGCTCATGCTCGGTCATCAACACTTACGTGCGAAATTCAAGGCACTAAAATGTCACTGCTATTTCTTTGGACATGTGAATACTTGCTACTGTTCTGGCACCTGTTTGGGACTGATTGTTCAGACACCTCCAGCCATCTGGGAGGGGAAGGGGCAGCCTGTGCAGCTCCTTGGCTCAGGTCCTCAGCATTGACCTGTTCCCCAGCTCAGTCAGCACCAACTGCCTGATTTGGTCTTTCTCATCAGCCTTCTGGGCTTTTTTCTTCAGGATTTTATACCTTTCTGTGGTAGCCTTTTCTCTCTTGAAACTTTTATGCTTTTACTCATTGTCTTCCAATGATCCTACAGCTATTTTTTTTATTTAAAATTTTATTTTTATATGTTTATATTGGAAGGAATAAACAGTCTAATTACTGAAATAATTTCTTCTTTTTCCTTGTGTAAAATCTTTCTTGGTTTTGAATATTTTTTCCCAATTATACTTTTTTAAAAAACTAACATAAGTACATAGGTAGAAATTTAGCCTGAACAGTCTTTCATAACTTTTTTCATTTTTCAAAAGCTAATTGTATTTACAACATGTCACTACTACTTAAGACTAAAATCAGTGTTTGAAAAACACATCTAGACAGAATTAATTAATGTCTGCTGCTATTGTACTTTGCACAGCTTGAGGAAATAACTGGAGCAGACAGACAATCTATAGTAATTGAGTTGTCATGCAAAATAAAATACCCTAAAACTAGCTGTATTATACATTCTAGTGAGTAAGCATACATAAAACTTACAGAATAAATCATAGTTGCAAATTCTAGTACTTTGTAATAAAAAAACCCTCATTATATTCTTTAGAAGAAATACATTCTGATACAGATTTTCACAGAGACATTAAGTGTATTTTGACTTTTACACTAGAGGGGTGAAGTATAGAGAAGGGAACAAATCAGACTAGATTTACAAGGAAATTTAAGATTCCCTTCAGCACAGACACCTCGTAAATACCTGGTTGTATCTAGTATAAAAAAATCCTTTGTCTTCATAATTAATCAAATACAAGTGTGTTACTTAAGGCCATTTCTATGTAATTTCAGTTTAATCTGCAAACCAAGGCCTCGAGATAAAATTGTTCCTATGTGGTGTGAGAACCCATATGCATGGAATCAGGTAAGGGTGTAAAGATACTTTTTTAAACTTCTTTTTTCTTGAGGAGTTCAGAATGTTAAAAGGGAGAATTTCCCTTGGAAGGATGTCTTTGATTATTGAACTTGAAAATACTGAAAGCACTGTAGAGTCACATTTAAGCACTTTTGTGTATGCATCAGTCTCTATTGATACCCTATTTTTGTAGAGTCTGTTTATTAGTTGAGTGGTTTGGTTTTTAATTTTGTGTATGTAAATACTTAATCTTTTCAAGCAGAACTCTCCATGGGTTTTAAGTTTAGAGAGATTGTAAAGGCAACTTTACACTTGCTGGAAGTTAAAATGTTCTATTTTTTTTTTCTATTAAGCACCCATAGGTAAATTTTCCTTGTATAGAATTTGTCTGAATGCAGTGCATTTTAGTTTTGTTTTGAGATGCTGTGTTTTGAGGTGGCTTTTCCTTTCTAGGTGGAGAGAAATGTGGCTTGTTTTAGAACAGATGTGGTGGGATCAGGCAGGAGGCCAGTTTTCTAGAGACCCAGCAGAGTTTCATAAAGCTGAAAACTCTACTAGCTTCCTACTCTGTTAGAAATCTTACCTTTCTTTCTGTAAAGGCCTCTTCAGGCCACTAGATCTCCTGGAGAAAAAGTGCAGTTTCTTAATTAAAAGGGAGTGAGGAATTAATCAATTAATTCCTCAGTGCAGGAATAAGACTGAGTGCAGGAGTAAGACTGCTACACACACCCTCCCTGTGCCTCTCCTGCCCTGAGGGGGATATAAAGGAGGGGTTTGGGTCCCTCCCTCTGAAAAGAGGGGCAGAGAAGGAGCACCAAGGGCACTTGTTTATAAAAGGCATTTTTTTAGAGTGTATTGTGATATACTGCTTTGGGCCAAAGTGTTTCTGTTTTCATATTTCAAATTCAGTTATCCTTGGAATTATGAAGATAATCTCCTATTCACTTTTACTGGTGTTCATTTTTTATAAGAAGCTATTGTACAGGCCTTGGATCAGGATTTTCCCCACTGCATCTGAAGAATCTCAGGACAGCTTTTTAATATCATCACATAAAATACTACCTGTAATGCTTTGGAATTGATTATGGAGTAGTATTCTGGGCAAACCATGAAATACAGCACTGGCTCTTCTGTTGCAGTGTGTGACATGGAACTGGAATTCCTGTATGATTTGAAACTCGAAACTGTTCAAGACTTTTTTGAAACTGTGTTATATAGGAAAAAATTACTAGAAATGCATTCTGACTTTCATCTTGCTTCTTTTGGTTAGGTGGATTCTCAGCGTATTGTTGACAAGTCTGAAAAGCAGCATGAAAGAGGAAATAGTCTTTATCAGCTCCACAAGCTTGTTTTGTTGAATGATTAAGTATTTCTAGAAGTCTTTCAGAGGATGAGGTATTACAACTAGTCTAAAAATTAATTCTGTCTTGGTTGCATGTTTTGCAAGACTTTTCCTTAAGATTAGTGTAATTGTACTGAAATACAGTTTGGAATGTGTTTGTGTGTTTTTGAAAAAGTTAAGGTTTGCTGGCCTGGAGCGGACAAGTTTATTCATAAAACAAACTGATGTAAAGCAGGATCAAACTTCAGGAATACTTCTGAGCAGGTTTATTGCAAGGTACATGAAAGATGAAGCAAATCTAGGTTTAGTTGTTCATTTTATGTCTAAAAGCTCATAAGTCAAGGGGCATGACTTTTTTTTCCCCTTTAAGTGCAAGTTGCATTTTCCTGTTTTCTTTGTCTTTAGTTTTTAAAAAATACATGCAACAAAGGGGTTTGGGATTTTCCCTAACCAAAACCTGGAAGTCAGAGGAAACTGATGATCTAGATTATGTTCTGATGCAAACTACAAGTTGATATATTGGATACAATTTTTTCATTAGTTTTTCATACACCAAAACATAACCTGATTTATTTTCCTGTATGGAAGAAGAATGCTTTTGAATTACTGATTCATGGCACCTTGTTTTATTCTTACCTGCAAGATCTTTAGTCCTAAAAATGAGGTCAGTGGTTTCAGAATAAAATGCAGAAGTGAAATAAAATGTTTTTGTCTCTTCTGTTGTGCGGTCACGCTTAATAAAAGCTAAATTTAGTTATTAATGGTTTGTGATTGCATTCATGAAATACAAGAATCCAAAAACAGTATATGGAAAAGTATTCATCTTCACTGTTTGAAGGTCATGTAATATCCAGTCATCCTCTTAAGGACAGGGAGAAGCAGTGGTCACTATAAAGAAGTGGCAGATTTGGGGAAAATAAGGGGATGCTTAAACTAAGAAATTATTTTAAGCTGTACTTAAACAGAGGGGTGACTGTATAACAGGCAATTTTAGTGGTTTATTAGAGTATTACTCCCTTAGACCCATTTTACTGATCCTTGGGAATTATAAACATAATACTTAATGAGACAGATCTAAACAGAAAAACTGTATCTCAGCTGGCTTAGACAAGAGGATTTCTCAGCAGTGTCGTACACCAATGAAGTGTTGCACCTTTGGGGGCAAATGAAACAGGCAGGATTTCAAATCATTGCTTTATCTATTAAGGATGAGAGTTTCTGCTGGAAAAGGAAACTTGGCAATAAAAAAAGGCATGATATAAATAATGGAACTTATTTCACATAAGCAACACTGAGAATTTTTAAATCTTTTAAATTTTAAACTCTGTTTCTTCTGTGTGTGGATCTGTCCCGTGTGCAAGTGCTGCCACCAGGCGGGGGCTGCTGTGCTGATTCTCCCTCTAATGGCTCCTGTCATCACACAGCTGAAAGGTTTCCTTATGGTGAGAGGAGTGGATAATGCCAACTCCCCTCCCAGTGCAGTAACCCATAACCTGCCCTTGGTCAGTTGAGAAATGAAAATTCTGTATTGAGAACTCACAGGAGCTCCCAGTTTTGTCCTGGGTACATAAAGCACCTGCAGATGTGACACGCAACAGAACACCTTTGAAGGAAGCAGAACATCTTAGCATCTCCCAGCCAGGCTGAATTGTATTTATTGCCAGAGGAATATATAGTACTAATATTTAAAAAGCAGCTGTTGTATTTCATGGTTTGATTTATGTTTCAACAGCACTGCAAAGTCACTTAAAAAAGTTTAAGGTAAGCAGCTTCAGGATTTTCCCCTCCAGTTGCACGGGAGAAAGAAGCATTGTAAAATAGTAGTGTCTTTATGGCTGTAGACGTGATCCCAGTCAGCTTTGTGCCTTTTGGGGGCTACTTCCCTAAGAAAAAGGGCCATGACTGCTTGTCAAGATTTCTTTTATCTCCAGATGCGCACCAACATTGAGCAGAGTGAGATATCACTTACCAGAATTTATTAGTGATGATCCACATCATTAAGCCCAATGTGTCTAAAAGTATCTATCAAGAAATATTACTTATTATTAGTTATAAGTGGTCAGATTAATGCTCTTACTTAATTTGTAGGTGCTTCTGAAGCCTGAAACAGTGTGCCATGACTATTATTCATAATTCTCCCCCCAGCTACAATGAAGTCTGATAGCAGTTTTAAATCAAAAGGAGATTTTTTGCCATTGCATGTAATTAATTTTGGAATTTACTGCCACAGGCTGTGCTAGAAACCAAATATATAAATAAATGAGTAGGAACTCCGAGAAGGCAGATGCTTCAATAACTGTTAAAATTGAGAAACTTGAACTGCTTACCCTACTGAATTCCAGAAACTGAGAAAATCTCCTGAAAGAATGCCTATTTTTATCCAGTTTGCAGTATCTGGTTCACCTAATATCATCAGAATGACCTCTTCTTCTCTTAAAATTCTGATGTATTTCACTAGCATTTATGAAGGTGATGGACTCTCCATACCTACTGATCACCTTAGGCCTGCTTGAAAGAATTCACCAGGTCATTGTCTACAACACTGAACAGGAGAAGCAGCAACAGGAGCAAGCTGGCAGAAGACCTGTTCCCTCTTTTCCTCTGCCTGCTGCTGGTAGAATAATTCTGCTTTAAACAAGATGAATCATGCACACAGATCAAGATGGAAGAGAATCTTGTATACCTGGGAGGGGATTTTGGGAGCTGGAATGGTTTTGGTTCTGCAGTGGGTAGATGGTGGCAGAAGATAAAGTTTGAACAGGGAAGAGTGTCAGAGACAGGGAAATGATGAAGAACAAAGAAAGCAGCAAGAACGTGTCACTCTCCTCCTGAGCTGGTGGTTACAAAAGGGGAAGGGGCAGAGGAGGGTCAGGATTGGGCAGACACTACCCATGTAAGCTAAGCTTGAAGGCTCTGCTTAGGGGCTGCTGCATCTTTAAGGACCACCCATAAAGCATTTGAAATTCTGGGGAACAGAGGTGGATCTGTTCTGGGTCCCAGGAGACTGTTCCAAGGCAGGGGCTGCCTGGAATGCCCAGACTCCTTCTGAGCTCCAGCCTCTGTCTTGCCTTCTCTTCAAAGTGCAAGTGACCTACAAGCCTGTGAGCTGTGGCAGCTGACACCCCGAGTGCCCAGAGGTAGCCAAAAGATGAGGGAAATGGCACCTTTGGTTTTTACATTTCTTGAGTCTTGATATTGCTGGAGGGCACTTGCTGTGTTCTTTCAGTGGAATCATATTGTTATGATGAACAGCCCTGCACAGGGAAAGGGAAAAGGATGTAAGTGCCATTTGGAGATTCACAGTTCCTTCCCCAAAAGGTGTGTTTGTAGGGATAAGGGTTGTTTGAATGAACCCAACAGATTCCAGCTGAGCCTCTGCCCACTGGCACAATGGCACTGTGCTCTCTGCAGGGAGCATGAGTGGGGAAGTTAAGGTGGCTGTGGATGTCAATGGAAAGTCATCTATTTCCAGAGAAAACAGGACTGTCCTTTTTTGGCTGTACAGGATTCATGGAGGGGCAGATGAGTGCCTGTATGTCCTGTAGAACTGCTGATCTTTCCTAGTGCAGTGGTGCTGCTGTAGGAACCTGAGCTACCTCTTCCTAAAGCTTGACTGTGGGTTTTATGGGAACTTTTCTTCACAGAGCAGACAAAGGGAGAGTTGACAGTTACCTGGAAGAGGAAAGCTGGAAATGGAATTTGAATAATGAAGGGATGGAGGCTTTGCCCTGGGTGACTTTAGGGAGCACAGTGAGCACAGTCAGAACAGGCTCAGCCTTGCTTAACCCTCGGTCAGGTGTTTCAGGTTTGTTTACACTGACCACCTCCTCCTGCATTACTCTGATGTGCCCAGAATGGGAACTGGTTGAGACAAAGGGCTGTTCAGTCACACAGATGATGGTCCAAGTGAACAGAATTGCCTTGGGAAAAGCCTGGAATATCTGCAGCTTGCTAACCAAAGATGAGACTTTTTCTCTAAAACTGACATTTGTGGAGAGTTTGTTTAATCTTGGGAAAGAAAAATCCTGTTGTGTGCAGTCAATAGTGAGATTTTTCAGCCGCCTTCTCTTAGTTCATTGAATAAGAAGTAGGTAGCTGTCACAGAAATGCAGATGGGGAAAGGGGAGTATCTCTGGATAAATTTAGAACTGTAGCTCTGGAGATAACCTGGGTTGGTCCTTGAAACTGGTGTACTACATAAGTTTTAAACTGAAGAGTGTATTCTTATGGCTCCATTCCACTGTATTTTTCACTCAGAAACAGCCTGGCCTGCTGAGGATTTGTGCATCTGCCACACTCCTTACAACAGATTAAATTTTGATGCCAGTCTGCATATAAATGCCAGAAAAAGGCCAAATGAATTAGGATAAATTACAGAATCATGGTTTAAACCAGGATACAGGTGTTGGTGTAGACTGTGACAGGAGTTACACTGATCTTGGAAAACCATTAGCACATTTTTCAAGGGCCAGAATAACAGGGAGGTTTGCAGTGGTTTTGTTTACCTTAGCCTGTAAAAAGGGATAGAAGTGAACAGAAAATCAAATAAAAAGCTCTACCATCAAGGTGTAGTTTGATGTGGAGTTTCCTTTCTGTAAAAGAACCTGGAAAAAAGCAGATGAAACTCCAAAGTGGTTAATAAGTGAAAGAAACCTGAGACAAAGAAGATATATCTGAGGAAATAGAAAGGTATATATTAATCCTCCAAAGGAGTGTTGAGGGAAGAGGCAACCTCTGAACCTACCTGGTGAGTCTGTAGGAAGACAGACTACTCTTTTCTCAGTCACGGAGCGCAGCCACACAGGTAGGTGTTTTTGTCATCGCTGTCTGATGCTCCTATATTTAGCTTTCACTCAAGCTCCAGGCATGTCTGTCTAGTCTGGTAAAAGCTGTGACTTCAATATCCTGGGGAAACAGACAGTATGGTGGTTGCTCCCTCTGCTGAGGGAGCTCTTTCGTCCTGCAGGACAAGGACAGGACCTTCCTAGAGGTCCTCCCTTTACAGGATGAGAGTCATCCCCTTGGTGGCTTCACATCCCCATGATGGGGAAGTCCCACCAGCTGTTTCTTGGCACAGGGATGAGCTCTTGGCTGTTTCTTAAGCCAGTGGGGCACCCTGAGGCCTTTTCCAAGTGGGCAGAGAGCTGACCTTGGGTGCTGGTGCTCAGTGAGGGGGTACTGGTGCTCACTGCAGCGCTTGCCATCAGACTGGTGAGCAGGGCAGGAGTGAGCTGCACACACCATGTGCCCCCCTGATGATTTATGGCCTCCATTCCTTCATCCAGACAAGTCCTTCCAGTGGGTCACTGTGGGGACAGAGAGAAGTGGGGTTGCCACTTGGTCCAGGGAAAGAGAGGAGGTAAATAGGATGCTTGCCATGCTGGTATTCATTTTCTCTTGCCCTCCCAGAAGTGCAGAGGTTGCTTTTTCCTCCAAAAACTGCAATCAAAACATCCTCACTCATGGCTAGATGAGTTCACGTCTTTTTCATGCAATGCTAATGAAACTTGTCTCTGTGCCAGTCACAGTGATGAGCCCCAGGTGCTCCACAAACACACCACTGTGAGGGTTTTCTTTTCCTCTCCTATATTTGTTCTTCATGCACTCCATGGAGGGCTTCTAAATATTTCACTTCTCTCATTTTGTTTTCTTGCTAAACAGAGAATAAAACACCCGGGGGTACCTTTCTCCCTGGATACCTGTGTTTGGAAAAGGAATGGTACAGCTGTTGGCAATATTTAAACATTTACAAAGCTCTTTTTTCTCTTTTTGGTCTGTTAGTAGCAAAAATCTAGAGTGCATAATCAGGAAATGAACAGCTCAGAGGATGCATATGTATCTCTGGGGCTTTCTTGGTCTATCTTTAATAAGGACAGAAAGACCACATTTAAAAGACAGGAAAAATAGATAAGATTTTATTAAAATTCTTTATACAGACAGTATCTTCCACAGCACATATTTCAAGAGATCACAGAACATTGCTTCAGGGAGTTCCTTTGCTTTCTCTAGTTTAAGATGTTAGCTCTGTCTTGAACTAGTTTTACTTAGTCTTGACAGCAGTTGTGCAAACAGCCTCCTCCTGCCCAGTCGCCAGGTATGTCGGGAACTGAACAGGCAACTTTACATCTGATGTTACAAGTTCTCTAAGGAACAGATATTGCTTGGATTTTATTTATGAAGGAGAAGGAGGTAGAAAATACGCTGGGAAAAACACAAAGTGATTGCTGCTGATAGCAAGTCCTAAAATTAGGAACTGAAGCTAATACATTAGTGGAGACATTCCATAGGATATCAGTGCTGCAGGATGAGGAATCTATGCAGGGAAGCACAGTCTGGGAGCCTGGGGAGCTTCCAGAGGATACATGAGTCCTTCTGGAAGGAAGATTTCACACTTCCTAAATAGATGCTTTCAGCTAAAGGATAGGAACAACAGCAAAACAATCCATCCAGAGATGGATGTTTTGTAACACTGTTGTAAGCTTTCGTACTACAAACTGGAATCAGAATAAAAAGGACTTCTTGCATACTTCCTCTGTGCATATGTGTTGAGAAAGCACTCCCTGATGATGCTATGATTTTTATTTTCACATTAAAATGTAAGTTTTGGTCTCAATTTTACTGCTGCCAGATTTCAAGTTATTGTTTTTCAATTTATTTGATCTGAGACAGTCCCTAATTTTTTTCCTCTGTTTTTCTGCTCTAACAATTATAGTCTCATGTGATTGCTTGACAACTATAAATCCAGTTATATTTAATTTAGATCTTCTAGTGTGGTATCACACAACTCCTGTTTTTATCTCGGGACTGATGTACAGTCAACTTGAGCTGTGTGCCTTTTGATAAAAGCTTTCCCAGTTCAGAATCATTTCCATAACTAGTTTTAATACAATCCGAAGTAGTTTTGTCTAAAGTAAATGAAAAAAGCTGCCACAAACTGTTCTGGAATATAGGAAGATTATAACTTAGGGCCACATTATCTGCTGTAAGAAGCAGTTAAATTGCTATAGTTTACAATAAATTTTTTTTATTATGTAATTTTGTTCTTTATAGTCTCTCTAAACACAAGAAGGATTATCTGTGCAATCCCAGAATATGCATCACTGCTTGATTGATGTAACATGACAGTAGAAGACTTGGCCAAAGTAGCCAATATCCTGAGGTACTGGACATGGTCTTCAGTTCTTGTTTTATTTAGTGCTGGGGGCTAAAAGGGAATATATTGTATATTTTATCTTTTTGTGGATTAGTGACTTATGGGATTGAAATAAAAAGGACCTTTGTGGCTGGAGAGGCTGTTAGCACTAGCAGGCATTTACAGAAAAATGACCTTTGACTTGTCCTCTCATTCAAAGCATGTTAGAGTCTAAGGGAAATTTATCTAGGGCTACACTGTAGAGGTGGCTGCAATGTGGATTTCTACCTTTTAGTGATTGTAAAAAGAGACATGAACCAGGAACATTTGTGATTCAAACAGGGGTGGCTCAGTGTACATGAATCTGGACCATGTGGTCCAGGTTCCTGTGATAACTGACAGAAGAATAACACCAGCAAGGGCTCTGGTCCTTTATGTATGCAACTCTGAATTGTGTCAGTGGCTAGTAAAATATCAACTACTGAAAATAAAAGAATGAATTCTAACTAGAAACACACAATACTGAGGGCTGCAGCCAGGACCCTAACAGTTGCAGTTGAACATAATTTTTAAGAGCTCCAGCCAATCTAGAACCCAACTAGTTTTTAAAGTATGGTGCTTGCAGGGCCCTTATGAAGAGCAGGAGACTCCTTTCTAACTCTCAACAAAATAAGGAATTGTGAGCTCCCACAGAATGCTTGACTGCACATTTAAGGCTGTCCATGATGCTGTGTAAGGCTCTGACACTGTTGGACACTGTAAGCAGCTCAGAATACAGGTTGTGTTAATTGGCACTTGCATGATTTCTGTCTCCCTCACTAAACTTTTCAGTAGTTCATACTCCTCAGAAAGATAGGAGGGAACTTGGATTTAACAATGCTGCTTTTATTGGAGTTCTTAGGAAGGATCTTACTCCCTTGGATACAGCGAAGAAGCCACATTTGACAATGCACCCCTCCTGTTTCAGAGAATTTCTGAGATATAATGAGGTTGAAAAATTGCTTGCTAAAAAAACAAGAAGATTTTAGAGCAACAAAGAAACTTTCTGCCTTCTCCCCCCTTCCCAGTTAGTTACATCTTGGTCTGATGACTGTTATATTGTTCAAATAGGTGTTATTGTAACTTAAGCTCGGCCAGTACATTGAGTTATTTATGTAGGTGTTTTGTCTGAGTTTGAACAGAATGCAGAATTGATGAGCTAAGAAACTCATGAGCCAGCATAATGAACACCACACAGGGAAGAATAAAACATGTGATTAAGACAGCTATGAATAGAAGAAAAGGAACACCGCCTCTCAAGACAGTTCCTTGGAAGTGATTTCCCAAGAGCAGGGAGAAAGAACATGACAAGGTGAGATCACTGTGCCCGAGGACATAACAGACAGGGATTTTTGGAGTTGGTGGGACTCAGTGAAGCATGACTTGGGCAGGCTGCAGAATCAAGGAAACAAGCCACAGGCTACATCATTTTTTTGTGCCACAAGTATTCCAGATGGAGGACTGTTTTGCCCTCATCAGGACACAGGTTTCTGCCCTCTGCCTTAACCTCCTGCCAACAAGCTGGGGTGTGGGTCACAGCAAACTCATGTCCTTGGTGGGGTTGATCACAGCTCGTGCTTTATTAACTCATCCTGGCATTTGTTCCCTTTTCCTACCTATATGTCAGATGGGGTTTATTAGTTTTGTTTCATTTTCTAAAGCCTTAAAAATCATCAATAGTTTATCTTGACTGCAGCCTCTGTGAGGCCTGGGACTCATGCTGCACTTTGGTGCTCATGTACCCTGCCTGCCTTCTTCCAGTGGTGTTTTCATTCTTGATGCCAAGTCACTTCTCTTACTTTGCCTAAGGCTGTATTCAGCCTGCCCTTGCCAGTGCCTCCAGACTGGTGCCAGACTGCTGGGCACCAGGTGCAGGATCTGTTCCAGCTCATCCCAGAGGTGAAGGAGAGGTAACTGTGGAAATTTCTCCTTGCTGAGTCACTTGAGCGTTGTTCTTGACCTGCCGTGTCTGGATTGGCGTGTTTTGTGCCATTGGTGGTTTTTCTAGAGCTACAATTCCAAGGCTGAGACAGGATAGTTTCTTGGTCAGATGGTCACTGGCCTTCCCAGTGCCTTTGCCAACACAGCCAGCTCAGAGATGCGATGTCCCTGTTCTCAGAGTGGTGATCAGTGCTGCACAGAGCCCAGTGCTGCTGCTTTCTGGCAGAACCAAAAAAAGGCAAGAAATAACAATCTGAAGCCTGAAAAAATCGAGGGGTGTGCAGCTTCTCTTGCAGAGCAGTCCACCTACTAGTTCTGTTACTATTTAATGTCATATCAGGATTTATCTTACCATGTGCACTGGTGTTTTAGCAACTGAGGGTTTCTATGAGACTTGACACCTGTGGTAGAGATGCAATTCCAGTGGCTTCACCAGCTTTTAACATGGAAATACCTCAATGCCATTGTCATCTCAGTGGGCCCTCTGCTCTTACAGAAGAATTTTGGTCCCAACCACCTCTCAAAGAAAGGGGGGTTAAACTTGCAGAGCCCAATACACAGCCCCACAGCATCTGCTTCCCATCCTTGTGTCCCTTGTCACTGTAAGCTGTGACTCGTGGGGCTGCAGGCTGAGAAGAACTGATGGCACAGCATGAACTCTGACCTGGGTATTCTCTGTCAGCAGATCAAACACAGAAGAACTAAAAAAACCCCAAAACCAAACAAAAACGTATTATTTTAGCTCATGGTTAACCATTGTGAATGCTGGATGTGTACTATGCTTCTCAGAAAATTCTGATTACTATGAAATTATTAACTACTAACTATTAAACTAATTAGTTAAGACAAAATGCCTGTCTTCTAGATAAATGAATTCAGTAAGAGAATGAATCCAACTTCTGGAGTATTTTAATTGACATGTAACTGTCCACAAAAAAAAAAAAAAAAAAAAAAAGAAAGGCAGGCTAATAATTTAGTTGAGTATTTCAAGTAGAATGTTGTTTGGGTTTTCTTCCAGTACAAAGGCCTAATATCTTGATTAGAGAATTTTGGTAAGATGATCTCCTTGGGATTTCATTCAGACTATGAAGTGTGTTAGGACATATAGTAGGAAATTGGATTCAGCTAGAGACTTAATTTACCTGCCTTCAGATCCTGTAAGGGCTGAGAACTCTAAGTGGGCCAGCATTGTAGGTGAAATTACACACTGAATGAGATTAGCTACTGTGATTATTATTTTTGTAATATCCTTTTTCCTGATCAATTAGAGTTTCTTTAAGGAGCTACTGGTTTGGTTTGGTATTACTTCCCTGTGTAGAACTCCAAGAGCTTTCTGTTGACTCATTAGCCCAGCCTGTCCAGGTCCCTCTGAATGGTGGCACAACCACCTGATGTATCAGTCACTCATCTCCGTTTTGTGTTGTGTGCCAGTCTGCTCAGGGTGTGCTCTGTGCCATCATCCAGCTCATTTATGACAATGCAGGTGCCATTATTGACCCCCAGGTGACTGGGCCCCAGCTGGGTATCCTGACCAGGGCAGTTCAGCCAGTTTTCAGCCCACCTCACTGCCCACTTAGCCCACACATTATCAGTTTGTGTATTGGGATGTTACGGGAGATCAGTGCCAAAAGCCATAGTAAAGTCAATACAAACAACATCCACTGCTCTGCCCTCACCTCTGAGCCAGTCACCTACTCAGAGAAG
>NW_020897693.1:47970504-48317720 GCF_003984885.1 Neopelma chrysocephalum
TTCAAGCAGGCCTAAGGTCATCAGTAGGTATGGAGAGTCCATCACCTTCATAAATGCTAGTGAAATACATCAGAATTTCAAGACTAGAAAAGGTCTCTATAATACCAGACACTCCAAATTGGAGAACGCACTGTCAGTCTTAAACACACATCACAGGTGTGGGACCAGTGTTCCTTGTGCACTATGGACACACCACCACAAATTTACATAAATTCAGAAGCACGTCTTGAGATCTTTTGGAGCACTAAGCTACCTCAGTCCTTGACAGGCATTTAACTGTTGGAGGCATCTGCCCTTCTCATTTATAAAATCCACTTTCCCCACTTTACAGGCACCCATATCTCAGATAAGGGAAAACAGGTGGCTTCAGCCTTGTCTACATGTGCTTTTGGAAAAGCCTCTCTATCCCAGTTCCCCAGAAAGGCCGAGGTGGGAAGGGCCTCTGGAGGCCATCATCCCCAACCCCTTGCTACCCAGGAGCATCTTCAGATGGATTTTGAGTATTTTCAGGGGTGGAGCCTCCACAATCTCTGTAGCTAATTCTTATTATGTACCAAAAAAACCATTTCTGCTTCATTTATATTCTAACACAGATCTCCAAGCGTTTTTAATTGTTGTATTTTTTTTTCACTTTGCAATGCTACTCACATGAAAAGAATCATTAGTTTTAAACTGTAGAGAAAGATCATTTCCATTCTGCATGAATCCTTAGAAAAGAACTTAGGACTTCCTGGTGAATATGATTTTGCCTATCTGGTAGATGATGGGATCCAAACCAAAAGGAACTATAAAATTGCCAATAGTAAGATGTATGTGTCATATACTCTTTCTTTCACATTTCTGATCAAAGCGATAAAATTCAAAAATGAAAGAAAACAACACATCTTTGTTTTAGCAAAACTGAACTTAAATTTGAGTGGGTTAAAAATTCAAAACTTTGTTTCACAGGCTATTCAGTGTTTGAAAAGTGACTCATTGCATGAACAGAAGGTTGGAGGACAGAAGACCAGGTGGTACCAATTCCAGAGTTCACAGGAAAGGAATGTAAATAAGAGGAGTTGACAATAGGAAAAAAATTAGGAAGCTTAGAGAGTTTCTTTTTCCTGCTATGGACTACAGAATAGTGTAGATTATCGAAGAGTTAGATAACCTAAGAGTGTAGATAACTCAAGCTTAGATCTTTCATTTCCAGGAAGAACTTATTGCAGCATTTCTAATAGTTCAGCAAGAGGCCCAGGCTGTGCATCTTGGAAGCCTGGAAGCAAAAACAGTACCTCTGAAAACTTAATTGGCAAGGCTTGTGCTACTTTTGGCTAGGATACAGTTCATTTTCTTCCTAGTAGCTACTACAGGTCTGTTTTGGATTTGTGCTGCAAACAGTGTTGGTAACAGGGATGTTTTAGTTGTTGCTGGGCAGTGCTTACACAGCATGAAGGCTTTTTCTGCCCCTCACACCACCCCACCAGCACAGAGGCTAGGGGTGCACAGGGAGGGGCACAGGTGGGACAGCTGACCCCCAAGTGACCACAGGGACATTCCATACCTTATGGCATTTGCTCAGCATATATAGTGGGGAGAAGAAGAAAGATGGGGGCGGGGGACATTCAGAGTGATGGCATTTGTCGTCCCCATTAACCATTACAGGTGCCAGAGCCCTGCTTTCCTGGAGATGGCTCAACAGGGTTCCCATTTCTGCCCACGGGAAGGCGTGAATGAATTCCGTGTTTTGCTTTGCTTATGTGCATGGTTTTTGCTTTACCTGTTAAACTTTCTTCATCTCAAACTATGGGTTTTCTTACTTTTACTTTTCTGTTTCTCTCCCCCATCCCACCAGGGGAGAGCAAACAAGCAGCTCTGTGGGGCTGCTTCAAACTTGTAACACATCCAGAACTCATGTCCATTAAGTCATCCAAGGCCATCATTCTTCTCTGCTTGCAAGAAAATCACTTAACTGGATGTAGCTTTGCCAAGTAAGTTTTCAGAGGTACTTTTGTTGCTTCCAGGCTTATGTTCCAAGATACACAGCCTGGACCTTCTGTTGAGGTATTAGAAATGCTGGTATCAGTTCTTCCTGGAAATGAAATTTTTAGCTTGAGTCCTCTACCTTTCTGGTAATATTCTGTAGCCTGTAGCATTTAGGGAAATGAATGTGTTGCAACGCTCTGAGATTATCTATTATGTTTCTTTTTCTGTTGTCAGTAGCTCTTGTGTAAGTTGTATTCTTGTGAATTCTATTGGTTTTCTCTGGAATTGGTACTACTTGGTCTTCTGTCCTCCAACCTTCTGTTTGTGCGATGAGTCATTCCTTTACCATTTTTTTTGCCAGAAAAGTTTTCAAAAGCTGATTATTCTATGAAAGAAAGTGTTGAATTTCTAATCAACTCTAGTAATCCTGCTCAAATGGAACTTCAGTTTTGTTCTTTCTGGAGGGAGTCCTGCAGAACCTAAAATGACCTTTCTGTAGAGTTTAAAACTAATGATTCTTTTCATGTGTTTTTCACTACTTTTTTACTCTGAGTATCACAGGGAAAAAAGTACAACCATTAGAAATGCTTTGAGATCTATGATAGAAATAAATTCTTTAATACATAACAAGAATTAGATGCCCATTTTTCATTCTTTTGAATAAAAATTTTTCCTTGCAGCAGACCCACAATGTTTGTTTATTTAGAAATTTTTGTAGTGGATGTGTCAATACACACAGTGAAACAAGAGCAGCTGGAGTTACTACATAGTTTGTTTCTGCCTTCAGACATTGCTGAGTTCTGTTCAATAGCCTACAGTTTACATAAAATTTGGCAGAAAACTGGTCGCTGGGCAGTTTCTTTTCTGCACAGGGAGTCAATATTGAAAAATTACAAGATTTTGTGTCTTGATAAATGTCTATATCAATGTGAGGGGAAACAGCTTTATTCTATTATACTGTGCTAGGGAGCAGGAAACAAAGTGTTTCTGCCTTCTAGAAATGCCTTACTTTTCCCTTTCTTTTTCTCCAGTTAGTTTCTCCCAGTATTTGGGATTCAGACCACATTTCTATTGGCATCTCAGAGTAGGAGTTGATTTAAGACCTTCCCATTCTCTATGCAGTCTTTTGCTTCCATCTCTATTCTTGCCACTTTTGATTTTCCTGTATAACAAATACTGGGCCTTTGCACTAAGCTGGATCAGAAACCCAGCCCAGTTGAAAACACTCTGCACTTCAGTGTTTTCCCCCCCAGGATTATTTTTTAAACCCCACTAATTTTGATTATCATTCTGTGTTCAGCCATCTGGATAGTTGCAGATGAAGTGGGATGTGAATGAAGAGATGGGGGTAAAGCGGGAGGTCCATAACCTGCTTAATTAAGCACTGCTCCCAAGAGAACCATGTTCTAAGGGAACTGAGAGGGCTGAGGTGGAAGTTCAGTTGTCAAATGAAGAAAAAGAGGGGGATAGGGAGAACCAGCAGTGACTTAAGACTACCAGGTACTTATTTCACCTAAACCAATCCAAATAAATGACTGGTCTTTTTCATGAGATAGGTGTCGTTGACCCCCTTTTTAATGTCCTTTTTCTGAATTATGAGGAATTCTGTGGATTACTATCCAGTGAAGAAGGAAATTATCTTATGCTAGAATTATTCTTGCTTCTTGTCACTTGAGCACAAGCTAAATTTCAGATATCCTGATAATAGCCCTAATTATGGTCTTGTAAATTTTTCATGCTAAAGCCCATTGAGAGCTCTATGAGAGACATGACTTGGAATGTATTGCTGGAAAGTACTAACTTAAATATATAAAACATCTGAAAAACACTTGTTTCACATGAAGTGGTTTCTAAAGAGTTCTGTATACTGAAATTTATTGCAAATATAGTGTTCTAAAGCCATCTATTTGCAATTGTGTTAATCTTCACTGATTTATCACTTCCAAAATTCACTTTCAGCATGATTGCAGTGATACTCAGGGGGAACTGAGCCCTCAGTTTACACTTACAGACATATTTTATCCTGTGCATTGCATTAAACCCTTTTTTTTCTTTGTCTTAGTAAAATCACCCCAAATTCCTTTAGTTTTCAGCTTTCTTAGAATCAGCAGCAGCGATGGGAGCCTGGGTGACATTTTTCTTGTTCCTCCTGGGCAAGGAGAATGACCTGGGCTAGGGCAAACATTCTGCAGGTTGTAACACCCACCTGTGTGGCAGGTGTTGCTGGCAGGACTTGGATTTCTACAGCCAGAAAGCTGAGTCTGGGGAAACAGGACTACCAGAGATGGGTTCTGTGTGACAGGCGGGCAGCAACATCTCTGTCAATGGGCTTGCAAAATTATTGAGGGAGCCTTTAAGTCAGGTCCATCAGTGGTAGCATACACTAGAGAGGGAAACAGGGTTCTCTCCCATCCAAGGAAGTTGGACAACCAAGCACCTGCCTCAAGTGCCTGTATTCTAATGGACGCAGGTTGGAAAACCAACAGGAGAAACTAGATGTCTGTGTGCAGCTGAAAAATTGGGATGCTGTGGGAATCAGAGACATGATGGGAGAGTTCATGTGAAGGAATTATTGCAATGCATGGATACAAGTTCTCCTTCACAGAAATGGCAAGGTGAGGGCTGGATTTGTGCTCTATAAAGGAATGCACTGAGTGCTATGGACTAAGGTTTACAGACTTTTTGAGAGCTTTCTCATCAGGATCACAGTGAGGGCTGCAAAGCCAATCTCGTGATCCGTGCCTATTGTAGGCCATCTCATCAAGGACAGGAGGTGGGTAAAGCCCCGTCAGCTAGGGAGAAGCCATCACTTGATTGCAGGTCCTGATTCTCCTGGAGAACTCGACAACCCCAGCATCTGAGAGGCAAAGTGGAGAAGGGATGAGCAATCCATGAGATTTTTACGAACATTGAGGACAATTATTTTGACACAGGTGCTGGACAGGCTAAATACAGGAGATGCTCTCCTGGATCTGCTACTCACAAACAAGAGGGAGTTGGTCAGGGAATGACAGTCAAGGGCAGCAGCAGCTGACATAGCAGCGCTTAGGATCCCCCAGGAAAAGATACAGCTCTTAATACTGGGGAAGCAGGGACTGCCATGGTGGGGATTTTTCTGATGCAGCGAGTGACTCTCAAATAAACAAGCATTAATTTATACTGCAGCTACTAAGTAATCCATCTGTTACTAACTAAAAATTAAGCATTAATCAAACATTAGTCAAGCCTTATTGGGCATATGATACCATGGGTCTGATGCTGAGCTGTTGGCTGCAATGAGTCTTCTGCACCCTAACCTGGTTGATTCACCACTCTCTGTTGTGATATTTATTGCAAATAAACACTTTTCTCACCAGTTCAGCTTCATAGATACTACGGATTGGAGGAACTGCTGGTATGATAAGACTGGAAGATATCACTTTTTCCTACAGCCATATAAATTTCAGCATTACTACATCTATTTTGATGACACTACTGCAATGTTACCATCACCAGGGCTATGGAGCACTAAAATGAAGTAGATTGTATATTTGTCCCTGTTTCCTAAACTTATTCCCTTTATGCTCTTCTGCATCAGCAGAGACTCTAAAGTAACCCTGCTGCGTGGATAAAGTCAATTTCAGGATCATGGTATTCAGCTCCTGGTGATAAACAGCTTTTTGCAGATAAGGCAAATGACAGCAGAGGTGATCATCAGGATTAAACAGAAAAATATTCAGAACTTCTGAGGTTGGTGTAGTAAGCCTCCCCCTCCTCTTTTACTTCTTTTTCCAGAGGTCCCAGCTACTTATGTAGAGATGGTATCGTCCTATGCACAACTGCTCATCTCTGCTGACCATTAGCTTGTTTTAGCCCGAGCACTTTTGGCAAGACTGTTGAGAGACAGAAGTTATCTTTCACAATGGCAGATTGGATCTGGCTATACCAAGAACCATTGTGTGGTCACAGGTTTCCAAAAAATACAAGCCCTTGAGAGTGAATGTCCTCCAAGGCACAGAAGAGCTCAAATAAAGGAGCTTGTGGGCTGAGCAACCTGATCTGGTGGTCATCTCTGCCCATGGCAGGGGGTTTGGAAGTAGATGATCTTTAAGGTCCCTTCCAACCCAAACCATTCTATCACCCTATGATAATATCGCCAGACTACAGGAGAGGACTGCATATGGATGCTTGATTAAGAGATCAGTCTGAATAGGTTGTGGTTTCGCAGGCCCAAAAAAACCCCATCTCTCGTCTTTGCCCATTGAGACCATTCCTGCACAACCCTTATGTTTTGTGTTACAGGTGTTAGCAGGCACTATGGTACGTGGCTGTCCACATTTTAGCCCAGGGCTGGATGCGCAGCCTCAAGGTGGAAACTCAGTCTCTCTTGCGAGAAAATCAGGATGAAAGCCGAGGGAGCAGATCAGGAAGCTTGAAACGGAGAGCAGCGGTGCTGTCCGTGCCACGCTGTCTGCTCTGGCAGGCACGAGTCACCTCTGAGGCCCGGTAAACAGGGGAAGTTCCCACCTTCCTCCCCAGGGTGGAGAAAAGGGGACGACGCAGGTGGTCTCGCCGGGCTGAGCCCGAGCCGTGCGTCCCCCCCTTGTCCTCCCCGAGCCCACAGCGCGCCGCCTCTCTCCGCTTCTCCTTCAAGCATGAAGGGCTCTGACGTTCCCCCGGGGCTGGCGCTGCTCCGCGGCGCAAAGTACAGGGGGTGGTGCCGGGGCTGCCCCGGCCCGGCCCGGCCCGGCCCCTCTCCCCCGGCAGCACCGCACGGCCGCCCCGAGCCCTCGGAACTCCGGCGGGCGGGCACGACCGCTCTCCCCGCCCCTGGGAAGGGGCGGCCCCGCCGCCCGCCCTCCCTATAACTCCCCGTTGTCCGGGCGGGCGGGAGGTAGCGGTTCCTGCGGCGAGGGATGGAGGCGGCACCGGTGGGACGGCCGCGCTCCCTCAGCAGAGCCCTGGCCGGGGAGCGCCCCGCGGGATGCGGCGGCCCCCCGGCCCCCTCCGCCAAGGCCGAGGCGCGGGTGCTGGTCATCAACACGGGCGGCACCATCGGCATGGTGCAGGACGCCAAGGGTGAGGGGCCGGGCGGCGGGGGGCGGGTAGGGGGAGCGGGGCTGGGCTGAGCTGAGCTGTGACCGTGGGGACACCCGGCGCGGTGCAGCATCCCGGGGTTCTTGTCACTGTGCCAGAAGGGTGCGAGCCTTCCTCTAATCCCCTGCTCCCCTCGGCTGGTTAATTCCGCAGCTCAGTTGATGGGCATCCTTGTGAACCTCACAGCTAAGCTGGAGCAGGTTTTGGCGGGGGACAACGCGTTTCCTGCGGCGTGAGTCCTTTTCTGCCCTCCTTCGCGCACTGAAAATGAAACCAACCTGATCGAACTAGTCATGCAGTCTGTTTTTGGGCTTAAATGAGCCACTGTCCCTGGCCACCCAGAGAGCATGTGCCTGGCATTCCTGCTGGGAAGAGCGTGGGCCGCTGGAGCTGGTGCCCGTGACGAGGATTTTCCGGTGGTGACCTGGCAGCTGATACGAGCGTGGCAGCGAAAATGCTGCCAAGTGTCAGGATGAGCAGGATCAGATGCAGCGTCATTGTTCACCTGCCTTGGGGCAGGTTTCTGCTGCTCTCCCACCAGCTGTTGGCTTCTTTCAGGAAATCATTGAAGAGTTTTGCCTTGCCTTACCAAGGGAGGGGGAGACTTACCTTGATGAGAAGGCTAGATATGCCAAACCCCCTCCCACCAGCTGAAACACGTTTAAATGCAAAACTGAACTCTGAAATATATCAGTATACTGACTGCAGTTTATCTGAAGGCTTCTTAGTTACCTACATGTATATGCTACATGTTTTCAGATGCCCCTAAATGTCAGCAAATAGGTGCCCAAAATTCACCTGATACCTGCCCAGGCCCCCAGTTCAGAAGCTGGTTGGAGTGGTACCTGAGCACCACTAGACCCTCACTCAGTAGGCACAGATCCTAAGGGATGACAGATGCATTTGCCAGCATTGTTTTAAAGGAAAACAGTGTAATGTAAGGAGTGGGAGTGAGAGGGAATCAGTCCAATTTTGTTGAATATCTATTTATTTTCTTCCCTCCTTCACTTGGAAAGCAGCGGAGCATCCCAGGCCTTGCAGAGCCTGTGTCTGTCTGGATTCAGAAGTGTAGGTACTTGTGATCCCTACTACAGAGTTGCCTGAAATACGGTCTCTGCTGTTCATCTGTAGAATGAGTACACTTGGCGCTTCATCTTGGAGCTTCCTAGACTTGTTTTTTTTTCTAACACTTGTCCTTTCTTCTCAGAAGATGGTGATTGGCTGCTCCTTATTATTGTAGGAAAGATCCTTTAAGGTGTTGTTCTACTTTTTTTTTTCTTTTATGGCTGTCATCTTTGTGTTTAATCTATCAAAGTGGTAAAAAAAAGTCCATTTTTCAAATAACGTGATGACTTTCCTTTTTCAGTTTGCATTGTTTATACTAAAATAATTTCCTACTTTTATTGCCTCAGCTTCCCAAATGACTCTTTAAGCAAATAAATTATAATCACGTGTCTCATTCTTTTATAAATGAACTCTGTAACTTCCTCTCATCTTGTATGCCTTTTTTTTTACTTTTGCTTAAAAAGTGTCAATCATTAAAGCATGTGCAAACAATCTAACAGTTATGATCCAGTGATGCTGACTTGCTGTATCCTGGTGAGGGTTTCGACCTGCTTTTCATACACAGATCTAGCTGCAGAGCAGCCAGAGTACCTCTTTCAGAATATTTGGCAGTCTTCAGTGTTCAGAGGCTGGTGAAAGGGCATGGGAAAGGCAACATGCTTTAAGGGAAAAAAAAAAACAAACGATAGATGCTCATTTCTCTTATTAACCTGTGGATGGAAAGTGCCTGTTTACAATCCTACCTAGAGCTACAAGTGTTTTATTGCAAGCAGTGTGAACAGAATTAGCTTCCTCGAGCTGCACGAAGCCTTTCATAGCAGCAACTGCTACGAGTCAAGGGATCCAGCTAGGTTTCTACCTAACTAATTTTTGCCTAGGCTTACCAGGTTTTCTGTGGCCTTTCCAATTGCTGAGAGAAGATGGATTCCTCTTTAAAATCAGACAGGTTTGATAGACCTAATGTGTTTTGTAAGGAATATATTTCTGTACAGAACTGCCCCCATATACAAGACCGATAGAATCACATTCCTTGGGCTCATTGTACATGTGTGGAGCAGTCATTTATCAACATGATATCTGATTGTAAACCTCCTGCAGAGTTTCTGCAGTTGACCTGTACACATCTGGCAACTCCAGCATGTCTTGAACCAGTTGGACTTTCTGCACACCTACAGGTTACCTGCTCAGGAGTAATTTTCAGAGGATGAATAGTTAGTTTGAGTTGGATGACAACCAGACTTAGGTGCAGACAGTTTCAGCATTCATGATTTTGCTGTCAAGTGACTTCAGTGCATTTTTAAAATGTCTTCCTCCTACTTATTTCCTCCTACAGCAGTTTCTTTTGGCTTATCAGGAGTGCATTTCAAAAAGACAATCTTCCTGCACTCCATAGTGAGGTTATTGTGATACTGATCTTTCCATCAAGTTTGTGCTCATGCTCCTCCTGGCTGATCTCCTTCAGGAAGATCTTTTCCTTGGGTGTGTGGATTGAATCTCTTTTCTGGCTTTTACCTGAAATACTAAGGAAAAAAGCACCCAACAAATCCAAGTAGAACTAAGCTAAATACCCTTAGAAAGATAAATTATCTTGAAATAGAGTCTGCCTAGGTAACTTAGTTATTTATCTGTCTCTTCTAGACATACTAGGTTTCCAAAGGACTGGCTGCTGTAGTCCAAACCTTTTCCTGTTAGAAATCTATGTACCTCATTTCTGAAAGCTCCAAGGACTACACCTCCTGAAATCAATATTTTGGACAATGCTTTCTGCTTCTCTGCCTTTGCAAGATGTAGTTTTTAATTTTGGGATGTGGCACCGTAGATGTCTGTGCCATTTGTATTGATATTACATAGGTCAAAACTTTGCATTCCTCCGTGTGGTGAGTTTGTTAGGATTGGGGGATAACTTCAGCATGCTGATGTACAGGATGGTCCTTCTCCCCAAGCACCTGTGGCTTCTTGGGTGCAGAGCCCCACTGCATTAGAGTTTTTCAGCTGCCTGTTCTCTGCAGCAGCACAGGTTGTAGGATGTCTCGTTTGGCAGGTAGCTATAACTGTGTTATCTATAGCACCAGGGTGAAAAGCAGAGGCCTCAACTGTCAGTGGGACAGAACCATGATTGTTCTCCTTGGCCACAGGTGCTTGTTTGCTGTTCTGCCTTTGTCTGCCTGCTTTGTGATGCCCTGGCTGGCCAGCTAAAGAGGGAAAGGACAGAAGCTGATGAGAGCTCTTTGGACAAGTTGCACAGCCTGCCTCTTCTCTGCAGGGGTGAAGTTGCTTCAAATACTTGGTTAACAAGCTTGGCTCACAAAAGTTGTTTTCCATGCATAATAAAGTAGAAGTGTTCTTAAAACAGTTGCACTTGAGTTCCCCTGTGTTTGCTTCTCTGCTCTAAAGCAGAGAGCACTGCTAGATGTGGATGCAGAGGTTGTAAGCGGGTCATCTTGGATACATCTGCAGAACATCTTAAAAAAAAGTCTACGTTCAGTGCAAGCAATTAGAGAAAAATCCTGACAGATTAGTGATTAAGAGATGAGAAACTGCCATTTATAGAGAAGGGATTAAAGAAAATTAATGTGCGTGAGCTCTCCAGTTCCTGTGGCATATGCAAAAAATAAACAGTCTAATCCATTGTCAGCATTCGGAGCAAGATAACACCGGACAAGCAGAAGAATAATCAGAAAACACCCAGGAAACACTTGAAACTGGGCTGCATTTCCGAGCCAAAATGACTCTATGCCCAAGTGCAGCAGAAGTGGCCATTTGTGACTAAGCTAGGAACATCTTTAATAGGAAAAGCAGGGATTATAGCTGAATGAATGAAACACCCAAAGCTTGAAAGTGTGTTAAGTATATTTTGTAAAACAAAGAATTCTGGCAGGAATCCAAACAAATCCACTCAAATGCTGTTGCTGTCCTGTGAGGAAGTTGGCTATGAAGAGGCCTGCAACTTCATTTAAGGCAAGCCAGGAGGGAGATTAGGGAGTTCTTAAAGATTTTTCCATCAGCTTGGAAGGTAATGGAAAAAGATAAAAATACTATTGAAAATACTCTCTGTGTTTTGGAGTACTTAAAATAAACTTTGCTGTTTGAAGGTGAGGCAAAAAAACCCAGATGCTAACTTGGAGGAGAGTTATGTTTAAAGAAATGGAACTAGAAAGTAGAAGGGAATTGCCTGGCTTCAAATTAGAAATAACTAGAACTACCAGAAGTAGAATAATGAGGTTTGATAGTTTGTTCCCCATCTGAACAGGTAGTATGAAACACATTCACTGAGATTAAACTGAACTTGACAGTAACACCAGTAGAATCTTGAAGTCCAGAGAGAAGTATCTCTGATAAAAGTTCCTTGAACGAAAAACATCCCAGAAAGTCACACTGCAGAAAAACAGGGTGTCTTCTGATTCTGGATGCCAGGACTGTCGCTGTTATTCCTGAAACAGGGTATTGGGGGATGCAGGTTAGATTCACAAGTGAACTCAATTCTGTGATGCTGAGGATTGTAACGTCAAAAAATCAGGTGCCTTTCTGGCTAATATAGAATGGCATACAGGCACCCTTTGAAATACCTGTTTGCAGCCAGGACACCTGCAGAGTCCACCAAGCACTAACTGTATTCTTAGGCTAGTTTAAGTAGGAGCTGTTTTAGGGCCCCTGCCACAGAGGGGCAGACCCCAATCACGGGAGGGGAGAGGGTGAGCAGAGCTTGAGATGCATCCACGCTTTCAACTTTTTCTATTCAGCAGTTTATGCACCTTCTCAGCATCTTGTCAGTTCAGATGTTCAGTCCTAAACCTGCTAGTGGAAAGTGTCTAGTATGTATCACAACTTGATAGTACAAAACAATGCTCAGTGCTTTGTAAGTCTTTTGCCACTAAGAAGTAATAGTAATAGCAATAATAGCTATGGCATATGTAAAAGAGAATAGTAGTTTTCTGCTACAGTTGCAAAAATTGGCTTCCTGTCCCTGTTGCTGATCAGTATTTGAAGACAAGCAGCAATTAAAAATAGGGAAAGCATAAATATTTGATATGGAGGAGATCTGAAACATTATTTTTCTTAAATAAAGGATTTACTTCAAGTCAAGAGAAGGATAACTGCATGGATATTTATTAGTTATGTCCAATTTTCATGTTTTTAAACTGGCAGTAGACTATTTAAATTTAATTTGGAAGGATGGGCAAACTGCTGTGTAACTTCTTCCCCCCTTACTGTGCCATTTGCTTCCTTCCATCCCTGCTCCTTTATTTACTTCCTTTATTCTTTATTTTTAAGGACTTGCTCCTGAGGCCAATAAATTAGTAAACAGCTTGGAAAAAATGCCGATGCTGCATGATAAGACATATGCCCAGGAAACAAAACTGAACAACTCCTATGAATTTCCAGAGAACACACTGGTGCTCCCGTAAGTATAATTTCCTTGGGGAGAGGGAGGGTTAGGAAGTATTGTGTTAATTTTCAGATAATTACAGGTCCAGACATTTAACATGAAGAATCCAGGATGAGATTAGCAAAAATGCTTATATTGGCTTAAAAGGAAAAAGTCTACCATGTCTGACATGATAGAAAATATGTGTTTTGGTATATTTGCAATGAAGTGCCTTAGAACTGCCTGAGAAGTAACTTTTGAGTTAGGCAACAATTAACCATTCTGGGCAGCTTCGTTCTGCATTTTTTTCCTTGTTTTTCGTATTAATTTGCTGCTGTGCAAACATACGAATATTCTACAGATGCTAAGAAAACTACATATAGCTCCATGTGAATTATCTTCAGCATATGTCTGAAAAAGTAGCATGTAGTTAATGCATCTGTGAATAGGCCTCATGCTTTAATTCTGCAGGCCTTCTGTTTTCAAAAGCCCTAAAAGGTGATTGTTTTTCCCAAATTTGTGCAACGTTATGATAATAAACGATAGGCTTATAATTAATCTGCATTTCTTCTTAACTGTTGGACAATGATTAATAAGCTTATAGGTTTTATTTAGAGGGCAGTATGCTAATTTGAAATATTCCCCAGCTGTGATGAATGACTGTACCCCTGTAAACATGTTAGCTTTGCACAAAGGATGATTTTACACAGTCATTTAAAACTAAGTGGGACTAGAGCTGGTTTACTATAAGAGTAAAAATGGATATTCATTAATCTTTAAAGAGAAAACCAGGATATTCAAAGAAAATGTAAGCTTTATTAATTTCTTTCTACTTTGTATTGAGGTCTCTATGTAAAGCTTTTAAAAGTAACCATTTAAAAGGCAGATAGCAGGAAAAGTAGTAAAAGGAAAACTAATGGACTCCTGGTGCAGTAGTATTAATAGGAACATATAGTTTGTGTTAAATACGATGCTTACACTAAGAAAAATGGGGCTCTGTGATGATTTTGTGCTTGAATAACTTTTAAATCCTTTAAGGGATTATAAACAAAACAAAACTGCACTAATATACCCATTTGAGTCCTAAATATACTTCTCTTGGCACATCTTTTCCATGAAGAACAGAAGAACTTAAACAATCATTCACATCAAAAACCTGAGGTTTAAAAACCAATCTTGTCTTGTTTTTCTGGCACTGCTGAGTGCTGTTTCTGGAGGTTAGTCATGGCAATTTGCCATTTTGTCTTTTGTGTTAGCCGAGTGATATTTTAACTAGACGGTTGAGAAATATTGTGAGCTCCTGAGGGGAGAAAATAGGAGTATTTTGTGAACTTTGTATATCTGTGTGTAAAGTCGATGTAAGAGAAATTATGTGTTCTCTTTTTAGAGAGAAGCATCAAAAGTTGTAGGCAAGTCTGTTGGTATGTTGTGTTTTATTTAGACTGCATTCTCAGGGGAGCTTTCTTTACAATCTGACTTCCAGTTTTACTCTTAGCATGTGTAAATGTAATATCCAGCAAGCCAATTTTTCATGTGAAGTCTAACTTCTTAGGTACAGCATGTCAGTTTAAACACATTGTTTAAATGCTCTCTCTGCTCTCTGTAACAGTCTTACAGGCTTCATAAGGGGAGTGGGTCTGCAGAATTTATTAGAAGCCTCAGATGACTGGAAAAAGGGAAATATTGTACCCATCTTTAAAAAGGGTAGAAAGGAGGACCCTGGGAACTACTGACTTGTCAGCACCACCTCTGTGCCTGGTGGAGAGGGATGGATTCGATAGGTGGACTATTCAGTGGATGAGGAATTGATTGGATGGTTACATCCAGAGGTAGTGGTCATGGTTCAGAGTCCTGATGGACATCAGTGACAAGTGGTGTCCCTCAGGGGTCCATATTGAAATCGGTGTTATTAATATCTTCTTTAATGTCACAGATGAAGCAATTGAGTGCACCCTCCACAAATTTGCAGGTGACACCAAGCTGGGTGGTGCTGTTGGCACACCTGAAGGATGGGATGTCATCCAGAGGGACCTGGACAGGCTTGAGAACGGGGCCCGTGGGAAGCTCACGAGGTTTAACAAACCAAGTGCAAGGTGGTGCACCTGGGTCAGGGCAGGCCCCAGTATCAACACAGGCTGGGGGATGAACAGATTGAGAGCAGCCCTGCTGAGAAGGACTTGTGGGTGCTGGTGGGTGAGAGGCTGGACATGAGCCAGCCATGTGTGCTCACAGCCCAGGAAACCAATTGTATCCTTGGCTGAATCAAAAGCAGTGTGGGCAGCAGGGCCAGGGAGGGGATTCTGCTGCCCTACTCTACTCTGGCCCCACCGGGAGCCCTGCATCCAGCTCTGGGGTTCCCAGCACAGGAAGGACATTGAGCTGTTGGAGCAAGCCCAGAGGAGGGACACTAAGATGATGAGAGGGATGGAGCAGCTCTGCTATGAGGAAAGGATGAGAGAATTGGGTTTGTTCAGCTTGGAGAAGAGAATGCTTTGGGTGATGTAATTCCGGCCTTCTAGTACCTGAAGGGAGCTTGCAAGAAAGATGGAGAGGGACTTTTTACAAGAACATGCAGCATGTTGGCTGCAACATCTGGAAATAGAAACATATTCCAGCTCATCTAAGAATGGGTGAAAATGGTGGATATTCTTTCATCTTCTAAGCTTCAGAAAGGTAGCAGAAAATATTAGTACTAGAGTTCTTTTATTACCCCAAATCTAAACTGCCAAATTGAATTATACGTAGTTGACTTTATTCTGAGAGGTTAGAAAGTAAATGTGTAGAAATCAGCATTTTTTGTGGGGTATAACACATGCTCTGTGTGCAGTCCATTTGGATGCCAAATCAAAGGTCTTTGAAGAGTCAGATTTCTTGATACAGGCAGGTGGAGGAAGGGAGAGCTGTGGTCCTTGGAGGCAGGAGAGCAGACAGCATGCTTAGAGCTAAGACAATCCACTGTGATTCCATAGCCACCATTGCCTTTGATAAGTCACCTCCAAATTTGGGATTGCATACTTTTGTAAGATATTTGAGTATCTAAACACTTTTTAATCCTTGGTCTCTGTCTGCTGGGCTACACACTGCATTATGTTTGAAATTGTCACATTCCTCAGCCCCACAGGTACTTTATCCCGTTGCGTGACTGGTTTTGGTTTGGTTTGGAATTTTTTTCCCTTGTGTAGTTGCTGAGGCTTGTTTTTATTATACTTGGAGCAGTCATTTCCCGGCTGTCAAGGTTGCACTTGTTCAGTGGCCAGTAATTGATTGCCAGTGAGTTGTTTATGGTCCTGAGGTCTCTGTTTTCAGCCTATGCCAGTATTTTAAGATCTTTGATATTATCACATCCTTAAACTCCACATAACAAGGCATAGCTGGCACGGTAGAGCAGAGTTCCTTAGCAAGGTGACAACAGGTCTAATAGTCTGGGACTGGGCTTTTACAAAGTTAGCCTATTGCTAGCAAAGGCAACAGGTCATCTGAAGAACCAAGAGAGTTTTATTCTGAAATCTGAGGTCAGAAAAAATTAATGGATCTTCTAAAGGCCACAAAAATGAATCTTAGTCATTAGGCACTTAAGATACCCTTTGTGTCAGGAAAGAGGATCTGTTTATAGAGTATCTATTTATATTTATCAAAGGATGAGAAAATTGTTGCAACTCTTCTTTTGCATCCCCTCTATAAACATCGGGAGCTTTATAGATTCCTCTCAATAGCTTATGAAGCGTTTTTAAACCTTAAGGCTTCGTATTACCTTCTGTTACAAGTCAGTAACAAACTTAAACAGTGTAAGTCTGGATTCTTCTTTTCTGACTTTAGTTTTGACAACTCCTCTCTGCCTTCTAAATTGTATTTATTATTAAATTAAATTTAAGTGTTTGTGCTTTAAATCACATCAAGCCATGAACTTCTAAACTTGGAATTTAATTTCCAAATTTAAGACCTTTTTTTCACCTAGATTTGGAAGATGGGGAGGAAGAGGGTAAAATCTGATGATTCAAAGAAAAAATCAGAAGTGATGAGATGATATTAATTCTAAGAATTTTTTTTTCCAATTCTCTTTCTTCACAGTGTCTCTAAGCAAAACAAAAGAATCTTTTACACAATCCTTGAGCTCTCACCACTACTTGATTCTTCCAACATGACACCAGAAGACTGGGCCAAAATTGCAAAGAAACTTGAGGTACTATGGTGTGGGTTAATAATTCATTTGTCACTTAAACAAAGCCAGCAGTATATTGAGTATGCTGAGCAAGATAATTCAGTAGTGTGATATGTATATATGTTTCTTTAAATGTAAATGTTAAGTACCTTACTTAGTTACTTGCAAAGTAACAAGTACTGTGCTTGCAAGGTTTGCTGAATTTTTTTTTCTTTTAAAAATGTTGCAAATTCCTTAAAGTTATATAGTTCTTCCAATGATAAGCCATGCCATAATTCCACACAATAAAATAAGAGAAAAATTGCAGCTATAATTGAATAAGGTACGTAATATGTAGGTCAATGTGTTTTAAAATGTTGACTCAAATTCACTGTCCAAAAATGTTGAATAAAATCCTTAAGTGTAGGTAACTTAATTGAGGATTTCTTAGTTACACATCATTTGAATGTTCAAATAGCTTAATAGTTGGCTATTGACATAGAAAATAAATTCATATCTTCATGCCTTTCTTACACTGGATACATATGGACTTGAGTAGTTTTGACTTTGTAACCAGTAGAAAAAATGTTAGATTTTTCCAAAGTGAGACATGTTTAAAGCCCTATATATTTCTGCATATATGATTAAATTCATGACAGCCTTCTCTGGATTAAAAAAAATCAGCATTTCTCTGCTCCTGTCCCCGTGTCTGAACTTAGCTGTGTGCTTTTAAGAAAGCAGAAATGCAAAACACTTCAAATGCTTCACACCAGGAATTCATAAATAGCTGTTAGAAATAAATAACTATGGGACTAGGAAGATACTGCTCTTCCCCTCCTGCTCTCTCTGCGATAGTGGGGCTTTATAGTGTAAATTCCCTTCTTTGACCACACAGTAGCAATGAACGTGAACAGTTTAATAATGCAGGGAATGATGCTGAAGGTCCAGGTAACAGTCTTTCACCTTTAGGCTCTCTAATCCTGAAACCACCAAACTAGGGATGTTGCTTCTCCTATCAAATGCATCTTGCCAGGGCAAAGAAGAGGTGGAGCTGGTGTGTAAGTGGAAAGCCTCTAGGATGGAGCAGGGGTGCAGCTGGGAAAAGCCCAGGGCCAAGAGAAGAAGACAATCCCATGCTGAACAGGGGAGAATTTGCCTTTCTTTCTTACTGGCATATTAGTTTTTATTAAAAAAAATTAAAAAACCTGTTTATTTCTTGTACACAGATCGCAGCTTCTCTTTTATGTAGAAATGTCCAGTTCATGTAGTCCACGTTAAAAGTGCTCAGAGGCAAAAAAAAAAAAAGAAACTTCAATTCTCCAGCTTGTGCATAGACACTGCCACTTTGTGTTCATCTTGGACATGTGCTTGGCACAATTGTAACGTGCTGAGGACTTTCCACACTGAAATATTCCAAGAGGTTTCTGCGGGTGTCTCCTTAATTGCCAGTCTGATCTTTTACATTACGAAGCTTAAACCAAACTGTGTTATTTTGCATCTAATAAGGTTCATAAGGCTGAAAACATTGGTGAGCATACTGATTTAGAGAGGACAAGTGGCTATTGCTGTGATCTTGGCCCTTCTTGAAACCTACTAACCTTGTTACTGTGTTGGTGAATAGCTGCACCATGCTTTTTGCATCAGGCTATAATTTGGTCTACTGAAAGATCTTGCAACACTGGCGGTTGTTCTGTTGGCTCAGTTGTTAGAGATAAGCAGAAATCCCCTGAAATTTCCAGCAGGTAGCAACAGGTAGACTTGAGTATCAGTGAAGGAATAGCAAAAGGACAAGTAGAAACCTACAGGGGAGTGTGGAGGTGACCTTATTATCAGGACATGCCAAGGGTGTGTGCCTGCTGAGACATAAGAAGTGTAAATAAAAGAAAAACTTGTTTAATTCTATGGCAAACCTCCTTTTTTCCCTCCACACTGGCCCTGCATATATCTGCTTAAGAGTGCTATGTAGTCCTTTCCATGTTACCAAATTACATCAGAGTCTCTCACTACAGCATTTATTATGTCCATCACTCTTAAATTAGAGGAACAAATTCCTTTTTCCTCCAAAAGCCAGCAGATGACTTTATTTTAATAGGATGAGCTGTGTGATTCATGGATTTGCATTAAAAAAACTCCTGTGTGGAATTGTATGTAGATTAAAATTATTGTAAAAGTTGTTTTTACATCTGCGTGTGCTTTATAGTCTAAAGGGACTTCTCAAAAACCAGCAAGTGAACGCACATTAATGAACAAGAAGCCTCTTCACTGCTTTCTGCTACGGAAAGGATGACTTTCCGTCAGAAGAGGGCACTCTGACACTGGCAGTTTGCCTGTCTGCCCCTCAGATTAAATGGACTGTTTTTTCTGTATGTTGTGATAGCCTTGGTTTGCCTAATCTGTTCCTGTAAGTGGTGTAATCCCTAAAGTAAAAGCGGCAACAAGAAATCAGACTATACGACTAATTTGCATATGTTAACATTCCTGTTTAAAGCCATTGCTAAGCTTTTCCTAATTAGCAGTCTTCTGGTTTAAAAATGCTGCATTAATATGTATACATGGAAGAATCTCTTTGACTGTTCCATAATTAGAATTACTAGCTCTAGTGCTCAGTGACCTATTAACCCTTAATTTTATTTAAACTGGAAACAGGATAACTTTAGGAGGAATTATGTGTGCAGGACCCTTCCAAGTATTATACTGTTGCCTGCATCAGTGAAATTAATGTACTATGTAGCTCACTTTCTGGTGCCAGGGCATTGCTCTAACAATGTGAAAACTGTCTCTCCATCTCCAGGAGCACTATGAAAAGTACGATGGTTTTGTGATCCTTCATGGTACTGATACTATGGCATATACAGCTTCAGCCTTATCCTTCATGTGTGAGAACCTGGGTAAAACTGTTGTTCTGACAGGATCTCAGGTAATGGAATTAATTTGTAGTTGAAGCAGGAAGCCTCATTTTTGGTTTTTATATGCAAAACTTGGTTGTATCCTGATTATCACTGTATAGCTTAGTAGTGCAGGGCAGGCCCCTGGCCAGGGTGAATGGTCACGGTGCTGATAGAGATCAGTGAGAACTGGCGGGCTCACCAGCTGAGGATCTGCCCCATAATTTTATCATTAATGACTTTACAACTCTGTACCAAGTCGGACCAGTAGTTCATTATGTCTGGGGCCAGATGCTTCAGAGAAAGATATAAGAGCCTGTCATTGGCCATTGTGTATTAATCGGTTTATATGAGAAGCATCTCTCCAGCCTCAGGTGGCCGCTGGTTGTTAGCTGTTTTTTTTTCCTTTTAAAGCCCTGAAGCTTATTGCTTTTACTTCATCAGTTGTTATCCTGACTTATGTTGCTCATTGTTGCATTTTTATAATTTTTTTTAAATAAACTCTATGCATTAGATGCATTTTTGATCATTTCTATTCCAAAAGCATCTAATATGGTCTGTTTCCTTTCCTCTGAAGACTACATTTATTAATTTTCATTCTCTTAGCTGGAGATCAGCCCTTTGCATATTGTCTGAGGGGGAGGGGTTGTCTTACTAGAATAGCTTGCTTGAGTGTAAAATACAGCTCTAATCACAAAGGAGAGATGAAACATCGCACTGTAAAATTCCCCTCCCCGGTCTCATAACTTCCCTTTCACATGTGGTCTATTTGAAGTCAAAATACAAAAGTCTAGGAAGGAGTAGGCTCCCACTTACTTTCTTGACGTGGGGCAGTCTGGTCATGATACATCACAGTCAAGGTTTTGCTTTCTTTTTGGCTGTATTTCTTGGAGATCTGCCTGACCTATGATCTAGCAAGGGAGCATGTGATTTCTTTTTTTTATTGCTGAAAGGAGCTCTGACTGTCTCTTAATAAAGAGGCAGTCTGAAAAGGCATGGAAGTCATCACTCAGCAGACCAAATTTCTGTTTTTAATCTTGCCCTTTTCTGTCAGTAATAACGTACTGGCTCAGTTTTTCTATACTGTGAGGAAAGATGGTGCAAGAGAGCTGTTGTGAAGACCACAGTGACAGATCTGCATGATCTGGGGCTGTTGCTTTTTCTCTGTATCATCACTTCTCCCATGCTCAGTCACTTTAACTATGACTTCTTTCTAGTTTTTATATTTTTCCTGAACCAGTCTTAATATGCTTATTCACACCAGAATCATCTCTATATCAGTTTTTAGGCACTTAAATTATAAAAGTCTGTTAAGCACAGGGAGAAATCTTGCCATCTGTTGCAGTCTAAAATAGTTTGGACGAAGGAAACTTTTTTTGTAATAAATCATTGTTACATAAATTATTCATGTATTTGTATTGCATAAGTTGGACTGATTTTTTCTGCTGTGTAGGCTTTACATAAGGGCCAGGGTGTAATTTCAGTCTCTGCTCTTCAGGTGCCCATATACGAGTTGCAGAATGACGGCCGAGACAACCTTCTGGGGGCATTGCTGATGGCTGGGCAATTCGTGATTCCTGAGGTCTGTTTGCCTATGAAGACCATCTCAGCAGCTTAATTTCTCCCTTTAGCCAGGACACATATTCCCAAAATATTCGGTAGGCAGTAAGGAATTGCACTTAAACAGGAAGATGAATGGATTTCACTGAGGTAACAGTCCTTGCATGGCAAAGCAGGTGCTGTTTTTGCACTGGTCATATCCCATTTGCTCATATACAATCTATAAAGACTATCAAGTCTGAAATTATATATTGCAAGAGACTTGAATTCAGAAGTTCTCTTGCACATATGTGGGGTCTGAAACACTTCTAAGTCAGTTTTTTAACTGAATGTTACTTTGAAATTCTGTAGTTGCTCTAGTACTGGTATGAGTGTCTTTTAGCTCTAGTTCCTGAAGACTGAAGTGTCAAGAGCAATACTTCTAGTGGACATGGAAATACTTCCATAGTCTCAGTACCCTGCCTTTAAAGATGTTTGTGCTGTGCAGCCCAAAAATCAGAGAGAAAAAGGGTCAGGTTTCACCTCATTTCACGTCTGCCATGCTCCCAAAGCCAGTTCTTGTAAGACAACAACAATAGCTGACTGGCCCAGATCTTAAGAACTGATAACAGCTTTGAGGTATCTCTTTTCCTTCAAGTTCCAATTGACGAACTTTAGGAGGTTTGAGAACGAACGTAATTATTTATGTGTGGTAACTCTTTTGAAAATTATCCTCATTTTCACTAGGCCTTTTGTTATGTTTTGGACTCTGAATTTATATATAACTCATGAATGTATTAAAAAGTCCACTGTTTCTCTCCTCTATCTCTGAAGTGGACTCAGGGAAATTTTCCGTCTCCTAGACTATGTCTCATGAGAGGATTATTAGCTCTTAACTTGTTTTGTTCTTAAATTCTTAAACCAATGTGTGACAGATGTGCCAACTCTTTTTGAAAGAGTTAGACTTGTAAACATCTACTAGCCTCTGAGTTGCTTTAAACATTTAGAAAACACTTTATAAAGGACGGACTACAGTATTTATCTACAGCATCTTTAATTACTGGCTTATTCATAGACCTGTTTCTTTACTTGTCTTGCAGGTGTGCCTGTATTTTTATAATAAACTGTACAGGGGAAATAGGGTGACTAAGGTGGATGCTGGGAGTTTCAATGCCTTTTCCTCACCTAACCTGCCTCCACTTGCAAATGCTGAGGTTGATATTACAAGTAAGCAACATCATCTCTTAAGCCGTGTAATTTATGCCACATGCAATAGAACTGAAAAGAATCTGTGCCTATGTAGTTGAAATGTTTTTAATCTCAAAAATATCTTTGAAAGCTCTGTAGCTTGACTACATCTGCTCTGAACCTGTTTAAATATTATACGACTGAGATTTTGTGACTCAACTGCATTTATCTATTGAGTATAGATGTGAGCTAGACTGACTTTGACTGAAGATCCAGACTAACCAGAGGGAATGTTGCCCCTGTGTCATGAAAATGCTTGGTCTAAAGATAAAAATGAGGGAGTGAGGACTGAAAGAACAAAGTGTTTAATCTCATTAATGACCATGCTGGGCTCTGAAATCAAGCAAAGAAGTCATTGCAGAGTACTTGCAGCTTCAACAGATTCTCTGTTTGATGCATGTCAATGTGTAAGACGTTTTACTGGATATTTGGGACCTGTCTGAACTGCAAGCACACTGAAAATAGCAGACCTAAAATATGCATTGTATCAAGTTTTTTTCCCCCAAACTTTCTCAGGCTCCCTGTAATTTCTGTGTGTCAGTCTCTTAAGGAGGGGAAAAACTATCTGAAGGTTTCAGTACCCATTTGCAAAGTCGTTAACACATTGATGTCTGCTCTTGGATAAATGGCACCTTTTCTTTGGAGAGGGGAGAAGAGAGACACATTTGGAATCTAGCCAAATGAGGAGCTGCCAAAAAATATGCTAAAGGACAGTTTTGAAAAATATAACGTGTTATTGGGTAGACTGTGTATTAAATAGGAGCAGGACTTGATCAAAATCTCCATTATTACAAAAAAATGGGAACAGGAGGGTGTTCCTCGATTCTTTTGCAAGGTGCCGTTAGTGGCAGTAGGAGTTCTAGCCCTGTGCCATGCAATGTGCCTTTATGATGGTTTCTACTACTAGAAAAAGGCATTCTGCAATTTGGAATATAAACTTATCCCTTCCACTTAATGAGTGGGAGTTACTTAACAAAGTGCCAGGATCAGAGTGCTGTGATTGTAGCAGTGAGATGATACAAACTGAGGAAGCCTGTGTAATACTGTAGTTGCCTGTAAGACATCTCTCAGGTAGAGAGTCTGCCACTGTTGTGTTACTGTGTTGTGTCAAACAGGATGTATCTGAAATCAACAGAAATGCTGCCAGTTGACTGCTGCAGTAAATTGGGGGAATCTTATTTCTTGGGTTTGTATTAACTGCATCAAATAAGGTATAAATAAATTCTTTTTACTGACTGATCAATAATGAAATCAAGCTGCAAATTGTGTGCTGTTTCTCCCTTGGATTTGAACGAAGTGTTTTGTGATTCCTTGTCCAGGGTAGAAAAATGAGAAAGTTATTAAGCACTTCCCTTGGCCCATATTGGGTCCCATTATGTCTTCAGTAAATGCCTCATTTGTATCAATGGGGATTTCTGATTTAAAAACTGATGGTGTGATAGGCTCTATTTTTATTTGCTTCAGTTGATTACCCAGTTAGAGTAGCATCATTTATCCAAGATGACGGTGTCACTATTGAAGGATTGTTTCATTTTGAAAGAACATAGTTTATAGTAGGGGCAGTCTACTAGTGCTGCTTTATTTTGTCCAAAGTAATTGTTTGAAACATCGCTGTCTCCCTTGAGTTTGCTTGTACAGTCCTCGTATGAAGCTTTCATGGAGACAAGGAACCACTTGGGCTTTTAAAAACAAACCAAACAAATCTAGCATCTTTCTACTTTTTTTTTTCCCAAATGACTTTATATAATATGTCTTAATCCTCCTGTAGACAGGGCTGACTCTTGCTGATTCAGCGTTATGGAGAGCAGCCTGAGGATGTCAGGAAGAGTAGGCCACGTGCAGAAACTCTTCCTCAGGCTTCCCAGTTCTAACAAAGCTGGGAATGAAAATTCCAGAGAAGCAGAAGGGGAGAAGTGGCAGGATTGAGGAAGTGGGAACCGTAATGGGATCATGGGTTGGTACACAGGAATGAGGAGAAATGCTGTTCATGGCTAGGTATTGCATATAAAAGCAACAATCTGCTTCAGAGGTAGAGATGAGAGGGAGAAGCTTAGTCCTCTTCCCTCCCTTATCCTTGCAGCTCTCTTCTTTATTTTTGATATCCATTTTTCACACTGTTCCCTCTCTAGGTGAGGCTCTTAGTGGATTTCTAATCCCATAACTGGCTGTGATCTTGGCCATATCCTTAGCTATGTTACCAACACCTAAGAGTCCCATCACCCAGCTTTAGACGAGCAAGTGTGTCAGCTTCCTCAAGGCTTTCAACTTAGCACAAGAAACTCCTGTAAGAAGTGAAAAATGCTAGCCCACTCCTGAGCTTAGTAAGAAACCCAGTACTGATGGGAGACACTTTTGCAGCAGAATCAGAAATCACAGAATCACAGAAACATTTCAAGTGTGGTACATATAGAAATAACCAAAAATATTTCTAAAATCTCAAAGCCTATCAAATAAAAGACCTTCCCTTATTTCTCCCGTATTTTGAAAACAGGGGAGACAAGGAGGACTATTCCTATACTTTGAAAACAGGAGAGACAAGGAGGACTCTTCCACTTGATATATGTAAAGATTCTCAGTATATTTCGTAACTGATTACTCTCCTCTATTCTTGACTGTCCTAATGAAGCACACATGAAACTTGCTTTGTTACTGTGGCTGGACTTTCTTCATCACAGGTGCATGTAACTTCTGGGAGTGGTGCACATGTACAGGACAATATGATGAGAAACAACTTGTGCAGGGGACAAGCAGCCCGTGTGACTGTGTGTGCAGATGTGGTACAGCAGCAGAAGGTTAGAAGGCCCTTTTGGGCTCATCTACCCACCAGTCTCATTAGAGAAAAGCTATTAGTGACTGGCCAAGTCTGCATCTTGGTTGACAGTTCTGGTTATTTATATAAAAAGCCCAGGTCATTTATGTATTAAGGCAAATGCCACCTCTCTTCACTGGAGTGCTTTCAGTCCCTGTCTCCTCTGTTCTAAGTGGGTATATTGATGGTTGCAACGGCACCAGTTCATAGATGTATGTCGATTTTTTTTATTTTTTTAACAAACTGCCAAAAAAGGGGGTCTATGCTTGTTTGCCTCCTTCAGGAATTTGCAGCCATAGGTTGGCCTGTGCTCCCCACCCCTTGGCTGCACCATGAATCACAATGAGTGCTGGGGCAGCTTATATAATGGTAGGGCTCACCTGTAGCCCTGCAGAGAAGGATGAGAAGAAAGTGCTGCTGTTTGTCTGGAGCTCTGCAATCGAGAAAAGCTGTATTTCTTGTTTGATTTCATAACTCGGAATTCAGTCACCACTCCTAAGGGAGGTGTCACTCTGAGTTGCTGCTCTCCCATTATAAAAGTTGAAACCTGCATTGTGGCATAGGCATCCTTTAACAACTGGGGGGGTTTGCTGCTTTCTGATCCGTGTAGAGCTGCTTCTCTTTTTTATTTTAAGTCAGGTTGATGTTTTTTCTGCACTAATCCTCTCACCATATTTCTCTGTGCGTGTGTATGATAATAAAGCTGCATAAGATAAGGATGTGGTTTTTTGACTCTAATTTTAAAGGCTATAGTGTTTGGTAGGTAGAGAGAGACTGGAAAATCTGTTTTTATGTGATGGTTTGGAAGAGTAAACAAAAGGCCTTAACATCTTGAACGCAGTCTCCTTGAATAATGCAGTCAATCCCAAGCCATTTTGGATACAGTATATAAATAGCCATTACATCTTTATTTTATGTACATTGCTTTAAAAAACTTACTTTCTGCTTTGCCACACCAGTAGCTAGCTTACCTTTGTTCCTCAACTTTGCATCCATATTTGCATAATGCAGTACACTGTATCACTTAAACTCTTTACAAGCACAGGCCATCCAAGTCAGAACAGGTTACTGTTTTCTGTGCTATGCTAAAACTGAGTATCCCTAATTAGTCACTCGTCCATAGGAAAAAAAAACTGTTATGAACACCAATAGAGACAGCTTTTTGTGCTTCACTTGCTTGTATATGAGTTTCTTACTTAAGAATTGTTAAGGATTCTTACTTTTTTTTATTTTTAATTTAACCAAAAAAAGGAGATTGCTGTGTCGTATGACTATAGGCTGCGAGACAGCTGGTTTCTTCAATACAGTGGAGATGCTTGAACTTAACTGTGTGACATAAATAGTGTTCCTTTTAGGGGATGTAATTTTTGAGATTCAGGATGCAAAGGGTGTGTTCTAAATTTTTTTTTCCCCTGCATGGTGCTCTGCCTCACTGTATTCAACAGAGTTGAATAAATCTGAGGTGAAGTCAGGCTTTTATGTATATTTGTTTGTCTTTGGCTCTTGCATCACATTTGCCTTTTGTTCTGCCTTTTAGACTTGTTTGGCTAATGGAAAACTGACATCTGTGGAGTCTGCAGCACCAAACACGTTATGTAGGCTGACGAGGTTCATGACCAAGCAAATGTTAACTCAGAGGCAATCTTTAATTTTTTTTTTTAAATACAGTTTGGAATTACATCACTATACTATGTCTGCATGCATTAAATTTATCTTGGAGATGATATATTATTTGGTAGAGTGTACTCCAAGAGTACAGGTATAGGCCTGGTATAGGTCTGACTTCTGAACCTATCCTCTGATCTCTTTCCTTGGTCTTCTGCTTTTGGCAGTATCTTAGTGATCCATGCCAAGGCAGGTTTACTCAGTTCATTCTTCAAGTTCATTACAGGCATTAGGGATGCTGACAGTTGCCAAACGTAGTAGTATGCATTTGTGAAGTTTTGGCAGGGACTCCTACCTTATGGAGGATAAAAGAAAGCAAGCTGTGATACAATTTTATTGCCATCCCTTCTTGTAGAGGAGACTGCTTTTAAAGAATTAACTTTTGTGTTAAAAAGTTGAGAGGAATGGATTTATTGCATGATGCTACTGCCTCTTAACATGATTAACCAGGCCTATGAAGCTCATGCAGCACAAATGCATGGCTTCTGCACTTACCCGTGGACCTCCTTCAGGTCTCTAACTCGCTCTGGAAAGCTCATGGAGGCCTTTAAGAGCTACTTGGCTAAATACTAAGTCCAACCAGGTAGTTTCAGAATTGTGCTGGACAGCTTAGCACAAAGAAAGACACTGTAGAAATGGTCTATATTTCTCTTCTCCCAGTCTCAGGGCATTAGGAATCCATGTGCTGCAGTGTGACTGGTTGGACAAACATGATGCCAAGCCAACTGCTTGTGACCTGTTTAACGACGTATGGCAGTTTTTAGAAAGAACAAACAGAGGCTTTAGTTGCTGACAGGGCACCACAACAGGAAAGGGAAGTTCATAAAATCTTATAGGAGACTGCTATTTTCTGTCCTGACTTAATGGATTGTGTAGTTTTTAGTATCTCTGGTAAGAGGGCAATAGGGTAGGCTTCAATGGAGGCTTTTAAATGTACTCTGAATTTTTTTTTGCAAGTGACTGTCTGCTGATTGCAAGTAATTGGTGTGAGTAACTCTGCATGGCTGAGAGCAAGTCAGTATTATGCACGCAGATCTTTTATCTGTCTTGCTGCTTGGGAGTTTCTCCAAAATCTAAAAAGCTTAACTCACGATGGGGAAACAGCAGCTTTACAGCACAGTCTATTTGCTTTGAAGTACAATGCTCTGAGCTGTTGGCTGCTGTTTGTTAAACCTCTTCCACTGCCTGGTAGGAGCCGTCAGCGCTACCAGTGCTGTGCTCCTACACTGAAGTAGTAAAATTTTGAAATCAATAATGCATGACTTGGCTTCTAATAATGCAACACAAACAAACTATTAGTTAAACAGCTGGCTTCTGGCTCTAAATGTATAATCGGAGTTAATTGAATCCTTGCTATTTTATTTAATCGTTAGTAACTACCTAATAAACTCTGGAGGTGATTAGGAGCAACAGTAACTGCATTTGTCATCTCTCATGTCTGAGAAGATGAAGCTCTGTTTTCTGAACATGAATCCAGGCTGATATCAGGCCAACTACATAACAATGGAGTTCAGGTCAGTGTATGGCAAGTAAATGTCTCACCTGTGCTAGACTGGCATGATGTTCTGTTGGTTGAGGCTTTCTGAGCACTCTGAACTGGGAGAGGTGGCACTAACAGGGCATGTTCAGCATCAAGAAGCCATCAGGTTTAGCGCTCATATGCTTTTCACAGCAAGCAAACTTCTCTTTTGAAGAGATTGTAGTAGAGGTATACAGCTTTGTGTCTGATAGACCATCCTGTTCACTAATGGTCATTGACTAAAATATCAATTTTAGAAGTCTTTGCTATGAAATGCTATGAATTGAAGCAAGCATACATCTTATATATCTCCTTGAAGGGCACTAGCTTGTGAATATTGACTACTAATACTGATATATCTTGGAATCCAGACTATTTTGGAATTAAAGTTAAAATATAAAACAGTTGAGCCTGACTTGAATGTGGTCTTAAAGATATATTTTGTGGCACCTAATAAATAAGGCGTGTCAGATCAGCTGCTATTTCTGCTGTCTTAAATGGGCCTTCATTTCCTCTTTAAAAAATACATTGTCTTTCATGAATCCCCTACATAAGAACGGTTTTAAAAACAAAGTTGCAATCATGAAGTACTGCAAATGTACTTGATAGTACGTGTTATTATTAAATTAAAAAGGCCATTTCTCTTCATAGTAAACTGGGAAACGGTGTGGAGAGCCAATACCAAAAAGAAATTTCGAGTTCACACCAATATGAACAGGAATGTTGGACTTCTGAGAATCTTCCCAGGAATCACAGCTGCTGCTGTAAGTGTCACCACTGCATTTTGAAAGTGGATGAAGTGATGCTCCAATACTTGATTAGTTATCTGAAGTAGGAAAGCTGCATTGTTTGTAGCAGTGATTGGGATTTTGGAGGGAAAGGAAAGGATCTGTCTTCTTCTGATAAATGCTATTTTGAAATATCAGGTCATTAAAAGACTATTTTTATATGCCATAAACTATTGATAAAAGCTTTTCAAATATCTTTTGTATAGCTACCTGGGCTTTGAAACTTAAAATTAATTTCTTATCAGGGCTCATAAATAGGTCAGGTGTGGTTTTGTAGACAGGTGTAGGCTACAATGACCAGGAAAATGCTCTCTTGCTGCATATTGAGGCATATTAACAGATATCTTGTCAAAGAATACAATATATGGTGGGTGGAGTGTGATTATTTCTACAACTCCTGCTTCTTTTTTAGGGTTCATTTTGTCTCACACTGGTGGTTACCAAGACCCTCAGCATTCACAGAGAGCTGAAAATGAGAAGTGGGATTTTTTTTTGCCTTTAGAAACTCTTTGCAGTCTGTGATTTTAGGTAGATTAGTCTTTAAATTTTTGTCTAATATTAGTTCCATTAAATTGACAGGTCTTTTGTGGCTCTTGCCATCTTAAATTGAATTCAGTAGTTTAAGCAGCACTCCTCAATTATATCACCATTCTTTTTAGGTGAATATGAACAGATGGAAAGACAGAGGGGTGGTATATTTGCAATAAAACTCCAACTGCATAGTTAGCCTCATGGGGGTTTACAGTGTATTGCATTTAGCATATGTGATCAGCAAGGAAACATCTAGGTTGTTTAAAATACATCTTTCTAGGAAGAGGACTTTGGTAGGCATTCTCTTACAGTGAGGCAAACAAACTCAGTACCAACTGGCCCAGAATATATATTAATGCATCTTTTTTTTTTTTCTTCTTTAAATCAATTGAGTTTTGGGTTAAAAAACTCCAGGCTTCATTAGAATGTTGTTTCCTGAAAGGTGAAATACTGTCTCTCTTAGGCAGACATTGGTTAACAAAACTCTTTGCTAAAGCAAAAAAATCCGGGCAGGGGTGGGGAGTTGTAATCTCAATTAATCATTCTACATTTATTTCATGAGTGTAAATCCACATTTTTGTTCTACCAAACGGTGCAACAGTATAGCCTGTTAATGGCCCTTGTACAATAGCATCCTTTTTCACACTCAGGTAATGACTCTAGAAATTTTAAAGGAAGCTAGAGAGGGAAGTTCTCATTTTTTAAAACTTATTCTACAGTCTCAGTTATTGCAAATGGGGAGCACAGAAGGGCATAAGAAGACTATAAGGCATGAAAGCCTTTAAAACTGTAGGAGGAATAAACCATTTTTAAAAATGCAGTGCCATGCATGAAAATTTTAAGGTGACTTAAACATACCTTTTGTCTCTTTCCTCTGTCTTGTTTTTAAACAGGTAAAAGCATTTCTTCAACCTCCAATTGAAGGCATTGTAATTGAAACTTATGGAAGTGGCAATGCCCCAAACAACAGAGAGGATGTACTGGAAGAACTGAAGAAAGCAGCTGAACGAAAAGTAGTGATTCTGAACTGTACCCAGTGCTTACGAGGGTCTGTAAAAACCGTCTATGCAACAGGGCAGGTGAGGGTTGTGCAATGAAAGAAACATCCCACTGATACAACTTGATTGCAAACTGCTAGTAGTCCCAGTGTATAAAACCAGGTTTATTGACTGTAAAGTTACTGCTCATAAAATAACTACATCTGAAAAATCTTAATCCAGAGGCATTTAAATGTGTATCTACAAACAAGATCCTGTTACTCCTGGTCTTAATGGTGGAAATAGTCAGCTCAGTTCTCAAATGAATGATTGCTCACTCCTGTCATGTACAGCACTCCAGAATACTTTGCATTAGATTGGTAGTATCTCAGAGGGATTCCACTGAGCTAAAAGCTGGTTTAGGAGTCAGATGTTCAAATAAAGTAGCTCTTGATAGGATAACAGTTCCTTAGGTACGATGTGGGAGCATCAAGAAAGCCTGCAGATGCAAGCAGTATTCCAAAACCCAGTTCTTTATTTGAGTGGAAGTACAATTGAATTCAGTGCAAGATTGGAGAAAAGTATGTAAGGAAGTGTCTGTCTTGAAGAATGGAAATCAGTTTAGTTTAACCTATGAGGGCTAGTTTAAAGCAGGCTTTGTGTACATATTGTTCAGGGCATTTTATAGTGAGTTTCTCAATTGTGTATTAAAACACGACATCACTGTGGCTATTAAGAGCTCAAAGCCATATAAGAATATGCGTTGCATGTGGTAGTGTGAAGGAAGCTGGTTCAACTGGCCTTTAGAAAAAGACCAGCCATTAAATAGCCAAGAAGCTCTACCAAAGGGTGACTCATCCTGCTGCTTTAGACACCTGGCTTTGTTGGGAGCAACCACCTGTCTGGCAGAGCCAGCCTCTTCATTGACTGCATGGCAAACCTAAATACCCTAGTCTGGTGCTGAAACCTGTCTCTTTTAACTTTGCTTTTGACACAGCTTTAGATTATATTTGCACATAGCCTGTTTTGAGGAGAAAGAAAAGGAGATTGCAAGAGATTTTTTTCTCCTCCTTGGTATCCAAATTTGGTATTTTCTCATATAGGCAGTTATTTGGGTGTTTGTAAAACTTTTGTGTAACTTAATGGAGATGTTTTGAAATCATTGACTTTTGGTCTGTAGCAAATGCTATAGGAATATGTGGATTAGATGGAAAAATTCACATGGAAGTTAAGTCAATAAAAGACAAAATTTATATTTGAAAAACAACATGAAAATGAGGCCTAGCTTTTATGCTATCTTCTGCTTGAAATAAGCTGCTAAAATATATAGAAGGAAGAAAAAAACCTTTTCTATGCTCTGGTTAAAAGATTCTCCAAATAGACACCTCTAAAATGGCTTTGTGCACTCTGATCCAGACTGTTGATATGCTGAATTGAAAGATTCTGCTCGGGTCTTACTGAACCACTGTAGGGCTGTGTGGAAATGTGTTCCCTTCTGGATTCCACTTTTTATATGAAGTATGTTCTATATTGCTTCAGCATCAGTTGATGGAGGCTACCCTGTTTTTTTGGCATCTTTTGAGGAGAAAACTGACTGAGTCCTACAAAATTACTGCATGCTTGTTCTTTCATTGCCTGCTCCATTTCATGAGTGTCATGGTTTTAACAAGGCCCAAAATCCAATTCCGATTCCTAGCCCCCCACCCACATCTCAACCCCATGTGAGATGGGTTTTCCAGACAAAAAAACACGAGACTCAATATGGGGGAAGGAATATATTACAAAGACTATACAAATAAATACTTATATTATAATACATTGCATATAATCTTAACTTTATATCTATCTCTACCATGACAGTAGTATTTACAATGGGTCAAATCTCTTCTCTCTCGAAATAAAAGTCCAGGAGAGAAGAAGAAGAAAAGACCCCTTCCAGTCTGTCAGCAGCAGGCCTCTCTCTAGGCAGCAGGCTTTCTTCTTCTCTTTCAGGCAGCAGAAGCAGTTGCTGGCTCTCTGCCAGCACACACGAGGGAGGTCTTCCAAGCCTCTCTCGGCCCCCGTCTTCAAACAGGGGGTCTTTCCATGGGCTGCGTAACCCCAGACACGGCCGCTACACCATGGTCATATCACGAAGCACCGGGGTCTCCGTGACGGTCTGGTATCCTCAGGGGAAATCAAGCCCCTGTGCAGAGCTCCCATGCTCTGCCTCAAAGATGGCTGCCAGCTTCTCTGAAGCTGGAGCAGGGGGGGCCAAGGTCACCCCCCACACACACACATTCCTTCGGCCGTCCTGGCTTATCTCTCAGGAGGCCATGAGCTTCCTAGCTCCTCTCAGCAGTGCATATTGCACTTTAGGACTCCTCTCAGTCCACCACCCCCTCCTCTTTCTCGGAGGGGTCTCTAGTGAGTTTGGGGGTTTTGGTTTGTCCAGTTCTTACCCTCCAAAACTCTGTTCCTGCTGCTGGCTCGGTTCTACTCCTGCTGCTGCTTCTTCCTTCTCTTCAGACATCTCTGTGTCTTCCATGCAGCATATCGGCTTCTGCTGCTCCTTTTGGTCCTTATCAGTTGGCTCTTTGCCACTGCTCTTCGGACGCTGCTGTGTCTACTGCTGCTCCGTCTGCTCCCAGCGTCTCCCAAGGCTGCCTACCGGGAGAAATTCTCCCAGCTCTTAGCCACAGGCACTCAGCCCAGTTCTGAGTCCCTGCAGCCCCCCAACCGGGGGCTGGGGGGGGCAGAGGCCCCCAAGGGGCCGGAGCCCCTTCTCCTCGTGGCCTCTACAACATGGCCACCTCTTCTTCTCCCACCACAAGAACCACTGCTTCCTTTTCGGTCTCCAGAGATATGTTTATATTTTGCAGGAGCACTGATTGGTCAAGCCCCAAGGGTCACCACCCCCTGGGGGTTACCACTTTCAGCTTCAGGGGGAAAACCTGGCTCAAACCACTACAATGAGGAACCGCTCAATGGAGAAACTATCGTGGGTGAATGCTGTAAAGTTGCTCTAGTGTTAACTTTACTTTGATTTTTTTTTAAATTAAGTATTTCAAAGGTCTGCACATGGCTGGGCCAGTTTTCACTCATACAAGCCAGCCAGGTAGGTCAGCTGAATGAATCCCTGTTTTCCCTTGAAGTGTTTGTTTTAATTAACTCAATGTCTGGCCTCTGATCCATCTACACAGTACAAACTTATAACTGAGGGGACTTTAGGTATAGGAAGGAAGCTGGGAAATCCCTTCCTCCTCCTCTTTCTCAGACCTGCTGAAAAAGCCCTAACTGTTCTTTGGTTAGTTCTGCAGTACAGAAAGTATTTCTCACCTTCTCTATATGTTTTCCCATGGGACTTAAAATATATTAGTCTGGGTCTCTTGGAGGTGGTTAATGAGCTAATTAAGGCTCTGTATCTTGCTTAAAATATTAGTTAAACCACAACAAATTTTGAAACTTAAGTTTATATACAAGTGACTTAACAGTAAAATGCAGTGCAAGAACCTAGTTCAAGATGCTTAACTGTGAGGCATCGCATTTTGGCAAAGAGAACGATCTCTGATTTGCCCAGGTACAGTTCAGTGACAAGAGATCTGAAATCTCTTTTGTCTTTGCTGTTTTGTACACTTATGAGGCTTGCTGATCATAGCAAAGATCCTTCTTTCTGCTTTTGTTCAGATTGGGTTTTTTTAACTACCAGAAAGATAAGTTATAAAGGTCATCTTTTTCAGTTGTTCTTGTCAGAACTGTGTAAATTACGTATTTTAGTTGCATCTTCTAAATCATACACTGCTCACGCAGCCTGAAAGGATCTGAAAGCACTCCTGCTGTGAGCACACAGTAGTGCTGGAATTCATCCAAAGCAATGCCCCATTAAAGAATGGTAAATATGTCTGTGTGAGAACAGCCTACTTGGCAGTGTTCAAAATGCCACTGGGTTAAAACAGAGTAACTGCAGCTTTTCAATAAAGGGAATCTGACAACTCTGCAGATAGCTGATACGGACCTGTAACCTTTCCCTTTTAGCATAGCAAGCGACCGTGGCAAGCATTTGGTGGAATTCTTCAGTGTTACTGCATGAAAAGGAATTTAAAGTAAAAGTCATCTTTATTCAGCTTGCTCTAGTATTTGCTTGGTATTTGATAACTAAAATTACAAAAATTACAGTGGCAGTAGGAGGAGCAAGAGAGTGGAGGCTCGGTTGCATACTGTATTCTGTGTAGCTGCTCATCATTTATATGCCTTTTCTGTACACACAGGTATTTCTGAGTGCTATGCTAATTGGAATCATTATTCCTTTTTATTCAGACTCTCGCTGATGTTGGAGTAATTCCTGGAGGTGATATGACACCAGAGGCAGCCCTAACTAAACTGTCATACACGCTCAGCAAGAGAAACCTTAGCTGGGAGGAGAAGAGGCAGGTAAATATTTGTGTGACCTTGAAAGACTTTAGGTTTCTCATGTACTGTGCTAACTTCTGCTTAGCTTCATGCCTTGAGCTTCTCTCTTGCATTTAAAAGCAATTGTTTCCAGAGCCATAATTGGAACACCCTGTGTTTTTTTTTCTTACAGAAAATACTATTAGACAAATAAAGATTTGTAGATTTTGAGAGATTTGGAGAGAAAAAAATTCTCTGCATAAGTCAGGTGAAGACCATGACTGAGCCATAAAAATGCCATTAAGTGGTAGTAGTCTAGCTTAGATATTTTCTGTACTGAAAACTCTATGTGGAAATTCATATGGGAGACAGAATCTCATCCCTTCTGAAGTCAGCAAAGATCTCGTCACTGATCTTAGTGTGGTAAAGATTTCATCCCAGACTCATTCACACACAGCTAATTCTGAAAATAAATATTGCCTACAGCCTCTTCCTTTACAGCATTACTCATAAGAGTATTAGATTTTATTTCTCTAAGAGGAGATATGCTTTATAATACATAAAAAGTAGAGGATTATTATAAGGACTAGCTGCTTTTAAAATCAGAACCCCTTTAACAATGTTCTTTCTGTTCATTGTTTGCTTAATCCAGGCTTTTTTCTGCAATTATATAACTATTTATCATGTTCCTTTTATACAAAGAACATGCAGCTATGAATTAGATAAGGAAGCAGCAGCCTGCAGAAATGCCTGAGTTTCTATGCTTGTATGCAGTGAAATCATAATCCTGACACTTTGGGAGCTGACATAATGATGAGTCACTCTCCGGACTTAACACTGCATGGACATGTGTATCTCCCCATGGTGCTTTGTTTTTATTAAAACTGAAACAAATTTGATCATTATTTCATGCTCCATATCTTCCAGCCAGTAGCAGCTGTTTAGACAAACATATTTGTATACCTGTGATCATAAGTGTGGTGGCTGGAAGTACCACCTACCGTGCTTAGAAACAGTTTCAGCCCGGAGCTTTCAACTGTTTGCTAAAGCCCTGGCTCTGAAAAATGGGAGGAGTTATGTGTGTCTTCAGTATGTCAGGAACATACCCTGTGCAAGAACATGCTTGGCAGGTGAGACAGTGCTGTGTGAAGAGCAGTGTTCTTGCATGTGTTTGTGCATACACCCTTTAGAAACCCCAGCTCTTCACTGGTGCCCCTTTGGCACACTCACTGACCCTGGAACATACGTGCACCAGCTTGGGGGTTTTTTTAAATGCAAACTTTAATCTTCTTGCACAGAGGATTATTTGACCTGGGACAGGAGAAACCTTCCCAGCTGGCTTCCTGCCTAGGTGTGTGAGTTAAAACTTCATTTGAGATCCAGTTTGCCAAGGTGAGACAGCTGAATTACTCAGGTGAGGATTTGATGATGTTTTAGGTACCACTGGCACAAGGTACTTCTACATCTTCATGTGCTGCCCTTTGGAATGTAATACACAGTTTTTGTGTGATGATGTGCTGGACCTCCTTTATATGGTTTGAAAAACAAAATTACTTTTGTAATTCCTTTGAGTTATGCAGGATCGGTTTCCTCATTTCACCCATTGTACAGACCCACAAACAATTGTGTTGGCACAACTGGGGGAGCAGCATGCTGCATTGCCTGGGCAGGAATGAGTGGTAAAGACCAGGAGAAGAAAGCCTGAAAACATGTTGTCTGTGGCAATATCTTCAGCTAAACATATCACCAAACAATAGTCTCCCAAGAGACGGAAGCTCTCCTGAAGCTGGCCTGGTTATTTTAGGATTCTCTTTCAACATGAAGAAGCAAGGAATGTGCCCCCAGACACATACAAATGTGTGAAGAGCTGGGAGGACTGAGTAAGGCACGTAGGGCTTTGCACTGGGTGCATTTAGCACAGGTGCCAATTGCTAAGGTTACCTGTGTAAAGTAATGATCTCAACCTCTCAACCTGTCAGATTCTAAAAGTGTGCCAAAGCTGTTGGTATCCTCTGAGTTACATGTATATGGGACTCTTCCAGCAGACAGCTATGGTGTTGTCAGCTCTTGGAGGTTTTTTTTTTAATAAAGGGCATGCCTAGACATAAGTAAACCTGGGGCATTCCTCCTTCCAACATCCCATCTGTTTCTTTCAAACTTTCACAATCCTGCTTTTTAAAATTCTAATTGAAATAACTATGGGCTTTATAGCTGCATCAGCAACCTTTTGTGAAAGAGTGCCAGTATGTAAAATTGTCAAAATTGAAGAAACCAGTTGCTTTTTCTTAATAACTGACTTCTATCTGTGTTCTCCAGATTTCCCAGAATCTGTCTTTTGGAGTATTTTCATTTCTTTATTGCCCCATTCAAGTACTTTCTACACATGAATTGGCTGACCTTTTTATATTTTGATTTGGAGTTTTTTTCCAAGTTATGTTGGATGCACCCATCCTGCAAACTGTTACATACCTGTTTGCATACTGAATGACTAGTACTACTGTAGACCCTCTGCCTTCAAAGCTGGGTCTATGGCCAGATTTTAACAAAATCAGGGCTAATGGAGCTGTTTGAAAACCCGTGGAAATACACGACTGTCTACAGGCAGCACTGGGCTTTGTTTTGAGGCCTGTGTAGACAGTCTGTGTAGGAGTCCTGAGGTTTGTGAATGCTGGCAAACGGCAGCATTTCAGAATATTCTGGTCTTAAGCCTCACTCTGCTCATTACTCACTATCTTTGTGTTTTTAAGTAGGCTGCATTTTACCCCACTAGGGAACTTTTGTCTGCTTACTCTGAAAATGGGGGTGTTTTGTTATGTGCTTATTTTGGTTTCTTTGCTTTGGAAAAAAGCTTTATTTCCCTGTCTCTTGCCCTCCTTTGTCTTTTTAAACGTGCAATCTTCATGGGACAGTAACTATTTCTTTAATCTTTTGTCTGCATTTAATTAGCTTCCATAATTCCTCCAAACAATTTTCTAACTTGATAGTAAAGTTTTTTATTAGACTACCACCATATTTTTCCTCTGCTAACAAAGGGTTTGATTGCTTGCTTTTCAGATGCTGAGTGAGAATCTAAGAGGAGAAATGACTGTTGTACCCACAGGAGCCAAGATCTCTCTGAGAGATAGCAAGTTTATACAAGTGATTGCCAAATCTCTAAGTATCAGCAGCAAGGAGGTATATACACTTAAATATTTAGAATTAATATCATGTAAAGCTGCAAACTCAGTTAAATGAACCTAGATTAAAGATGAACAGCAAAGCTGAAAGAAAAATGGAATACCGTAGGTTTTATATTATTTTTTTTATTTCTGAGTGTCCCAGATAACCAGTCGGGCTAGAGAGAAAGGACACAATGACACCAAAATGTTTTTAATTAAAAACATATTAACTTCCCCCCCCCCCCTTTGTAGCCCCATCTTGGGTTTATTTTCTTGGCTGGCTGGTTGCACTAACAAGCCTCAGACAGATGCTGTAATTCAGGGTATCAATGATATGAAGAAGTGCTTTGTATTTTTGTGGTCAAATGTATTGACAGTTTGGAGCAATCCAAATAATAATGGGTAAAACAGCTTTATTGTACATGCAATCATAGAAGGTTAAGGAAGCATTACAAAAGTGTAGAGATGCTTGTGATGTTTAATATTAGTCCTTCTCAACTGGAAAATTAGAAAAGATAGTATTGGTTGTTCAGATGCTCGATTTTCTCTTGACTTGATTTCAAGAAGATGGGATTTATTACCTAATGTATGGTTCTTCTTTAGTGAGCATGAGAAATGGGAGAATATTCAGGGGGGCTTATCAAGGTACACAAGTGTCTGAGGAATCACATGAATAAAGCTGATCAGTCTTGAGGAGGCTGCACTATATGGTCTTTTCCAAATCCCACCAGCACTGTTTCTCTTACTGTATTGATGAGTAGCTATGGCATTAGAGAGATGGTAATAGTGTGTGCACCTTAAATGGTATATATGGATATCAGGTACTTGTAGCGTTGCCAGGGAGGAATATAAATCTTATGGATGTGAGACTGACAAAATGTAAAATAAACATGAGACCTCTTTCCTTCCAAGAACTAAATGCTACCATTTTTAAATATCCAAATGACTAATTTGGAAACTTTACATGAAAGCAAGGGTGGTGTTTTTATGACTTGGATATCAATCCCATTAGAGGCAAAGCTGATAGTAAATGTTTAATTTTATTTGTTTCTCAGGAGTTAGAAGCTGTAAGAGATGCATTAATTCCACCTTTGGCTTGTGCTGCAGCTAAACTGGGTGACATAGATGCACTAAGAGCCATAGCAGAAATGGTAATGTAAAATAACCAGTTTGCACAAAACATTAATTTTTAAATGGAGCTGTAACTGATGGGAGGAAGCTATGCTCACTGGAATTGGTCTTAGAATCAAGGTGCTTTGACTATTACAAGGTCTTTGCCTTTCAAGACTGGTATGTTCTTTCCCCTCTCTGGTTTTCAGCTGTTTATATTTTCTTTTGAACTGTGAAAATACAGGTAGATTAAAATGCAAGTTCTTATCTGCTAACTTTGGAACATTTTAAAATGGTTTGTGCTGCTTTCTTTTTGCTTAACTTTCTTTATGCATATTCATAGTATCCAGCTTCTGGATGTAAATCTGTCATGATTAAAAAAAAGAACTTGAAAATTATATTTAAGCAAAACACAGTGCAGTGCTAATTCAGGATTTCTGGCTCTCCCCATAACTCTAACTTCAGTTATACCTGAAAAAAGAAATAGGCATTTCCCTGTCTTCTCATTTTTTTTCCCCTCTTTGCCTTGGTTTACCCTACTCTTGAGACTTTGGTAATGAGCCTCAAGAAAGGATAAATATATCTTGAAATTAAGAATAAACGAAGACAAGTAAAATTAGCAGTCTATAAGCACAAAGCTGCTGTATGGCATGCTGAAATAAAGAGCATATCTGAGGGGGAAAACATGCAGAAGGTGAAATAAATATCCTTATTGGCACTGAAACAATCCTACAAGATTGACAAGTTTACCAATTTGGTGGCGGAATTAAAATGTGAAGTATGCACCTACTGTGTGACGTATGCAACAGCTTAATGTGCAGCCATTATCTTTTTTAGCATGTGAAGGATATGTCCTTTTGTAGGGTGGAAACTTGAGCTGTGGAGACTATGATGGCCGAACTCCACTTCATATTGCAGCCTCTGAAGGGCATTTACCACTAGTTGAGTATTTGTTGACGTCTGGCGCGACTGTTTATGCTAGAGACAGATATGGATCTACCCCACTGATGAATGCGATCAAGTTCAGGTAACAATTTATATACTACTCTATGTAAAGTTTATAGACCTTCTATAATTTTAGATTTCAAGTCCATCCCTGCGATTTGGTCTTGTTTTGTCTCAGCAGTCAGGTGTAAATTACAGCAGTTAACACATACCAGCTTTATTTCAAAGGATGTGACTAGCCTGAATGAAAAGAATTTAAAAAATAATATGAAATGAAAGCAAACAACTTGGTATGCATGCAGAATTTTAGCATAAGGTAACCTATTGCTGTCCTCCCGCCAAGACTTTGTCCATAATTTCAGGGCTCCACTCTTTATTCTGAGGCTTCCTTATAAAACAGAGCCAAACTGATCACTCCTTTTGACTGTCAGAAGTGAGAGTGCAGGACCATGGGCTGTCTGTTTTCTTTCTGCCCTTCCCTTTCTCATCAAGACCAGACTGTTTCAATTGGCACAAAGTATACCGGTAGGTTGACATGTTTTAATCTTTCCCTTCCACCAGTGCTTTCCTGACTCTCCTGCTGGATGACTGGTTTTCTGATTTTTCCCTTCCACCCACTCATAATTATATGGGATGGCTGCATGGCCCTGCCTGCTTTGTGGATTTCCTCTTCCTGCTGTTATGAATGTCAGCAGTTCTGGAATGGTAGCCATGGATTTGCAATTTACTGGCCTGTTCCACGTTGTATAGTCCTAAGGAATGGCCATAGCACAGAGTATAATAGTTATCAGTAATCAAAATTTAATTTTAAAACAGTTTGTATAGCCTGGGGATTCATGGAGCCATTGGTCTTCTAACGTGTTAGAAGCTGCATAAAATAATCTCTCCTTGTTTCTTTGATCCACTTTCAGCTCCTTATCTCATATTCAGTTTGTATTGTAGCAGATGAGAAGCCATTTTTTTCTGTACAGGAGCTTGAAATGGTTGAATTTTCGTGGTCTTTGTGGATGACTGTCCCCAAATATTTCTACAGCTTTCTAATTTTGACAGGTTCACCTGGTTTGTCAAGCTTGAGTTAACTCCCTGGGAGGTCTGACAGTCTGGGATTACCATTGGCTGCAGGAATAACTTGAAGGCTTCTTCTGTTTCGAGGACCAGATGTAGAAAACTCAACAGATTCTATTAATGTGGGAGTTGAAGTCCTGCATGGCCACACTGTGCTATTGCCATACCTACTGCATGGTCCCTTATGGCTTTGTAGCTGTTGCTTTACCTCATGAATATATAAGCCCTTCATTGGAAAACCCTTAAAGTCTTAAAGCAAAAACAAGCCCAACAGCAAATCAAACAAATAACCTCGCAGTTGAATAGAGGTGGCTCTGGTCCAATGTGAGAAAATGCTAAAGCATTAGATACTATTAGATGTTCCTGCAAATCAGGCACCTACTTTTTTTACCGCACCCATCTACCGCCTGAGGAATTTCACATGAGCTTGTTGTTTGGATTCCTTAGCATTGCCACTCCTATATTAGACTCCTACTAGGACTCTTAAGCTCTTTAAAACTGCACACCCGTTTTGATATAGGGAATTGTAAAAGGAAACTGCACCATAACCATTTTCAGTTTCTCTTTTTGTTTCTACTGTTGGAATGAGAGGAAGAGTTGACTTAGAACTAATCTCATAAATGTGTATTTATGATCTGCTGTGTACTCACACTGCATTTCACACTGGTAAGCATATAAAGGAGCATGCTAAAAAGCAGACAGCTGTATATGTGTGTAATTAGATACCCACTAAAAAGATTTCTCCTACAGAAATATTTAAATTCCATTTATTAAACAGTTGTAAGTTGAAAGTGAAGAGATTATCCTGATGCAGCATACAAAGTGGCAGGGAGGGAAGGGGGAAAACTGATGTTAATGAGTAGTCAATGCTTTAAACTGTTTAATATTGTAACTTTCTCAATTTTACTGAATATTGCATCAGTTTAATCCCATTTTCTGAGAATTAATATTTGTTTAATTGGCATTTAACTGCAATACAGTATCCACTCATCTTAAAAATAGCTTTCATTGAGTCTTTTATGTTACATTTGTCAGTGGCTTGCCTTTTAACCAGCATGCAAACCTATATAAAGATGACTGATTTCTCTTTTCCACTTAATGATTTGTAATGATCAGGAGTTATGTGTCTTCTTAAAAGCTTCTTAACATAGCACTGTCAGCTGATAGACCAGCAACTTGATCTATGTCTATGACAGTCTCTTAAATTTTTTGACTTTAAGTGACTCTTTTTGTTTCTTTCTAAATAAGAAATGAACTACTGCATTTCCGCTTTTTCATTTGTAACTCTGCAATTTGCTTGTAGTCTTATTCACTTTAGGCATGAAGCTAAACAGACCACTGTTAATTTAGGCCAGTTGCTTGACATATCAAAATAAGTGGCATTCCTTTAATTTCTTACAGCACCCTCAAGGGATAATTCATTTTCAAAACAATAGAATAATATTTTTTTAATAACAGAAACTCTCTAAGCAGGAAAATGTCTTGAATAAAAATTGTGTATATTTTGAGTAGTAAAAGCACTTCCATTTACTTGTAGAGCAGTGGTAAAAGGTTGAAAATGGGGAGTTGCTCATATAGTGCTGTGAGAACATCAGATTAGAGGCAGTAAAATTACCTCCCACGTAAATATGAATTTAAATACTTGATATTTTGCAAGGTTACATTTACATTACTTCAGGAAATCTAAGTGAAGAGTGAAAATCTAACCACCGCTGACTCCAGAAGTACACTGAAGCCTGTCCTTACAGTGTTTGAGCATAAAATTCCCACTGATACCACGTAGAAAACCGAACAAGTGAAACTAAGCTGATCCTGCCATAACCATTCCGCTTGCTAGGGGAGCAAGCATGAAAAAGAATGAAGCCAGTCAAGTTTGGATACACATTACACCTGCATTTCTTTAAAGAGAGTTGGTGGAAGGTGTGCACCCTAAGGCCCCAATCCTACAAACTCTTACATGTGTGTTAATTTCACATGGATGATTCATCCCTTTTGAAGTTGATTCACTTCAGTTCGTGCCTGCCAAGTGAAGGCCTGAGATGATACGTACGGTGCAGAACCTTGATTGCTGTGAATCCAGAGCCCTCATGAACTGGGAAGAGTTCAGATGTCTTTATCTGGAACTCAGACTTTGCTCATAGCGTTGAGTGTTGAAGACTGCACCAAATCATATGTTTTGCTATTAATACATTAAGATATTAGTATCCATTGGAGTTTTTATACCTGGTGTTATCAATAATGGAACCTAGCAGAGAGGAGACACTAGAAACGCCTTTTCTCTGTTCATTTTTTTCCTTCAGAGAGGGATGAATAACAGTGATAGTACTATGAAAAGGCTAACTTAAGTAACATATGCAGAATAGCATTGTTTCTACAGCCTGTGTGTGACCATGCTTTGGTAACAGGGCAGTCTAAGAAAAGGGAGAGTCAGGGACAGCTCACAGATGACAATGCTTATCAGCTGGGGCTAGAGTGGGACATGTAGCCATGTACCAGGTCGTGATGTTGGCCTTCTCTCTACACCTTGACCTTTCATTGTCCAGCAGTTCCTCTGCTCTTGGTTTTGTGCTGTCACCTTAGAACAGGAATTGCATTTGAACCGTTCCCAAGAAGTTCATGGCTCATGACATGACCTGAACTTCAGATCAGCTAAACTGTGACCCTTGTGAGGCTTTTGTAATGCCGCAGGAGAGCCGCACTTAAAGAAACAATTTCTAAAGACAAATACCGCTCATGTGCCCAAGACATAACAGTATCAGAAAATTCACAGCCAGCCTCTTGAAATATGAATAATGCCCTTGTGGTAGGTACAAGACAGCAGAAGTGGTGCTCTGGTTAGGGCTTAAGTTCCTTCAGAATGTAGATAGCGTTTGGGTGCAAGTAGGAACAAGCTGTAGTGCAGCTCACCTCCTGCATAGTTTTCATGTTGAGTGATGGGAATGTGAGAGGTGGTCTGTTTGCTTTCTTGGACAGATCTGCACTTCATAGTCACAGTACTAAATTTAACACTTTTAAGTTGTGCTTTACTATTTGTTCCTATTCTTCCTCTCCCTTACCCTTTCTCTAACAAGCAGTAGCGCACAACACTTCCTCTTCTTCCCGCTGTACCAAGAAACATGATTTTGAATGACTCCCAGTCATTGGGACATTGTATTTCTGTTTAGAAATGCTTTATTGTAAGCATTTATTGTTAGTTAACACTGTTAGTTTCAATGCTTAAAGATTTATTTTATTTCAAGCCACTTTTTTTTTTTTCCTCATTTAAGTTTGCTGAATTAAATAAGCAGGATAAATGCTCCCAAATCTGCCGGTACCAAAGATTTATAGAGTCCCCCTCAGAGTAGTAATGGCTGTGTGGCGTAAGTGGGACTTGAAGTGCTTTCTGGAGGGAATTTTGCTACCAATGAGGAGTAAATAGTTACAACAGGAAGAGAAAACCTGGCTTTTTGCTGGAATCCAGAGATACAGAACCTCACAGGGGAAGCACACTGGGGGAGGATACCACACAACATTACATGCTTTGCTGCCTTTTATCTTTTAGTGCTGTCCCATAGCACAGCTTTGATTTTAAAAAGTGCTTGTTTCATGCTTCAATTTCTCGTATAAGGTGGGAAATGAGGAATACTTCAGGGCAGTTGTTGGAGAGTAAACAGACACTCCCCATGTTCAGTTCAGGACCCAATGAGAGCTTGAGGGAACTGTTCTACTTCTAATCTATTTTAGGTCAAATTTCATTTCAGCTAATTACTGTTTTGCTTAAGACTAAGAATTAAAAAACTCATACACGTAGAATTCGTTCTACACCACAGGTTGAAAAATAGGAAACCATGCCATTATTTGCTGGCTCAAGGAGATGCTTGTGGATGACTAGCCACGTCGTAAGGGACCCACCTGAGAAAATATTTTAGATAACTGTACAAACTTGAAGCATGTGCTGTTCCAGCAACGCTTTGCTATGAGACAAAGGAAGATTATTTTTTTTTGACTGTCAATTGAAACAAAACGAAATTTTTAAAAAATCGGTCTGCTAGGTTCAATAACCTATGTTTGGAACACCCAAATGATTCTTAGAGCATTTGTACAGTTCTTTGGTTACTTTATAAATTAAAGATTTTATGTAAAACATACAAGCTTACATAGGGTTTATATGGATAACAGTAATGTAGCTTCGACTGAAGATGGAGTTTCCTAAAAGGAGGCAAAGGGATTAGATAAGCAGTTTAATCCAGTTGAAATTAATGGAATAAAAAGGCCCATGGCTATCACCAAGAAAATGCAAGTAATTAAGCAGAAAGTGTATGTGAGCTTATTTTTTATTTTTAATTACTACAGATGAGCTTTTAGCTAATGGGTTGGAAAAGCTCATATATTTCCTATTAAATGATAAGCCTACCTCTTTGTTTTGAAGTATTATAGTATAGCAACTTACTTAAAATAGGAACTGTGAAACTATTCCTGATTTACTGGGTCATCATGCTCTTTCTGGAGAAAAAAACCCTGTGCTTTGATTTATAAACTAGATCAGTTGTTTAGCAGAGGAGCACTTTGTCACCTCCTTTTCAAACCTAGCTCTAAACCTTTCACTAGGTTACTTATGAAAAACATATTTTTACATTTTTGCATCTGTTATGTTATTTTATACCCACAACAGTACTTTTGGAGAGCAGCCTTTCCCAGAGAGTTTCTCAAGCATCTTACTAAGGTATAGGTGTTGGCTGGTAGTGCTATTTGTCCCTTTATTTCAAAGGAAAGGACAATGAAGACCTCCTAAAATCTCCAGGTATAAATAAATAATAAAGGCATTGGGAAGAGGGGGTTAGGAACAGGCGTGCTTTTGATGGGAGTTCATAAGAATACTTACCATCATTTTGAAGCCCTAAAAACCTGATTAGCTTCCCCATTAACCTAAAGATTCACTGCTTATCTGCAAGAAACACCTTTTATTTAAGACTGATATATATGGCCATTGCATTCTTTAAAATACAGGAACAATGCTATGTAATAAGTAATCTCACTGTTTGCATGTATTTCAATCACTAATATTTCTGCTGTTAAATAAAGCTAGCACTAAGGTGAAGATACTAAGAATTCTTGGAAGAGGAGAGTATGCATCCATTTCCTTTTTAGAGCTGAACTTAACACTTCCTTGAGCTTAGTATATGAATGAAATTTTAAAAGAGAGGGCAGCTCTGTTTACTACATCTGTCACCTTGGAGAAGATTCATTGATTCTGTGATTGTGGGAAATCTGATATAAGAACTTTCACTGACTCTTTGTGTATATGTCAATGCTGGATTTAGGGGAAAAAAACCTACTGGTCAAGACACTCTCTCTGGTTTTTCTATTCCTCTCATAAAGGCACATACAAGTGATTAATTTGTTACGGGAAACGGGAGCGCACCTTTCCAGCCAGGACTTGGAGAATACTGGAACAATACTCTGCAGGTAAATGTGATACAAGGTGAGGTGGCCCTAAAATTGGGATGGAGGGGGATGCTTTTTCAGAAAAGACTCCAAAATGAAGAACTTTGAAAAAGCACTTGGGTCCCTGGCACATGAGGTGGCTATTTTGGTGCTAGACAAATAATAAGGAAACAAGTGAAGTGATGAAATTAAGAATCAACTCTATGTCAAAGCACCAGTAACTCAAGAGACCTCCAAAGTAGACAGTATTGTGGAGATCAGTGACCTGGAAGCACATACACCCTATTTTTTTCCAAGGTGTTTTACTGAGGAAGGGTGAGAAAGAAGCTGTTCAAGATGTGACTTAATAACATTTCTATTTAGAAATAAAGCTGCACATTGTGTGTCATTTTTATTGTCTTAAAATCCACTTTTCAGTTATATGGAAGTGGCTTCTATTCTAACTAATATATAATAATGTTCTTAAAAATAACTAAATCAAATGGACAGATAGATTTAATCCCAAAACTTGTGAACAACTGCTCAGTGTCAATATATTTAATTTTAGGAGGATATAATTCTCTGTTAAAGTTGCTTTTAATATATAACAATGTGGATATGTATTATGAAACCAAATAGATATTAGATTTAATTTTCTCCAGTACTTGTCCTGAATTACAAATTACTCTGAAAATCATGAGAAACTTTCATGTATTTCCTAAAATACAGTTTTTACTTCATTTCTTCTTTCTATTTTTGAAAAACAAACAAAAAACCACCTAAGTACTGGCCTTTGAATCAGGACTTGGCAGGAAACCATGAAATTTGCAGGGACCAGCCAGTGCTGTATAATGTCTACAAAACAAGGTCAAAGTGAAGCTTATGTATATTCTGTGTAGAGACTGGACTCTATCCTTTGAGTAATTCTGGAATTAAGAAACACTAGCTGGAGTGTTTCCATTGTCATAACATGCTCAGAGGAGACTGGATAATAGGGCTTTTACCAGGAAGTTAAAATATGCACTTCCCAGAGCACTGCAAGTGATAGGACAGAACTAAACCCTTGGTTTGTGTAGTTTCCATCATCTGCCAAAAGGCGAGAGGAGTGGTTAAGGGAATGACATTCCTCTGCAAATAAATTGGCCCCTTACTTAGCCCTGGTGCCACATGCAGAACCAGTTTTGCTAGCTGACCTGTCAGTAATATATACAAAAAAAAAAAAAAAGGAAAGAGAAGGAGGATGTTTTAAACAAAATGGGGTTTTGATGCAGTTTGTTACAGCTTTTTAGGGAACATTGTACACCTGCATCTGTATTGCACAATCTCCTGATGTTCAAAGCTGACATTTTGATAACAACAGTTCAGATATTTTGAACTTGCATTGGTGGTAGTAATTTTAGTATAAAACAATGTAAATCTTCCAAACAGGGGGTGGGAGTGCACATGTGCAGAGGCTGACTGAGGACTTAGCACAGAGTGCTGTACTCGGGATGAGAGGGGAAGAAGCTCTCGCACGTCGGTGTGGGTCAGGAACCAGGGCTGTGGCTCTCTCCCGGTTGGCAGCTGGACTGGTGGCCATGGCCAGAGGTGTGTCCATGGACAGGCATCACCACGTGGCCTGTACCAGGAGCACAGCCAGGCAGTGGTCAGGCTTAGAGACGGTCTGTGAACAGTGTCTCTTCCCTACAGTGCTTCTGCAGAGCTTAAATGCTTCCTTTGCTCTTGCTGTTTTAGAGGGCCTGGCACAGTCACTTCCACCAAAGTGGACTTTTTCCACAGAGCGTTATTTAGATGCCTGAAAGTTATTAAATCTGAGGTACTGATGTTTGTCCTCTTGATGAAATGTCTCTGATACTTCTACAGTATCCTCAAATGACCTCACTGATACACTCATTTCTCCAGCATGCTTGGGCTCACTTCTCTCTCCTACTTCTTACCTTCTCCTTTTACCCCCTTTCTTTGCAGGCACTGGCACCTTCATGGCAGTCAACATGTTCACCTGGTCAAGCTAGTTAAAGAACAAGCTATTTATAACATCTTCTCTTTGTTTGATTTGAACTATTTTTCTACATCTCATCTATCTTGTAACGTGCCTTAAGCTGCAATTTTTACCAATCTGAATTTGTCACCAAGGCAGGATTTCAACTTCTTGGGGTTTAGGAGGAAAAAGCTGCTTGCTCTCTTATAAGCTCTTGGTTCCTGCACTTAGCTAAGTTAACTTCTTCTCCTTACAGTTTTGTCTGAAGCAGAAACTATAAATATGTTTTTCCCCTTTGCTACTTAGCAATCCTCAAACTGACTTTCACGAAAGACCATGAACAGTGATTTTTGTGTTCTAATACTGTCTCTTCAGCTCTCTTCTGTTTAGACTCATGATTTTATAATAGAATAGAATAGTTCAGTTGGAAGATTATGGAGATAAAAATAAATGTGTTCCTTTGGCATTGGTAATGTTTGAGAGGGAAAGGAGTACCAGCCAGAACTGAGAGTTGGACAGTATCAGTGGGAACTCTTGTGTAGGAAGTGGAGATGTACATAGGTGCAGCCAACATGATCTAGTTATTAAATCTTCCATGGTTTCATTTGCTGGTGTTTTTTTTTAAGTGAGAGGTGGTAGTCTGGCTTTAGAATCACTTTGTTGATGTTTGGTATCTGGTTCATGGCTTTGTTTTGAAATGAGATCTCAGTGTTAGTAATCTGTTAAAAATGTCAGAATATCTTCTCATATTGCAGTAGTATTGTCATCTGTCTGCAAACCCAAACCATGATGACATAAATTGGAACACTCAGGCTTATTCTGAAAGCTTGTGGAGTTCTGGAGTTGGTAAACAGTTGTGTTTGGGTTTTTAAAGGAAAAAAATTTGTATAGAATTGAGATACTCTGTTTAAGTCTGTAGTTTACAAAATTAAACAGGGGCATAAAGCCAAACTAGCTTTTTCTTTCATATTCTTAGATTTCATAAAATTATATGATATTATATACAAGGATGCAGCCTTTCAAAATCAGCACCTTTCAGAATAAGATGCTTCTTCAATTTGACATAGACTTGAGGGGTAAGGCTGGAGAAGGAAGGATAAATATGTCTCAGCAGGAATTAGGACCAAGCTTCGTGCCTGCTGTCTTTCAAAGAAGTCTGTCTGTCTCAGCTGAGATAGATGTGGAGACACTAGCTAAGAGCAGCACTCACAAGTTAGTTCAGGATACAAGACACTCTTTGCGCTGGACTTTTAAATTCTTTTTTGAGGATTTTTGTCTTAAAAAAAAAAAGAAGTAGATAAAAGATTCTCTCTTCTGCCAGGGTGATGATACACCTGAAAAAAAGGAAGTCTTTCCTGATCACTTTATATAGACACTGAAAAAGGAGAATTGCTAGCATTGCTGAAAAAGCACAGCTTTGTGTCCCTGGGAAAGATGAAATCCTAGAGGAGGCAGGAGGGAACCCCAAGGTGTCATTTCACAGTATTTATTACTTACCAAATCTAGAACTCCATTGGCCCTTGTCCTTATAAACCCTCTGAGACCTGACCAGCTTCACTCCTGGTACCTTGGCAGTAACAGAGCACACGTTAAACTGCAGCTTGATGCTGGTGGGGTGCGAGACACAGAATCAGAGAGCGTAATTGCACTGTCACTGTTCTTGATATCTTAGCTCTGTCATCATCATGGCTACATTAGCCCGACTGAAATTGTGAAATGGATACATAATAATTTCTTTTCTGAGTGCAGGAGTATTGATAAGGCAGCATGCCTATGATTATCTGGTGTAAAAAGTATCAGTCAGAGTTTAGTAAAATGTGTTAGGTAGTTCTTTGTCACAAAGCAGGTTTTAAACATCCTGATAAGTGTATATTGAAGCTATCTTTAGTCCATTTCATGATATAAAAGTGATGGACTTGCTGCTTAGAGGTTGCATTTGTAGTTGGAATGGTGCCTATAGTGTAAATTGAGAAGTCCTCTGTATATATTTGAGTATATGAAGTACATTTACAGTGTGTAAAGGAAGTACAGATGTGTATGCCTCGACTATGGAAATCTGGAACTGGAGAAAATGTTTTGTGGTGATTATCAATTTGGTAAATAGTAGGTATCTTCTATTTAAAGTGGTATCTAAATTTTCTCACAAGCTATATCACCTTATGTTCTCTGGGTCACATAGAATACAGTTCTCACTTGATCAGTGAATGGCTGCTACAAAATTGAAGATACTTCTGTGTATTTGGAGTGCTCTAATGTCATTAAAGAGGAGACCACTTCACAGGTTTGACCTGTGGCAGTGGGGGTTAAATTGCTCTTTCTGAACAGGTGCTATTAGGCAGTTAATTTTCAAGTAAGCACAGCAGTCCTTGTTTGTTGCTTACACTGGTGCTAGCTGAATTGCCCTCGGTATGTAGGTTGGTAATATTTCTGAAAGTGCTGGTCTTTGCCCAAAGTGGTTTCCACTTTGCATGTGACTGAATGATGAGATTCTGTTTGGCAAATACAGGGCTTTTCTGTCCAGTGTTGGTGATGCTTGTAACTCTCTAGGTAGGCTTTTTTTTTGTTTTTTGTTAGTTCCTTAATCTGTGACCTTACAGTGTTAACAGCAAGAGACTAGTTTTTGGAAATAAAGATAATTCATGTGCTCCAGAAGTGGCTGCTAAGCAATTTCTTTGCTTTACTAATGCTTACACTCTTTCTTTATTAATAATCATTTCCTTACTGCAGTTTCCTTACTGACCTCCCACTGAGCTTCCTGTTGGACCTCCTTTGCCTTCCTCTGTTTCCTTATTGCTTCTGAGGTGCCTTTTTTTTGTGATGGCAGTTTTCATTAATTATTTAATGATCCTTTCCTTCATGATGGCAGACTGAAGCACTGTTAAACCTCTTAATACCCCACTACCACTTCCCTGTCCCCCAAAGGCCCCAGCTGTAGGTCATCTGGGGGGTTGCATAGAGGAACGTAGAGACTATTTGCTTTCTCTTTTCGTGCCCAGCCTCTGGGACTGCTGCAAGCAAAAGCCTCTCTGTGACTTTCTCCTCAGACTGCTGCAATTAGAGGCTTCCACTCCCCTGAAAACATATTTCCAGGTACTTAAGAGATTTAATCAACAACAGAAGTGATTTAACCTAGCAGAGAAGCGAATGTTGCAGCCCTGCTTTCATGGTTTCTTCCATGAGTTTACTTGACTGTCTGCCCCTTGCATCTTTGAGCCATCTCCACTCTTCACCAGCTCTGCCTGGCTTGGTTATTATACTCAAGAGCCCATCACCACCTCCATCCAGGATGCCAGCACAATGCCTTTCAGCCCCAGCGAGCACTGTTTAAGGCAGCAAACTCTGAACTTAATAAGGGTAGGGAGGGCTCCCCCTCTCTTAATGAGATTCAACCTCACTTGATGATTATCAGCATGGCTCTGCTGAAACAATCTGCAAGCTCACAGCAGAGGTGAGGTCTGAAGCCTCACAGATGCTGGTATCCTGAGGAGACTGAAGGTTGCCCTCCCAGCCTTCCCATCAATTTAGGCTGTCTGCAGGCTTGGTACAGACTGTCATGCTTTTGCATATGTACAAGCCTTTTACCAAAATAAAAGTTAAAAATGAACCTTAAGTATTATGGATTAGTCTACCAGGAGATGTGCGAAGAAATAACCTGGTGTACATTCCTCTGAAAACTTTAACTCGCTTATTTTATGTGATTCATTTTGATCCTTTCTATTGCTTGTTACATGTGGCAGATAGAGGTCATCCTTAAAATGTTTTTTTTTTTGCTTCCTGCCCATTTAAACCTTACAAATTATCTTGTAAAACTCAAAACATATAGCTGTGTTAGTGTCCAGATGATATCACATAAATGTGCTGTCATAACTTCTGATAGCAAACGTAGTTGTGCAAACTTATGAAGGGGGTTTTTTAGTGGTTTTAGGTCCTGTGGATTGCTGGCCCATCTGCTTGTGCTCTCACTCAGCTGCATCTTGATTTAGTTGTTGCCCTCCCCCCAACTCATTTCATGAGATAAATATTGTGTTGTGAAATATGAAACTGCATGACTTTTTTTTCCCCTTTGGTCATAGTCACACCCACTATGTGAAACTAGCCTGTTGTAAGTACTTATAGCACAGCCCTATTAATTTAAGGAACTGATTCATCAAGCTGTGTTGCTTGCTCAGCTATTCAAAGCTGTTGTAATAGTGTTCCTTACCTCTCTACCCTGGCAGCCATGTTGAGCCTGTTCTGGTTCAGCATTTGCCTGCTGAGCTAATTGACAGGACCCAGGAGCTCACTGAAATGGAAAGATTTAGAACCAATATTAATTATTCTTTTTCCAGCCTTGCAGCTACAGGCGATGTGGATGGGTTGTATGCCTGGTACCTAGCTGGTGCAGACCTGGAGCAAACTGGTTATGATGGCAGGAATCCCCTACAAGTAGTAAGTTGTGCTGTACTCCGTATGGCGTGCTAGCTGAGTGAGTAATAACGTGCACTGTCGGATAATATTCATTTAGAAAAAGTAAATGTTGCTTTGTGGACTATAAACTGGATTAGAATTTGTTAACAAACTCAAATCTGGTGCTCTTGTGAAGCAATAAATAGTTGGAGCCAGAATTTTTCTCATCAATGTCAGAGGAATTAAAATTTAAATTGGATTTTAATTATTTTGTGGTAACATATTCTTACTTCCCACAAGTAAGTGTTTGCATGTCCTGGTGCACAGGATGGCAAGACTTAATTCACGTCTCTACTTACAGGCAGAGGCTACAGGACAGAAGGAGGTTCTTGACTTCCTTAGACAAAAGCACTGAAGAAGGTAAGATCTAGTTCTCAAGTACTGGAGTTCTGAAATGTACACATCAACATACACACATATGAAGAGGGATTTTGTATTTAAGCTCTAGTTCACCCTGGGACATCTTGGTTCAGCTGCAGTCCCTGTCTTGGTTTCTGATAGGACTCTGAGTACTTTAATCCTTCCTTGTAGAGTGGGGCTAATGTTTATTCCTCTTCCTGCCTGAACCTGGAACAGTGTTTTTGTGCATTCCACAGTGTGGTTCTGAACTTGGTTGGGAATGTAAAAACTACCAAAATAAAACCACTGAGGGCAACAATGTGTTGTCCCTTTGGCCTGTTGCAATAAATTGCCCCTCTGTCTTGCTTGCCCTAGAGAGGAAATGCCTTTTACCAGACACAATGCCATGCTTGGATCTCTGCTGTGCCCCCAGTGCAGGAGCGTTCCCTTCCCCAGAACAGCTGCAAGAAGAGCACAGCTCTGGGTGCAGGATAGGGCAGTGCCATGGTTTCCCTCTTGCTCAGACCTTGGATGCAGCTGCCTGGTTGTCCCTGACATGCACTCACTGCATGGAATCTCTTTTGTGCTGCTCTCATCCAAGGTGTGTTTCCCTGGATGTGTCCATGTGAGGCAGGTGTGTGCCTTGTGTTCAGAGCATCAGATCTGACAAATATCTCTAAGGGACCTTGTCTGGGTATTTGACCTTCTCCAGTGCTGTGCCATAACTGGAAGCATTTAAAACACTCGCCTTCCATTTCTCAGAGCTCCTTTCTGATGCAATACGTTTTTGATTTAGATATCTCTTCTCCAATATATTGGCAAGTCTAGTCCAACTTTAAATATTGGGATGAGATGATATCCTTTATTTATTAAAGTTAACACAAAATGTAGTTAAAGGTTTTGCTGCGTCAGTAGCTATCTGGCCAATCTTGTGTCCCCCTTGAGAGATGTTAGTGGGGACTGCAATTGGAACAACAGCATTTTTGATTAACTGTGTGCTGGGCTACATGAACATGGGACACAGTTTTTTTGCCTTCCTTTGAAGTTCTGGTGTTTTCTTTGGTTTCAGCTGATATAGAGGAATTAGATATAATCACAGTCTCGAGTTTTCCAGTGTTCAGGATGACGATGCCAAAAATACCTTCAGAATATGAGTTATATTGCAAAGGGACTTCCATTTTCAGTGGAATAGGTCTGCAAAAATTACTTTTCTTTTGTAAGTAGGGAGTTAAATGTGTTAAATCCTCAACTCTTTCATGGATCACCTCATAATTCCTTTGGACTGAGCCACTAATAGTGTAGGTGGACTGAAGGAAGTCTTCAGTACCGCATGAGAACTGGCTTGGCAGGCTACAAGGTAATCTGTTCTCAGGAAGGTTCTGGATACTGCCTAATTCTAAACATCCATTTTCTCTTTCTCCAGAGGCTGCAGAAGATGTTCAGTCATCATCAGAAATACCAACTTGAACCATTCACGGTGTTAAGTCCTAATGGGAGAAAAAGAGGAAAGGAACAATGGTAGCTGTGCTTGGGGCATACAGGCAGGCTAGAGCTTAGAATGGTTCTTTATTTAGAATCACATTGTTTTGCTAAAAATTATTTGCTGCTTTATCTTTTAATCACTTTTTTTGAAAAGAAATTCTTTTAAAGAAGTGATGCTGGAATATATTGTCATTCCTGTACAAGTTCTGTTTTTAAAGAGGCCTTTTGAATATTATTATGTTAGCTCACTAACAGTATTGCAGGCATAGCAAATGGAAATGCTGTGGTGAATTCATACCAAGAAAAAACAGTGGATTGTGCATTTCTGGGTTACAACTAATAAAATCTCTGAGGAACAATGTTGATTTCACTTGGTCTGTTTTTTTGCAATGACTTGTATCACTTCAGTTGCAATTACAGCAATTGTGAGTGTCAGTGCAAACAATTGAATCAGTCATGGGCATCTGCCTGCAGTTGTGTACTAATCTGCACCAATGTGTCACTATAAAACCTCACTGGAAATGAGTAGGAGGCAGATGCCATAAAGCATGTTTGTGGGACTGCCTAAGTGAATTGATTGTTTTATTTCTAATAGCATCTTTCCCACATCCTGACCGGAATATAATCAAGATTGCTACATGCTGGACACAAAATTCTTTGGACTGGAAATGGGATCTCAGTATTAACAGACCCCAAGTTTAAAGTCCGAACACTTTCAGAATAAAGAAAGAAGGCAATACATATCTTTACAGCTGTGTCTGCCGTAGAATATGTAAACATAGAGAATACTTCAGGCAAATGCATATATTGGAGATGGCAACTTTTAATTTCACCTACAGCTTCTGCAGTAATCTATGGGGATTTTCTATCTGCTTCATCTGAAGGGAATCTTTGAAGTGCAGATAGTTTTTTCTTTTTCCTCTTTATACTATTCAATCTTCCCACAGATATTCTTATCATAGAGAAAAGCTGCATGGACTACTGGCTCAGCCTGTTAGTATTAAAAGATTCCCAAGGTATGTTGCATGTTAGATCCCACTAAAACAAGGTAACTGTGCGTGTAGTCTAAGAAAATGCTGTGTACACTCCAGTTAAAAACAAAACCAAACCATAAAAATGCTTGATTAATATGAAGAGTAGTGCACCTCTTCACTACAGTCACAAAAATTACAACTATGCTGTCTCATTATTAAATAGTTGATATTACATTGCAATAAACATGCTTTAGATTGAATAAAATGAATACGGAATAAAGTAAATGAGATCTAACATCCAAAATCAGGCATCAAATTTATTATCTTTCTGGTGTCTTATCTGTAAGGACATAAAGGTGATGTATGTAGCAAAGTAATGTGTGTGAAAATTTTTACCATCTGGAGTAAAATCATGCACACACTCTTGTTCCTATGGTATTCAGACCTATTATCTTAGCTCTTGCCTTGTCAGCAGTCTAAATGTTGATGCACTGAACTATCAAGTCAATCCCTTGGTAGACTTCTCTGCAAGTGACTTTCTTGGCATTGGAATATTTTCTATTTTTTTAAGATTCTCAGATGCAATCATTTGTCCATAACAGCATCCATTCTTTATTTCTGTACCAAAATGACTGACTGCAACATATACCGGTGTCAATATTTTCCTCATACTTTTCAATAAAAGGTCATCTGAACTATAGAAAACTTTCTAAACAATAACTTCTTATAGTTCTAAAATACAATATCCATCTAAAGTACAAAACATACTTTTTCTTTTGAACAAAAAATGATATTCTGGTGCGAATTACTGAAACAACAGGTCTCAACAGTAAAACTGCAGGAGAGGTAAGAAAATGGCCAATCATTTTAGTCCTGCGTATAAGCCAGATAAAGACACAAAAGACATTTCCAGATGTGATCCAGTAAGAAGACTTTTATTTAAAAGCTCATAAAGCTAAAAGGAAATTGTTTGGGTCATGTTTACTGTAAGGATAAAGCAGTATTAGCTTCTTTCTGACACAGCTTTACAGAAACATATATCCTATTAATATGTCATCTTGCCTAAGATGACGTTCCTGCAATCTTCTGGAAAATTTGTGATTTGCCTTATAAGTAGACCAATACGTTTTAATGGCAGACATATGAAGGTAAATTTAATGTTTATCTGAGGGAGAACTGGATCTCTTTTATATATGTCAAAATTTCATTCAAGAACTGTGAACAGTCTGCAAGTGTTAAGAGAAACTATGTATAGAGTGCTGTGATTTAAAAAGTGGCAAGAATCACCCACCCAAGACCAGAAACTTCAGCTCTTGATTCGGTGTTGGGGACGAACTTCAGTAACACTTTGGAGATCCTGTTTTTGTCTTGTTCATCTACAACACCCTTTCCTTCATGCAGTGGATTTAATAATCATAATTATACTTCCTGTGATAACTCCCAGTCTTATGATGAATCTATTTGTGTGTAGTAACCCGTAAGCTTTGCATAGTTATTGCTCAAAAGTAAAATCTTAATATTAGTAAGGGATGAAAATTGTTCCTATTTGTTTCTATGTATTTGTTTCAGTTGCTGCAAGCAGCAGAGTGTCTTTCATTAGTTAAAGTATGCTAGACATTCCAGAGGCAGCTTAATTTTTTTAAACATCCTAATTTTTCTCCTTCAGATCATTCTTAAAAAGATCTAATACACCTCTTTTTATCCAGCAATCTTCTGCTCAGTAAAGGGTTGCAGATTAAGGATCTGTACAGGGAGAATACTAATGAATACACCCTCATTTCATTGCCAGCAGTAGCTGCAGGTCCGTTTCATAACTTCTCGAACAGCTTTAACTCCAGTCACCCATGAGGTCCATGCACCCTTCCATATCTACATCAAGTAGTACAGTTTGGAGATCCAGCACATACTGTGAGGATCATCTGCAGATCTGTGTGTGGTATTTCAGACACAGTACCCATTGGAATGGCACAGTGGAAGCTGGATAAAGTTACTTTTGCTTTTTTTTTTTTGGTGCAGGAAGGCTTGTGATATTTTTTAGTCTCAGTACTTAATTGGAACATAAAGATGGCATTTTAATTTCTGCTAGGACACGGCAGTGGCTCCCATTCTCTTCCAGCTTCGGTCTAATAATGCAAGTGATCGGGCTGTAGTTTTCCTTGCACTGCAGAATCACCACCAGGTGAAATGCCGTGCCAGGGAAGTGCACAAGCTCCAGAGACAGCCTGCACCTGTGTGAGCCTCAGAGAGACTCCAGCGGGTCTGGGACCATCCTGTTGCCTGCAATTTCAACAGTGACTATAGAACATCATAAAGGCGTAATCAATAATGTGGGACTCGTAACTGCTACACAAATGTTGGATTTATTTCCAGTGTTGAATCTTTTAAGTTGCAGTGATGTTCTGGGAGTGAATGCTGGTGCTGAAACATCTGCTGCCTCTCCACGGAGGAGACACTATGAATGCCTCCTCTAAAAGTCAAACATTACATCAATTCTACAGCTTTCTTCACTTGAAAGACAACACCCAGCTTCCACTTTGTTTCTTTTTCCTAATGATCCAGCTAATACTGCCAAGGGATAAGGACTACTTGGCCTATGTCAGCACTTCTCTAACACTGCAGAAGGCAGAGATTTGCACAACTAACATGTCCAAGTTCCTGTCTGATTTGAGCTACAGCTTTCCTTTCCTGAATGCAACCACTTTCTTTTTTACTGATGGCTGAAAATATTAAGTTTCTGTTTGGAGATCTCTTATAAAGCTTTTGTCATGGAAGGGCATTCTTAATTATTTAAAAATTCGGCATGTGCTCACTCTCTTATTCCATGTCCTCATGGTAAACTGTTAACATCTGACAAGGCTAGCTAACACCCTGACAGATTGATTGTGTCTGATCAGTACTTGCTGAATTAAATCAGCTGTTCAGCAAAGCTTCAGTATCTGCTCCTTCTTCTTAAATTGCTAAATAACTCCAGTTCTGCACATCTTAACTTAGAATTACTATACTGTAGCATGTCTCAGTTGTCTCATACAAGGATTTTGCTGTTCAGCAGTGAGTGATAATGAAATCTCTTATCTGGAACTAAACCCCTTCTTGAATCAGTTTATTTGCAGTCTTCTGAATGGTGTGATCTACTGGTATGCTTCCAAAAAGATTATGATCTAGTTGGAAGATTCCTCCATTTTTAAGGCTTGTTCAAGTAGTGAGATGAATCAAGGAGGGAAATGTATCCCTTGGTCATAGACAACCAAGTGTGCCTAATTCCACTTACACACAAAGCATAAATGACCCAGAGCATGAGCAAATGCAGCCACAGGTGTAATCCCCTTCTCCAGGCACCTATGCTGATCCCTGCATAGGACCTATTACAGCAATTAAGAAACAAAATGCTTTTAGTTTCCAGCAATACAATTTGTTATTCACTGAGATAAACGTGAGGTAATTGTATGATGGGTGAAAACAAGAAATTTATAAAGAACTGATCAAATGTGCACAGCATATGTTATCACAAGCATTGCTGATATGTTTGTGTCTCTTCCAAGTGGACTCTATCAGCAGTATAATAATCTTCTAGACTTGTAAGACTAGTCTTCCCATGATTCTTTAACAATGTTTTATGACACAGTGGTGTTTGATTGCATGGTTGTACCAACACTTTAATTTTAGTGACTCTTTTAGAAAAGCTACTAATGTAGAAGGCTTATAAGGTATGTAAAGTACTCTACTGAGCCATACAAATGAATCTGTGGGACTCGAATGTTGCCATCTTAGATAGTCTATGAGTCAGAATAAAATCTGGTACTACCAGATTTATTATTTTGCAAAGTGTCTACCTGAAAATTACTTTAGAAACTTCATTATACATACATTTGTTTACCTGTGATCAGCTGAATGGGAAGAGGCAGAAGCCTATGTCTCAAAAGTGTAGCTGAGGCAAGTATCCCGAATCATGGCAACAAAACGTCTGGTGTGGAGCACACAAAACAGCACTACTTAACGTGCCTCTGTTTGGAAGAGTTGATACAAATCTCACTGTCAACGGATTTGGTCGTTGATGTTCAAATCTGTGGTGTTGTCTGACCACAACTGCTGCTGGTGTACCGGGAGGATATAACAAATGGGGCCCATGCTCCTTGCAGGCTCTGCAGGCAGGGCAGGGACAGTGCCCCTCTCCCCCTCACCCATCCCTGCCAAGGCTCTCCTGTTGGGACACGCTCAGCCAGTGCATATCTTCTGCACTCCCACTGGCGTTTTGAGCTTCACACCGGCACCTCCCTCCCACTCCAGGATGCTGCACATCAGAGGGAGACGTCAGCCAAATCCATGGGAAGGCGCCAACCAACAATATCCTGCAGCTTCGCTCTGCAGCCTCCTCTGCGCACAGGCACTGCCAGGCTTCAGCATCGCACGACCTGATGCGTGGCACGTTGCACAACGGGACAGGAAGAGGCTGAGAGATCATTCTCTGCCTTGCAGCAGCAGTAAATATCATAGCAATAAATAACCCCTCTCTCAAGCCATGGTATTCCTTCACATCTTCTCAGCTTCAACATGGGACCAGAAGAATGGTGGCCAGGGGAGATATTACGTGGCCAAAACTGCCTGCTAAGTATCCCACGCAGCACTTCTGAGTACAGATAAGCCTCATTATTACATGTTTATGTGCACAATTACTGTGTTTCTTCTCTAGTGCCACTGTTGTAGATCCCATTAGCCTCTCATGCTTGGTGTTCACCAGTCACAGATCCTGGTTTTAAAAGCTTACAAGTGAAATTACATGAGACTCCACACAGTGAAAGGTGCTAAGAAAGGGGCAAGAGAATGACAGTAGTGTTTGTTTACATCCGCTGGTTATTTCTACACCTTGATTTCCAATTACTTAGCATGAAATGATAGCATAGAAGGGGAATGACAATCATGGCAATTCAGTAGCAATGGTCACATATAGCAAAGAAAAGAATTTCAGGGTGAAGAAAAAGGAATCTTAATGGTAATCTTTTGCTGAGAGATAAGGAGTTATCACAATTAGAACAGACAGTTGTAAATTAATCCTGTCATATGCAAGAAGCTGCTGTGCTGGGAAGATTCTCTGATGCTGATGTCTGTGCATGAATGAGTACACTTGCATCTTCCAGGGTGTGTGGCTTCCTTCCTGGATATGTTTTGCTGTGGATTTTGTGACCAGGGCCCAAATTGGGATTTCAGTAAAACTGGGATTTCAATAAAACTGGGATTTCAATGCATCAAATCCTTTCTGTGGTGCATATGAATTTCTAATTCCCCTTAAGAGTCAGTTTGGGATGACATGATTCCAGCACCCTTGAGGCATCCAGCAAAGATCTCTGTTGAATCCTGTAGAACTCCAGGGCTTCAGGGCAAAGACGACGGGCCTGTTATCTCTACTATCTGACAAGAGTGTGATGTGAAATAGGTCACTTTATTTACTTGGACTACTTTGACCAAGCTCTCTGCCCACAACTGTGTCACCGTTCACCCCTGTTTGGAAAGTTCTACATTGAAGGACGTAAAACCAGAAATGTGACATGCTGCTAAAAACTACCGTGCGACGTCAGTGCAAAGTCTCAGTCTGACTCTGCATCTTCAATAGCTTGAACCAGCAAATACTTGGGAAATCTCAATAGATGGTCAAATAATTAGTAATTACTTCCTTTCTCGTGGGTTTATGGGACAGGACACGTAATTCGGCGAACTCTGAAAAAAGTGCTGGTGGGTGAACGTGAAAAATCAAGTTGGTTCAAGGTTTTTGATGGCTATCACACAATTAGGCATTGCAATCAATTACCAAGTTTTTAAAGCAGACTTAGTGCACAGCAGCTAATCTTAAACATGAATCGCTTGGATGAAATATTAAAAAAAAAAGTGAGTGATTTCAAGTGTCAGCTTCCAGGGTCTAGCCTGAAATTTCATGGTAGAACAAAACATGGCTGATATTTTATGGAAGTCAGCCCTTATAGAGTCAGACACCTGGGAAGTGAAGCATTAAAAATTGGTCATGTCACAATTGTGTTCACTGGCTATTTAATTTGTATTTTTATTTCAAATTAAAAACAAAGCAACACACAAAAAGAGAAGACTTGGTTGTGAGGAGATAAAAATGTAACCATGAGACCAAACTTTCCCAAAATTTGGTAAAAATACTACAGAGACTGTTTATCCAGAGTTGATTGCAAAACAGGACTTGGTGGATTCCATTTCTCATGCACAAATTTCCAACTGCCATCTCAATGCTGGGGCTCCTAAGCTTCCAGCGGAAACTCATGACAAAGTATAATCTACATCGTGGCTGCAGAAGTACCTCCTCATTGCTTTCAATGTGCTTTTCCTAATGTTTTTTATGGCCAGAGTTGAAGCTTCTCCCTAATATTGAGCTCGATGCAGAGGTGGACAGATCTCCCAGGACGTATCTGTGTGACAGCTCACACACCATCTCTGCACTCACCCTTTTTTTTTTCTTTTTGCAACTGCTGATGCACAGGAAATAGTACCCACTGAACGAGCCTACAAGTGTGCAAAGCCTTGAGGTCTCCTTATTCTAGACCTGTTATTAAAAGAACTGACGTGTTTAACAATTAAATTGAAAATTTGAAGGAGAAACCAGAAAATCTGTATTGTTATTTATATGCCACTGTTCACTGCTGTGCTACTGAATACAGACAGAGTTTTACTTGAAAACTTCTGCCAAAAAGGAAAAAAACCCAATTTGTATAATGTAATTTACACAGTTAACTTCCGGAATGAACAAGATGTTAAGTCAGAGCAAGGAAAATGGTGAAGAGTGGTATTAACACAGTAAATTGGTATGTAACCTCTGTAGTGCTCAGGGACATTGAACTCTCTGTTTAGGTAAAGTACATGAGATACAAACCCCTCTCCAGCTAAATTGATAGTTTTGGATTTAATCTAAATCTTATGCATACAGTGGTGGCATTTTCCAATAAAATGTGAATTCTTGGCTTCATAGGAAGCTCTTATCCCTATTTTAATTTCTATCATGTCTTTATTAATTTATCTACTGAATAGTAAATCCACAATGATCTTTCTGGAAGTTCTTGGTTGGGAAAACATCCCACCCCGTACATTTCTCTACCAATCACTTGATGTTATTTAGGCAATAAGCTCAAAAGGCTTCCTATTTACAAGGAAGCATTAGGCCATCTCTTAGGGTGTTTATTACTGCAAAGCAAGTTAGTATCAAGCTATTATTATGTTCACATGTGACATGCAGTGGGCTGCTATATTGACAAATGAGTTTGAACCAACTAAAGTAAACATGAAGTTGCCCCATCAGTGTTTGCTATGAACATATGGAATGCTGATTTCCCAGGGTGGGAGAAAATCCACTTGCAGAGATTTTTTTTCTTTTTTTTGTTCTGTTTACCAGGCGCAAGAATATGAAAGGTACTTTACAGGACATGTCAGACTCCAGGTCTGTGTTGAAGAGACTGCCAATCTAATTTTAGGTGAGCATCAATGAGCAAGAATAGTCAATCAGTAGGGAAATAGTGATGAAGGTAAAAACGATAAGCAGAGAAATAGTAAGTTCCATGTCCAAGCTTAATTTGTGTGCTGAATTTAAATCTAGAACTGTCAGATAAAACATGTTGTTGTTCGAGGAATAGTACTTTGGGTTGTCCCATGCACTTCCACATTACCTGTGGAATAAGGTACTGGCAGGAAAGTATTGGGACCTTTTGCCAAAGAAGCATGGGGATATTGATCGATAATAATGATAGCATCTCCCAGGCATTTTTCATAACTTAATTTTTTCAAAGTAGAACCTGCCTGAAATATAATCTTCCTCTCATTACCAGAGCATTCATGATCTTCCATATTCTGCCATGCAAACAGCACACCCTTTTATGTCCTCCCACAAGCTTACCCTTCATCTTCACTTCCTCCCAGACCAGCTCTTTGTCTCTTACAGTCACCTCTGGCATTATGTCTCCTTTCGTGCTGCTCTCTTTGTTTGACACTATCAAGTGACTAGTATTTACTTTCCTCTTCCAAGAAAACTCTGCCTGCTATACCAGGTGCTCAAGCCATCAAGTTCCATGTTATGGTGTGCTGCTCCTCCAGGTTTCAGGAGTGTCAGTGCAGTCACGGCATCTAGTCCAGTGAGGCCACGTTGGTGGGTGCCACCATCCTTTTCATTAGGTTTGTGCTGACTGCAAACAACTGGGAGACCTACCTGCTCCTTGCCATTTATTGGACTGTGATCCCTTAAAATCCAAACACAGGACTACTGTAGTCACATACATGCAGCTCAAAAGAGTACGATATAAACAATACTTAGTTTGACCACCAATAGAAACAAAGGACTAATTACTAATCCTTCTAATACACCTAAATCTTCCCCTTATATAATTTCACAACCAATTCTATTATTTTACTGCTTCAATCATCTTCCATACCTTCACAGAGTAAGAATACATAGCTTATCCCTTGTGTAGTGCTATCTGTCCATTTTACCGCTGGGCACCTTTACTCTTCTACCTTTCAGAGCCTTCAGCCTGTTCTCTGAGACTCTACCTAGCAAAGGAAGGTAGCAGGATGTTAGGTTTCTCACTTTTATAATTGAGGGTGTATAGGTGAGAAACAGAACTTATTAAATAATTATATAAATAAATTAAAGGTACGTTTGCCTGTTCAATCAGTAAAACCACCAACACTTATTAAAAAAGAAGTCCAAAGCAGAAGATGATTCATTCTACCTAAACCCCATACAGGTTCTGGTACCTCGGAGTACCCTGGCTGCCTTAGGCATTTCCCCACTTAGTGCTCAGAGTTCTTTAGGGGCCACCCACCATGTGTGTCCGACCCTGGACCAGAACAGCGATGGGATCTCTGGGGATTTTATACATCTCACCAGTGCAGAAATGGGTTCTGACTGGTTTGGCTGGACTTTTGCACCCAGTTGGTATGGACAGTCAGGTTATTATTTGGCTGGGTGGTATTGTGGAGCCGTGGGTGTGGGTGTGGGTTTGTGTTTGTCAGAGGCAAGCAAGAGTTGCCAGTGTAGTGAGTGAGGGATTATATATAAAATACAGCTCATGCAATCATGCAATCATGCTGTACACATCACTGGCAGGAGTGGACAACCTAGAACACATAGCACAATGTGTCATAGCACAAACGCCTCTTCTTACAGGGCGTGAAGAGCAGCCTTGCTTCCACAGATTTCCATGGATGCCAAAGAACAGAGGTCCCCTTTGAGTGAACTCACAAACAGTGCACCCTCCTCTCTCCAAGGCAAGTGAACATCCTTCTGGGAGAATGTGAAGGTCCAGAAACCCTCTATGGCTTGGGCTGTCTGGAAGAAGGCACAAACTTTAACTTCTGGTTTGGAGTGTGAGAGGGCAGAGCAGAAGAGCAGGAGCTGGTTTTACCAAAATGGACTGAAACGCCTCCAGCCTAGATCCAGGGAGCTTCCTCAGCATGAGGTTTGCATAGGCTCCTAGAGCAACCTGTTCTGGTTCCAGTGCTCCTGCTTCTGATGAGAGTGCCACGTTCACACGAGCCGTGCACAGCCACAAGGGCTTCTCCCTCCCCTGCTGCTGCTCCGTGACGCCTGTGTGGGTATTTCCTCTGGGACCGCTTGAGCCTCCTATATATTTTTAAAGGGTCAAAGATCATAGGATCTGGAACACCAAAATTCATACACAGCACTTAGTTCTTTAAACATTCAAAGCACTATATAAACATTAGTGAAGCCTCATAAGATGAAGTAGGTAAGCATTATCTCTCCCCTTTCAAGGTGTGGTGAAGTGACTTGGCTAAGGCCATAGGTTGAGTCACTGGCAGAGCAGGGTTTACCATCCACATCTTTTTGAAATGGTGTCTCCTGGCCTGGCTGGCAAGTGCAGTGTGTGGTCAGGCAACGCAGGCAGCCTGGCACCAACAACGCCCAACACCCCCACTGCCACCACGGGGAAACCTGCTGTGAGGTTACCATAATCCCCATCCTGAGGCTGCAGGGTGTGAGGGCCCTTCAGCTCACCCCAACAACACAGCTCAGAAACCTCCATAAATTAGGTTTCACTGCTAGTCAAAGTTCAAGGTGTCTTTCCTGCCTGTTGGTTGCCCAACATCTCTGAACATCAGGCCCTTCTTCACATTTTTCAGTCCTGGCTTCTTAGTCCTGCCTTTCTGAAACCAAGGTTGGGAACATCCAGCAGCAGAAAGCAATCTCTGAAAAGGCATGGCTCTCCCCAAAGGTGATTCCTCAGGTGCCTCACCTGAAGAAACAGCAGCAGGGCTGTGGGGAGAATGGGGGAAGATGGGGAAACCCAGCCTCTTGCACACAACAGGTTGTTTCTTGTGACATTTCTGAGAAAACACAAAACTACACTCAAGAGAGTAAATCCAGCAGTGAACACTTCCAGGCTGGTGAAGGGCACCTGTGCTGCAGGGCTGGGCAGCACACGGCAACACTGCCAGCCCAAATGGTGATGTCGGGGGGCTTTGGTAGATTGCCTTCTCAAGAGAAAATCGGCCAGTGGGGAAGGAGGGGAAACCTGTCTCCGGACCCCGGAGATGGCACGCAGGACACCAGACCTCTCCCCCTCAGGTCTGCCCGGGGGCTGGCTGGGAAGCGCTGTCCTCGCCAGGCGCGACGCCACGACACGCACAGAGCCCGGGCCAGGGCGGGCGTTCACGCCGCGGCGATGAAATCCCCCGGAGAACGTGACGTGCCGGTTTAGGGCTTTTTTTTTTGTTTTTTTTTTTTTTTGTTTTGTTTTGTTTTGTTGTTTTGTTTTCCAGGGCTGCCAGCCAGGCGAGGGGGGCCGGGAGGGTGCGAGGGCAGGCAGCCCGTCAGCGGCAGCTCCTGTCGGGAGGGTGCAGGGTGGAGTCTCTCACACACCTCCCGGAGCCACTTCCAGCTTCGGCGAAACCTGTCGAGCAGTTTCCCCCCGTGGCAGGGCGGAGGGCAGGAGGGCGGCGGGCGGAGGGAGGGAGAGGGAGGAAATGCGCCGCCTCGGAACAGGTTTGTCCTTCTCTACCTGCTGACGTTCGGCCGCCCCAGATGATGGCTGGAAACAAAACCGCCCCGTCAGTGCGAAGGCAGCCTGGAAAAACTGGTCGTGTGAGGGGCGAGGGCAGCATTCCTGGCTGCCGCGCAGGGGACGGCTCATCACCGCGAGGTACCGCGCGGGTATAAAAGGGCCCCGCACGGCCAGGCGCGGCAGAGGGGCGGCCGCGGCACAAGGGGCGGCGGGGACCGGCCGCGGGCGCCCGGCCCGGGCTGCCGCCGAGCTGGGGCCCTTCAGGAGAATGGCTTTATTTTTTGTTTTGTTTTGTTCTCTTTCGTTTCGTTCTTTTTAAAACTTTTTTTGTTGGGTTGTTTGTTTGGGGTTTTTTTCTCCTTTCCACTTTTTTAAAGAAAGCTTGTTGCCGTCAGGCTCTCCCAGCGCCAGGCCGGGGGGATGCTCGCAGGACGGTGGCCATCAGTAAGTGGCGGCGCTGAGCGAGGAGGTGCGGGGCGGGCGTGCGGGGCCAGGCCGGGCAGGGCGCTGTCCCCGCGGCTCTGGGGCCGCCCGCCCGCCAGCCCCGCGTGTTCTGTCTCATCCCCAGGTCCGCCGTGGCGAAATGAAGAGCCAAGCACGGGGCAGGAGCGGGCGGGAAAGGCGCCCCCGCCCCGCTCCACTCCGCTCCCCGCGGACCCTCAGCCTCCTTGGTGCAGTGGTTCTTAACAGTTCAACAGTTCTCTATCATAATTGTGAAATGTTTAGGACCACTTGACCAGCGAGGCCCGGGCATCGGGCCGGCAGCGCCGGACCAGCGCGCCCCGGGCGCCGCCGGAGAACCTGCAGCGCCGGCGGCGGAGAGACCCGGAGCGGGGCAGCGCCGGGCCGGCCCCGGGGAGGAGGAGCCGGAGCCAGAGCCAGAGGCAAAGGCATAGGCAAAGGCAGAGGCTCGGGGAGCTGCCCGGCCGGGCCCCGCAGCACCTGGACCGGGCGGCGAGGCGGGAGAGGCGGAGGGACGCTGGCCGCGGTTCCCGCTCCGGGGATAGCGGGACGAGGAAAGTTAGTGCAAGTGCTTAAAAACAAAGAAAAAAAAAAGTTATTGCATGTCCTGTGGGAACGGAGGAGTTTAATAACTCAAAAGGAACAGGTAGGATAAATCCTGCTGCTGCTGCAGCTGCTGTCAGCTGGCTGTGCTAGAAGCAGGCTGATACACTTAGTGCATACATAACCATCTGTTCTCTCTTTTATCTCCACCATACACTGAGATGCACAGATGAAAAAAAAAATCAGATTGACTCTCCAGGCTTCATTCTTCAGAGGCTTCTCACCTTTTCACTAGTGATAATGTGCAAGATGTATCCAGCGATAGCACTTTTGTTTTAATGTGAGTGCCCTTTTACTTAGGGCACTGTAGCCTTTTTGTTTTGCCGGTTTATACTGTATTTTCCATGTATACACTTATTGCAGGCAGCTAAAGGATTGTATATACTTTCTGTCCTACCTTCATTGAATTACTTCTGAGGATGTCTGATTTTAGGACTGTTGCATTGATGGCTTGGCTTGAAGGTCCATGGACTTATTCGGATGGACATTAGCTAAAATGCTGTATCTTTCAAAACACAGCTGAAGAATTTTGAGTGTTTAAAAAAAGGAGGGGGAAAAAAAGCCTGGAAACTGCAATCATGCCAACAATTAATTTTTCTTTTAAAAGTATAGCTTTGTAAATGAGAAGTTCCTCCTACCTTGTGCTCATTCTTTTCACCCTTATCCCAAGTTATCAAATTGAACTAGAAATGTAATAGGTTTCTTCCTTCCTTTTTAAATTGCATCTAAATAAAACAGGCAGCAGGCTAATTCATAAAATCAAATTTCACTGTTTTAAATTTGACCAAGAAAACTTAGTGAGCCTGCCTATGTGTTTATTTTAAACCTTTAAAATCAACAAGTTGTATATATGTATTCTCACCATCACTCTGTGGCATTCTGTCTGCTCCAAAAACATGCCATCTGGTATGAATATGAGGTGCACAAGTATATTTGCAGGGGATTCTGCCCTCACTGAAGTTGAGAAGAGTTCTGATGTTGTCTGCAGTCGAGCTGTGATCTTCAGAAGAGCTTCCCGGAGAAGCTGGAAATATCTGAAGAGTAGACAAGCCTGATACGTAAAAATTCTTCTTGGGGACAGCCTAGGAAAAGCGTGATTTTTACCTACTGCTGTAACTCAGAACAAGTTGGGCAAGGTTAATTACAGCATAATAGGGTTTAATTTAGCTGGGAATGAGGGTATGGTGGCTGCTTAGTGTTTCTCAAACTGCAAGGCTGGCCTCCTTAGGCAAGCTTACACAAGCCCAAGGCAAATGGAAAAACACACTTTGTCTGGGACTTGGCAAAGGTAGAACCCCCACATCTATTAATGATGATTCCTCATTTGCCAAGGCAAAAATTGAAATACTCTCCCAAGGAAAAGATTAACGACCTGTCCCACTTAAGGGTCTGATGATTCAATACCATTCTGTCTGGGTTCTAATATATGGCGCTCATTATCACAGTCTCTGAGCACCTCCCAGATATTTAAAAAGAAGTAACACTAGCATTTTTCACACACAGTTCTCATTAATTTCAGTGGGTGTTGTGGATGTTTAAACAGAGCAGAGCCCTGAAGAGTTGAAAATAGACTTGCAAAACACACTAAGAGTTAGATCTACAGCTGGCTTGAATCGGCACAGCCCTGTTAACTTCAGTGGTGTTACACTGATTTACACTAGCTGGGATTTGACCCAGTATTTTTTCCTCTCCTGCCCTATCTCCAGTTGATAAACCTGATCCTCTCAGATGACTGTATCCAAGCTGTCCGCTGGCTTCAGCAGGAATCCTAACTGTACAAAGTAGGATTTCCTGTTTTGAGGGAATCTTCTTTGCACTTCTTAGTACAGCTCAAGATGATTTAAGTTTTTTTTTCCTGTGTTTGAGTGCAATGTGCCCTGAAAAAGTTTGAAAAAAACCTGTTTGATAGGGGTAAGAGAAGAGTTTTGTTTTTTTTAAGGATAGTGTTAATCGTTCTGGAAGAGCAAACCTCTGGGGGAGGTTCTGCTTACACAAAGACAAGACCTTGATGTTTTTGTACTGGATTGTCCATGTCAAGACAGACCTCTGCTGATTATTTACAAAAGCTGATGTTTCACTGTAGTCCATGGCTGAAACTGGCGAGTGTCACAATGTTACCAAAATGTCTTTTTTCATGTGTTTTATTCTGTGACATTTTAAAGGTATGGAATCAGGTTGACTTCTAACCATTGCTTTTCCTCTCTCAGACTGGGTGAACTCCTGGTGACAGGCTTGTAGTTTTCATAAGCTGGCAATAAGCCATGTGGATGAACAAACAAACAAACAAAAAGCCCCAACAAATACGCAATGAAAACCTCTGGGCAAACAGCCCTTCCTTGTGATATTGTCTAAGCTAAGCAAAAGCCTGAGGGGATGAAGGGGGAGACTCGTCTGCCAAACTTAGTAAAATGTTGCCCCGCTGTTGCAGAGCATGTCTTTAGCTCTTACTATTAACATCCCAGACAATATTTCAGTTGCTTATCACTGGAATCTTGACCTTTGGATAATAACGCTTAATTTTTTTTACTCCCTTTTGAAATGAATAGCAAAAAGGTGTTATGACCAGACTGAAAGGATGGGTGGATTAAACCCTCTGGTTCTGGACTAACCCCTGGACTAAGGAGGTTAGTCTCATTGTCTGCTCTGCCCAAGAACAGGAAGTAGAAGCACATTCCTCCCTCCCCACCCTTTTCTGTGGGCTGCTTAATGCTTTGGCAGCATCTCAGAGTTTCAGTACACACACGAATATGTTGGGTGGGATGCTGATTGGTCAGAGATTTGTGTAGGAACACCGAGTACAGTATGCATTCAAATCAAATCCACCTTTGAATTAAGAAAGGTGTATTGGGTTGCTCTGTGTGTTTAATCTACTGAATAAGGCCCTCTGCATAGGAGCAATCTAGATACTATTGCTTCAAAGCTCTTGAGTAATGCTGTAATCAGGGCATACTAGGCCCCATACTTAAGCATCATACTTAGATTCTTGAACAAGAATAGCTGCATCTCTGAACAAGACAGTTGCATCTCTATAAGTCCTTAAAAATAACAGTAGAAGTTGTTTTATGAAAAACTAATGCAAAATAAAAAGTATAGACACCAGTAGCCAACATTCACAGGGGGTTTATGCTTGGCTTCTGGGATTGTACTTGAAATGTTCTTCACACAATAATTTCCATGCTGAGAGACCACACATCCACCACTTTGAGTATCAGAAATTTTGGGACCTGATCAACCATTTGATTTGTTGACCTGGGGGACACAGAAGGTTCACACACTAGTGGAAGTTTCCAATCCTACAGACATGAATTAAGGGCCATTCTTTCAGCCCATGTAAATTGGCGTTTGGTCTTCCATTTCTATGTAGCTGCACCAGCTTACCCCAACTCAGGTGCAGGTCTTGAAATTATTTCTCCCTGCAAGTGATTTTCTGCTCAAAGTTGATGATGGAGAATGCAGATAATTTTTGAAAAATGCATTTTCCAAATACAGTTAATTGCCCATATCAGCAGTAACAGCATCCCCATAAGATGAATGGGGTGACAAAGTCTGTGCTTGGTAACAATGAAGGCGTGATTTCTTTGCTAACTAGTTTAGTTTCGGTTCCCTTCTTTGACAAAAAAAACCCCTATCTGACAACCTGTGATTTAGAATTTGCATGATGCTCATTTTAAAGGTGTTCATGGTATCCAGCAATTTCTGAGAATAAAATTACTCAGTTGCTACAGTGTTTGTGGGAGTCCAGGGTGAGAGAGGTGGTGCTGGGTTAATGGTTGGACTCGATGACCCTAAAGTCTTTTCCAAACTGAAGATCTCCCTTTAGCTTACATGGCTTCATGTCATCTTTTTTATGTTCTTAGACAGATCCAGCGCACAGATATGTTTTTTTTTAAATGGTGTTTGAGAATACCAGTAAAGGAAATGGCTTTTGAAAACACTAATTTCTACAAGCCTATTGTCAAGGTGTAATATCTACTATTCTTGTTTCTTTCCCTCCTTTTTTTTGGTCTCGTATTTGAGTCCCACAGGGTGTAGGTGTAGCAGTATTTGTAGCTGGAGTAGTGTTGTGCCAATTTACCTTTTATTGGACACTTGGATAATATTCACTTGAAAAAAAAGATAAATAAAATTTCTAGTTGCCTGAACTAACTTTATGGTTAGTGCAGACAAATGGCCATTCTCAGGTGTGATTCAACACATCATCTTAAACTGCATGGCTGAAATGAATCTCATTCTACCTTAAAAGTACCTGTTTCTCTTAGTTTGCTAGAAAATAGGGCAGCATCAGCCATGAGACTTACACATTGTGGACCATGGTGACTTGAATCCTCTTGTGAGTCCCTTCTCAGTCTTAGTCCAATACAAACCTTGTAGCTGCTCTGCTCCATCAGTTATGTCCATGTAGTTCCTCAGCTGCTAGGTTTATGTGAATCACCTTTTTTCTTGCTTCCTGGAGTGCAGCGAGAAGCAATTTTTAGAACAACGGGCACTAAAATTAGAAATAATTCAGTGACACTTTTATAGTAGCCGCGTGCAGGAGTACTTGTTCTGTAGTAGTTTAACCTTCACAGTATCATAAAACAGCTGTAGAGCTGGTTTTGGTGTTAAGGTGAAATAAATTTATAGTAATATTTAGTTATCACATTTTGTGAGTCCTACACAGAGCTATTTTTGCCAGTAGCTTTTTTGCTGACTCCATTAGAAATCAGGACTAGGGGAACTGGTCTCAAAGCCCTGGCTGCTTTTTGGGGGTGGGTTTTTTTTGAATAATTTTTTTTCCCAGGAACATTTTGCATAGCTGACCTGGGTTAATAACCAAATTGGCCATATTTTCATTTCAGGCATTTTAGATCTGTTCTAACAAATGTCGTCTTTTCTGGGTCTTGTGGCACAGTCAACCTTATGAACCTGTTCAGTGTTGATAGTTCATTAATTGCTCTGGTGTTTTCATTCCAAGTACCTTTTTAGCTTATGTTGTTAGATCTGTTTTCCCCCAAATGCTGCACCTTCAGGATTTGTGTGATTTAAAGATAACTGAGTATCTTTATTTAAGACAGGTCCTAGCTCCCATTGTGGCAGAAGGGTTTGAAATAGTAATCTGACGACACAGAAATGCTCAGAAACTGGTAAACAAATGGAATCAAAGCCATTTTTACTCTCGTGATTTCTGTTGAAGGGTGGGGATGAATGATTCATTATGTCCTCTTTCTTTCCCTTCATTTTCCTAATAGTTCGAATTGGCAATATTGCATTGTAATAAGCCTCTAAAGATGTTCTCTATTAATATTATGACATCTAAACAGAAAGCCAAATCTTTTCTCTTTCACATGGGCTTAAACCCAGGAAAACACCAGTTATTTGTGTACAGTGATGGAATAGAATAAAAAAACAGAAGATGCTAAAACTGCTACAATGACCTGTGCATTTGTCATTTCAGGTAAAACCAGTGACTCCTAATCCCAAATTATGTCTGGCCCAATCTGTGTTTTGCTGATCTATTACTAGGTCACAAGCCTTGTGAGGCTTGATTGACTCATGGAAGACTTACTTTTGGTGGGCTATGGAGAAGGGCAGTTTAAATTCTGGCAGCAAGAGATATGGAAAGAGGTTCCCTTGGTGACTCTATTGCTCAGGGACAGAATTCATAACTGCTTGTCTTCAGGCAAGGGAGGATCTGTAGTAGGAAGAAGTGGCTCTGTGCACTGTAGCCTTTCTCTCTCCAGTGTCTTGAGCTTCCCTTCTGAATTTTTCTTCTCACAAGATCAGCTTCCTGAGGAGTATGATGACTTCTGTGGATCGTGTTCCTGGGCACCTTAATCTCCCTGATAGATGGATGAGATCTAAGAAGTGACTTGGAATTAGGAGGAGGTCTGACAGAGTTTTTTTCCAATTTGATTCTTCTGCTCTCACTGCAGCCTGGATGTAAACTTGCCTCTTCACACCATGCTCTTCCCAGTCATATTCCCACAGCTTGATGTGGACTCAGCAGAGTTGTGCAGGTTTCTCTGGGGACCACTGTTGGCTTCCTACCTCAGCAGCACATTGCCAAGTACTAAAGGTCAAAGTAGTGGCATCCCAGGCTCACTCTAACCAGATTCAGATGTAGAATTGTAAAAGGCAATTTTGTGCTCATGTCAAATTAAAGAATAGTGTTTTATTGTTTTCACAGACTCAAAGTTTATAAGGCTAGAAGAGGATATTCACATGACACTAATTTTAGATGGCATGTGCAAGAGGCTTATCTTCCCAGACTTCTCCAAAGGAAGGACAGAGGACTGTAGCAAGGCTCCTGGACAGAATCCCCTTTGCTGGAGAGGGAGTATGGAAGACTCGCTTACATCAAATGTGTGTTAGGAAGCAGTGTGGATACCTTCCATTGGGATAATCTAGTTCCCCATCTTGCATAACACTGCTAATAGAATGTCCCTGGAATATTTATGGTTTGGAATAGAACACATCTTTAACAAGGACATGTGGTCCAATTGAAAAAATAAGGCAATTTCCAGACTTTCTAAAATAAACAGGAGATTCAGCACATATAATAATGTTGTTCATGTCTTCCCTCTCTATTTTTCTTTCCTTAGTAAATACAAACATATTTTTCCTGGCTCTTCTTATGCATTCCATTTGGTAATGAGGGTTTAAAGAAAAAAACAGAGTGACCACACTACTTTAAAAACAAGCACTGGATTTTTATATTTGTGCAGACAGGGTGTTAAGCATCTAATATTCCAGAAGAGGCCAGCCTCCTGGAAAAGCCATGCCTTTCCAGACCCAAAGCCTAAATTTAGCTCCAAAATCCATACTTAGACTTAATTTTAAGTGGTCTAGAAAGTCAACATGTAAAATACTGCATCTTTTAGCCTGTCAGCATCCAGGATCATGGGCATTGCCAGTATTCATGGACTGTCCAATACTCATCACATCTGGGCTGGTGTCAGTCGGAACCCATACAGCTGTGACTTCAGATGCTACTTAGTGATGAGCGAACAGTGTTTCTATGGCAGGTGGTTCAGCCTGTGGAAATGGCTCCATGAAACTGTGAATTACCATTACTTGTTATTTACTGATCAATAAAAACAAATACAGAATGTGTTTGCATAAACCTGTAATTTTTTTGATAGAGAGAGAACTAACCTGGCTTCAGGTGGCTTCCTACCAAGAGCAAGTATTTATAGTCTTCCATGTACCACAAGTTCCAGAAAGAGCATGAAGATTATAATCAGCTTATTATACAATGTCTCTTGAAAAATTTTTGGAATATAATGGTAATAATAATAAGTTGCTGTCCATCTTCCATTAAGAGCTGACTTAAGCTCTTAATCTTCCATTAAGGCTAAGCCTTCTGTAAGAGATATTCTTTACTGCTGGTAGCAGCTGCTCTCTCCTGGAACAGAAGTTCATTCAGACACAAGAGGAGACACCTCTGGGACCTGTGTGCCTGCAGCAGTTTTGTCACATTTAGCTATACCAGCATTCATATAACTGAGGAAGTTAAGGAAAAAAAATAGACTATGAGCTGACCTAATTGTAACAGCAAACCATCCACTCCTGTGCCCCTCCTTCATGTGTGTGTTGTTAGTTGTTAGTTTAAAAAAAAAAAAAAAAAAAGCAAAGGGCCATTTGTTTGGTGGTAGCATGTGCCCTGTCACCCTACATATCTGAGCTGGAGCTGGAGGGAGGACAGAACTGTAGAAGTGCTGGTGCTGTAGGCTCTAATCCGGATGGCTTTGGTCTTTCATTCAGATGCTTTTGGGTCACTGGTGTCGATAAAATGGAAACCGCCATCTTTGCCAAGGTAAGTCAGCAGTATAACTGAAGACTTTACTGCTATCACCATCCCCCTAGATGTGAATTTGGCTTCTGAGTGGCTGGAAATCTGCGGAGAGTACGTGCAACATTGTATAAACTGGAGTTATTCCTGATGGTGTACTGGAAATTGAGCAAGATCTACTAAGGAGCTGAAAATAATACGTTGTTGTGGGGCCAGGGGAGCTGTTGTGTTGCCAGAGGAGCTGGAAGCTCTTGCTGCTCATGAAGTAGATAAATGGTGGCTTGGCATTGGTGATGGGTATCTTGCTGCAGGATTGGCATGGGGAGGCACTCGCCCAGGAAAGCAGCCAGCCAAGGTGTTTATTGTGCTGTACTAAGCTCATGTTTCTGTGTGCATTTGATAAAAGAGGTGAAAGGAAAGTAAGAAGGGGATAGGTGCTCTGGTGCAGGGTGTAGGATGAATGTGTTAGGAAAGCCATAGTAAAGAGAGTGTCTTAGGTATTCATTTATTTTGGGATCTTTTTCAGAGAAGGTTTGATTCCTTATCTTTCTCCCAGTGAGGTGTCTTCCTCTGTGTGGGAATGCTGCTTTTTCTGCCCTTTGCCTTCACTTGCTCTATTTCTTTCCCTCTTTTCTCTCATGTCTCTTTTAATCTTCACACATCTGCTTCCTGACTGCATTTCCAAAATCCTGTTTCACTCTGAATTCTTTCTCCAGTGCCACCTGCCAGAAGGATTATCAGAGGAGAAGGTTACCTCTGTTGCTCAAAGCTGTTGCTAGTTTTTCCATGTTAGACCCAGTTATGGTTTAGTTAGCAGACTCGGTGAACCAGGGAGATTGCCTCTCCCAGTTATTGTTTCAGTCTTCTGAAGATGATGTGTCTGAATTCTATTCTCCCCCACTGGAAACAAAATTTTCCTTTGTTTGAATGATCAATTTGCATCTGTTGTGTGATGGACTGTTTTGTCTTGATGTGTTTAGCAGAGCTGACTGAAGGCTTCTCAGCTCTGCAGGCAGAAGAGCCAAAATTTGATACATTGTTCTATAAATAAGGGCATTGGCCAGGTGTCTTCTGCAATGGGAAAGAAAAATATTGGGGGAGAGGTTCTTACTTGGTGTCCCTACTGTTGTGGGGGAGATGTGCCCGTATGAGAGCCAAAGAGATCTTCCCTTTTTCCACAGGAGGGTCCATAACTTCAGGCCTGGCTTTCTAGAGCTTTGGCAAAGGGGATAGAGGCACTGGAGCTCAGGGTAATTTAGCCATGTGTGGTTACCTGTTGCACTAAACAACTGCTTATTTTGCCGATAACTGGAGCTGGTCCTGCTTTTCATTTCCTCCCTGTATGTTGACTACTGGTTTAGGGTGGCCCAGAGATACATTGGTAAGCCCATAGCAGCCTCATGTACAAGTATTTGTGGCTTGAAAATGTCTGGGTCTGAGTGGGTACAGAGGGAGTGCTTTTCCAGTTTAGGGAATCATTTGTAGTTTGAACTGTCATATTTTGCAAGAACCTGTCATCGCTTTTTGTGTCATAGGCTCTGCAGCAATGTTTTCCATGTGCAAGACTGATGCTCTCACACCCCCTTTCTGCCTTGTTTCACAGAAAACTGCATTAATTCTCCTTTTCCTTCTCAAGCTGTCAGCGCCCTGACAGTGGTTCAGGTCTTCACCCTTTCCGTTCTAGGACAGAGAATAAAAAATTTACAGCCAAACTTCAGTGCAAAAGTTGAATAACTAGGAAAAGAAGGTTTTTCTGAGGAAAATCACTCAATGAATTGGCTGGTCTAGCTACTTGATTTTAAAACTTCCTTTGTAAAGGACCCTCATACAGGATGAGATGGGGTGAGGTGGGGAAAGAAAGAAAGAACTATTGGTTGTCAGCTGATTTGTTTATTGTGACATTGTGAAGTGCAAACTGGCTGAATGGCAGGTCTCAGGGGGTTCTGATCAGTGGCACAGAGTGTGGTAATGAGTCCAGTTCTGAGCCTCTTAGTACAAGAGAGATGTAGAGCTCCTAGAGCGGGTCCAGCAGAGAGCTACACTGATGATGAGGGGACTGGAGCATCTCTCTTATGAGGAAAGGCTGGGGGAGCTGGGCCTGTTCAGCCTCAAGAAGGGACGACTGAGAGGGGACCTCATCAATGTATATGAGTATCTGAAGGGAGGATGTCAAGCCAGGCTCTTCTTGGTGGTGCCAAGCAGTAGGATGAGATGCAATAGGTGGAAACTGGAACGTGGGAACTGCCACCTGAACATGAGGAAGAACTTCTTTACTGTGCGGGTGACTGAGCACTGAAACAGAAAGGCCGTGGAATCTCTTGCTGTCTGGACACAATCCCAAGAAACGTGCGCCACAGGATCCTGCCTGAGCAGGGAGGTTGGACCAGATGGCCCTTCCAACCCAAATCACTCTGTGATTCTGCGAAATGTGTTTGTCTATCAGGACCTTTTCCGATGTGCAGAAGGCACGGCCACATCCCAGCAGTTGCCACGCGGGTATTCCCTGTCCCACCCGACTCAGGTCCCTCATGTCCCGGTGCCGCTCAGCCCCGCGCCCGGTCCCGGACGGTTCCTGGCGGAGCAGCACCACCTGCCGGGGACGCCGAGCACCGTCTGGCGCTGATGGATGATGGATGAATACTCGGTGGTGTGTGTCTTTCCCCGGGTTTGTGATTCCAGCGCCTCTGGTGCAGTTCTCAGGATCACCAGTGTTTTTCAATCAAAAAGTTCTTGCCTGTTGCTGCGAGTGATACCTGCTCTGAGGATCCACTCGGCTGATGAAATGTAATCCCACCTTCCCTGTTCTATGTCTCTTGCTGGCAAACCAGCCCCTTTTCCATTGAGATACACCATTTTCTCTTTTCAAACAAATACATTTAAAAATTGTATTTAGAAAATTAAATCTCTCTGCTTGGTTAAAGAATTAATAAGGTGACAAGAAAGGTTGGGGCCATAGGAAAAATGCACTCAAGATCTGACGTGGTGAAGGAAATAAAAGAGCAATTTCTCCAATTAGAAAATGTGAGCTGAGAAGAGATACGATATGAGGCCACACCGAGCTCCCTATAGCACGTTTCCCGACTTTGTTCCTTACAATGCAGTCTTCATTCTGTAGGAGGGGATGAGAGAGGGGAGAAGGCTGCACTTCAAGGGCCATGCTCGATATGTTCTCAAGTCACAAAAGCTGTAAATGCTTCTGCTGTGCATGGCCAGCAAAGCTGATTCTTTCTGCAGCAGCTCCTTGGATATTCTCATGTTTGTTATGATGCTATTTTACCTTTGATGAAAATATAGCTGTGTAAAACTTGATGCTTGCCTTTTTAAAGGAGTCTTTTGTCACACAGCAGACTGTCCATGAGAACACTTCCATGTGCACCATGCTGGGGAGATGGGGAACTATTTGTTGAAGGCTAGAAGCCACCGCTGGTTTGTTCCTTTCTCTTTGCCCTCTCCTATGCATGAAGTCTCCTCTAGGCCCTGTTTGCTGCCCAGGGCTCTTGGAGCCCCCTGAGAGGGTTTCCCGTCCATCTGGAGTCACTCCACTGTTGAGAGGAGGAGGAAGAGGAGGGCACTTGGTTAATGCCGGTTCAGGCCTCTGCAATGGAGTGAAGTTTGCCTGTGGCAACCTAGGGGGTTGGGCAGCGTGGGGCTGCTGCCTTGTTTAAGGAACAGGCGATTTTCCTTGCTTCTCACGCTGTTTGTGTGGGCTCGTTAATTCCAAGCTGTCACGGGAGAGAGCAGAACAGTCCCCTGAGTTCCCGCTCCTGTGGGAGCGTCCATCACCACCTATCCCTTGCAACCCGCGGGATCCCTCTGGGGGATGCTCCCCACGAGGAGACTAAACCACAACACCCAGTTGCTGCCAGAAGCTCTTTTTTTTTTGACCTCTGCCCTTCACGTCCACTGAGGCGGAGTCGTGCGGGCATCTTCTCCCGAGCCCGGTTCCCCCGCAGAGGGAGCGGCCGCTGGTGGAGGAAGGCGGCGGCGTCCCCGCCGGGCACAGGGCCGCTCTCCAGGGTGCTGAACCTCCGCCAGCCGCCCTATCCAGCCCGGGGAGGGGCCACGGGGTCCCCGTCCCCCCCAGCAGCACGGAAAGGGAACCAGCCCGCAAATCCCTGCCGGCGACTCTCCAGATGCGTGTCCCACACCGAGGGAAAAGGCGGTTTAACCAGGCTGGCAGAGCATGCAAAAAGTAAACATCTCTCCTACTCTCCCCTTTAAAAACCACCCAACCAAACATTGAAAAGGAGGCAGTTGTGGGCTTTGGTTTGTCTTTGATTTTTGTTTGTTTGTTTGTTTGTTTGTTTGTTTTCCGCTCTTCCTACGGGCTGTTGCTGCTTAAATGCATCTGGGCAGAAGTCATTGGACCAGTATTAGAACCCCAGATCTACAGTGGAAGCAGAGCGCTAATATGCCTGGGTAGGCTGTTTCACAGAGGAGATTGTAGCTAGGGCTGAGCATAAGAAGCACCTAGGCAAGCAAGTGAGGGTTAAACTGGCATGATTAGGGTGACAAGAAATTAAACGGGAGACCATGGACTGCATACTGTCTCTCTTTATGACTTGCAAATTAGAATGGAAATTAAAAAGCTTGAACACAGAGATCCCCACGCCTCCCAGACACGGACAACTGAGCAAAAGATTGTCCGTAACTGTCTTTCATTAAGTGGTGTCAGGCTTTCCTTCCCCTGACCTTCACCAGTTGTTTACAGGAGGGTTTTTGATCTCCCCTTGGAGAACAGGGTCAGGAAAAGGCAAGAGACTGAGACGGAGCAGACCCGAGATCTGCTCTGAGCTGCCAAGCCCAGGCAGTGACAGGAGAACCCTTGCACCGAGCTGCCTTACCCAGCCCTTCCCTACAAGGCAGGTCACGATCTAGGGCTTTCTTAAGCCCCTGCTTTGCTCCAGACTTATGAGATCCTCACTGGAGCCTGAATTGCCCCAAATGCAGACAGGACATGGTCTTGGCATGGCTGGGGGCCCCCTTATTGTGGTGGAAACTGAAAAGGGGTCCTGCAGGCTGGGCTTGACCCCCCAGGACAACAGATGTGGCAAGGAAGCATCATTGAAATGAGCAGAGGGCAGAGCCGCAGGGTTGGGGAGAAGAATTACCCAAGTGTAGAGCTGGAAGGACGGAGTTGGCCAGCCTGGCTCACCTGCGGGACAGAAAGGAATTCTGCCTCGGGGGCTGAATTTAACCACCCTTCTCGGTGTGTCCTCTCCGTCCCTTCTGGTGCAGGCGCGTCCCGCCACTGCAGTGTCACCGAGGACCCGGCATCGTCCCTCTCGCAGCCCTCAGACTGTAACTGGCGACGGGAAGAGGGCCAGGGTCTCCTCCAAACGTCCCCCTGGCCCCAGGGATGTCCCATGCGGTCGGTCTAGCCCTGCAGCTTCACCCGGGCACCCCCGAGTCTCTGGGGTGGCCGCATCCCCACCTGTGTGTGAACACGCGTGGGGGAAGGAGCGGGGGGAGGTGGCTGTGTTTGCATTTCACGCCGGTTTCAACCGATACGATCGTTATTTTCTCCACAGTCTGCAAGGGCTGAAGTTTCCCTTGATGGTCTCAACTGCCCGCCCCGCAGATCAATTAAACCCAGCGTCGGCCTAATCGACATAAAGGGGAGGCCACACAGCAAACAAACAAACCAACCCAAAATAAACCGGCGCCCCCGCGGCTCCCAGGGCACCCCCCCGCGCCCCCCGGGCTTTCCGCCGTGGAGAGAGACCGGGAACGCCCCGAAACCTGCAGCGCCCCGCGGGGAAACCAGCTCCCCCTTATCCCGCCGCAGGGAGCGGGTCCGGACACCGCCGGACCCCCCCCCGGCTCCTCCCGCCCCTCAGGCTGTCCTGGGGCTCCCCGACAGGGATGAGGCCGGGGAAAGCCGCCTCCGGGGCGGCGGCGAGGGGGCTACCCGAGGGATCCTGCTGCCCCTCCTCCGAGGTCCGGGCCCCGCTTCTGTCGCCTCGGGGATGGCTTTGAATCGGGCCGTGCCCGCCTCCCCTGGCCGCCCTCCCAGCGCGCTCCGCCATCGCCCTCTTTAAAGAACCACTCATTTATCGTGTTTTCCTAATTATGTTTTATTTAGCTATTCATGAGCTATTTGGTGTTCCACTGACTAGGGTTATTTCTGCTCTGCTTTCCTTTCCCTCCCTCCCCCTCTTCCCTCGCTTTGATGTCCTCTTGCATATTATACAAACAAGATCAAAAGCTACTTTTACCACCTCCGCCCACCTCACACAATATTTGTTACGGGAGAAAGTGTGTTTCGGGTCAAAACGCTGCCTTGTTAGAGAGAGCTACTACCTAGCTGAAACCGGGGCGGGGGGGAGGGGGGGAGGGAGAGGGAGGGTGAAGAACGGGAAGGGGGGACACAACACCAAGTACATGAACTTTAAAGTGAGCCCTATTACCACGTTATTTAAAGATCTGATCATGTCAGGTATAATACTGAAGAAAAATGTTATGTCAGACAAAATGCTTATATTTTCCTGCGGTATTAATGAGAAGCTTGCCCTGGGCTATTTCCCCATCTCAGAGGGCAGCAGATGTAGAAAGTCCTTGGGGAGTAGATCTTTGAAATTTCATCAGCATTCATGGGTGACCTAGCCTTTTCAAGCACAATGATAGACATGATAAATCATCTTTGCAACGAACTCTAATTATCCTTTATATGGCCAGGTTGCCTCTCGAAAAGCAGAAATCTAACACTTTTCCATATTGCTTCCAGATTTCAGTGGGGGTGTTAAAAGTCTTGCGCCGACCTTCTTCCCGGCTGCCCACTGTGTTGTGTGACATTAGTCCTACACCCCTGAGTGTGCCAGAGTCAAACTACTCTATTAAGTTACACACTTGCCTGTATTGAACTAAATTTAATTCCTTTCCTCTCTTACCCAATGAAATTATGTGGCACAGTGTAAGATAGGATTAGAAGTATATCATTATAGCAATTAATACTATAATGCCTCCATGATTAGTGTGCTACATTGAATTTCATGGATTTTTGCTCACTGTTGCCTAGATTTCCCTTGGGTCCTCTAGCCCAAACCATTGTATTCTTAGTAAATTAAATGTGAAATCGCAGCAATATACTTAATAAATCCACTATCACCTGTATGGTGTATTAATAAAGGAGTCCAGTGCAACCTGTACAGCATCACCTTGCAGCCTGTGATGTGCACATGGGAAGGCCATTTCCCTCGAGGAGATGGCAGCTGCCTGCCGTGTCCCTGATCTCCTGGCCAACTTTCTTTCTGCGGGCCCAGGGGAGCAGAACTGTGGAGCCCAGCACTGCTCACCCCAAAGCAGGGCATAAGGGGGATGGATTTATACTTGTGGTTTGCAGAGGGAATGCCTTGCTCCGTGGTTACTTGTGGATGGGAATGTATTGCAATGCAGTAACCTCATACCTTGCTTAGGGACTTGGATGAAATTCCCCACCCTGAGAGGTTCGAGCCTTCTCCCACCTCCCCTTGGGGAGGAAGGAGGGTGGTCTTTAAAGAGAAGCCTGTTTGAAGTGGCCCTGATGGAAATGGGGTTATTTCAGAGGTACAGTAATGGCTGTCTGGTTATCTGCAGCCAGGCCTCTGTGGCGGGGAGATAAGATATTTATTAAGAGACCCGTTTTAATGCTTGGGGATCGCTTTCAGAGGGCCCAGGAAAAATGGACTTTATCTAGTCTATTATTATGTACAGTCACCCTGTTGATGTTTTACTTTAGTTTAGACACCGTGAATAAAAGGTAATAACTTTCCCTTCAGCTTGTTTATCAGTAAGACACCTGAGGGCAGTGGGGTGGGGAGATATTTGCTTTAATAGAGGTGATTAAAGGGAGACTCCAGAACTAGGGGTGAGGTTAGGGTTGCACAGGGACCCTCAGTGCCTGACATTCAGTGCTTGTTTTAGACCCAGACCTTCCCAGGGTCTTTGCCAAGAGTCAGGGAAGAGGGACAAACTGTGTTGTGGAAGGGAGACCTGGTGGGCCAGAAGTGGCCTAAGGACAATGAAGACCTGGGCTCTCCTTGAGGCCAGAACAGAATGGTGTGAGTGCTTAAATTTGGTTGGCCTGAAGATGTGGGGGATGGAGGTAGGTGCCTCAGGCCTTCTCCAAAGCAGGCAACAAGCTTCCCTGGCCTGGCCAAGTTTGTCTCTACCCTTGGATGTTTCCAAGCCAAGGTGGGAAAGACCCTAATGCATGGGAAGTGACATTTCATGCTTCTGGTTCTGGGGATGGGCACTGTTCTACCTCATGCTGAACACCTGAGCTGAGTGCCTAGGTGGGGACAGTTTTTACCTGGATTGTTGTCCATAACACCATTTTGCTTGAATAGCTTTTCCTTCTGCCCTCCCCTTCACCCACTTCTTCACAATGCCTTGATAATGTGACACATTCCAAGCCCAGGGATGTTCTGGGGCAGGGGAATGTTCCTCTTGTGCAGCAGAGGGTGGTGGAAGACTTTGAATGCATAGTGGTGCACAGCAAGACAGGAGGCTGGGACAAGGTTGTTGGGGAGTGAGAGGATGAGTCTGTGCAAGGTGTCACAGGGACTTAGTCTCTGCAGACACAATTCCTGGGTGGATTCAGGGACCAGGTAACACATTAGCACATCTCTGGTCTGATGTCTACATCAGGAAGGGATGCAATGAGGAGCCAAACAAATCCTTGCACCTTTGCTGTAAGCATCTCACCATTCTTATCCCCCTCTGCTCCCCTCCAGCACTGCTTCTGTGCCTGCCTGTGGCATCTGTGTACCTCCATCCTACAGAGACACTCATTAACCCACTTCCTTCGTCTAACACAGGATCATCATTAGCTGAAATCCCAGAACAGACAACCCAGTAAATTCAGAGTAAAGATAAGCTATGATGTACTTTCATGGCCATAGAGACTTGGGACATCTCTCTTCCTCTCTTCTCTCTTCCCTCTATTCTCTCTTCTTTCTCTCTTCTCTTTTCCTCTACTTACTTTTCCATCGTCCCTCCCTCTCTTCTCTTCCCTTCCTCCATTCCCCTTCCCTTTCCTCATCTCCATCCTTCCTTTCCTCCTTCCCTCCCCCCTCCCCGAAGCACCCACCGTCTCGCAGTTCACCCCCCGGACCTCAGCCCTACCCAGGACGCAGTTGCGGGTGGGAGGAGCGGGACCCCCGCCCCCGGCCAGCAGCACTCGGTGGCCGGGCGGGGCTGCCCCGCGGAGCCGGGCTAAACAGATTATTCAACTCCCTTTCACTGCAGGCGATATGAAGCTGGATAATGCTTTTGTCGGGGGGGATTATTTGTCTAGCGGGAAAGAACTCGGGAAGGGATTAGCGTTTTGTTCAGAGCTCCCTCCCCGCTTCTCCGGGGAGCCCCATCCATCCTGCCCGTCCCGACGGGACGGGCCACGCCTTGGCGGAGACCCCTGATCCAAGGGCTCTGCCCCGGCTCCCAGGTTGGGACACGCGGGGGAGGGGGCGGCCGGAGAGGTAGCCTGCAGTGAGGGCTGCCTGTTCCGGGGGCAGCCATCGGGTACCCGTGTCTCGACCCCTCGATGAGGAAGAGCTCGCTCCGTCCTGCCGTCTGCACCCACTATACGTAAAATTAAGCACGGGGGAGAAAAGAGGGGGAAGTTTTTTGGACGAGTGAAAGGGTGAAAGGCCGGATCCCTTCCGGAAAGTGCTTTATCTCTGCTGCTTCCTCAGGCTTTCCTTTTTTTTACCTTCCCTCCTCCTTTTTTTTTCTTTTTCCGTGTCTTTCTTCCCTCCTAAACTGACTTCACTGGTAGCTTTTTCCTCCTTGCGCTCACCCCGGAGGAGGAGGAGAAGGAGGAGGGAAAAAACAACCCACCAACCCAGCCACTAAACCCACCCAGCAGTGGATGGGGGGAGGCAGGAGGCTCGCAGTGCGGGTTCCTGGCCAGCGGGCGGTGGGAGCCCCCTCGCTCGGCGAGCTGATGGCCGGCGGCGGGGGATCAGGGCGCTGCCGGCCCCGCGCACCCAGCGCAGCGGCGGCCCCGGCCGCGGCCCCGGCGCCGGTGGGGCGCTGAGGGGTCCGCGCCCGCGCTCGCTCGTCAGGCAAGGTGCGCTGAGGGGGATAAAACGGGAGGGAGAGAGGTGGAGAGCGGCAGAGAGAGGCAGGGAGGCTGGTGGGTCTGCCCGGCTGCTGGCTACCTCACCCGGGCGGCGCATCCTGGCAGATGACGGAGTAACTCACCCGCGCCTGGCTTTTTTTCCTTTTTTTTCCCCCTTCTTTTTTTTTTAAGGGGTGGGAGGTGTTTGTATTTTATCCTTTTTTTTTTTTTTTTTTTTTTTTTCCTCCCTCTGTGCGCTTGTGTGTATACAAATACATCGCCTCCGCTCAGGGAGCCGGATATTTCCAATCCTAAACTATGGCTTTTCAAAAATCGCCCGATGCCTCCAATGCCACGAGGAAAAACCCCAGCCTCTTGGAAATAGGAGCCTTGTGTTTGGATTCGGAGATCATCTTCGGCTTCACCAGCCACCTCCTGCGGAGGAAAGCCAAGGTAAGGGGACCTTGCCGCGGTCCCTGGGAGCTGGGACCCGGGAGAGGGTCGTGGGGTCGTGCTGCCTGCCCTGTTCTTGGCCGGCTCACGGGAAGGAGGTGGCAAACTTGGCGGTGCGAAGTTGCAGGCGGCGGTGCCGGGCACGTTTCAGCACCACGAACAGTCCTGGCGGCTCCGCGCACCGGCGCGGGGGGACCGCGCTGCCGGCCCGCTCCCGGGGCTCCCCGCGGACACTGCGGCGCCTTATGTGACCCCAGTTTCAGATGGGGAGTGGAGGCACTGCGTCCCGCTATTTACAGGAGGGTTTTTTTAACTAAGAAAAGGAGGTGGCTCAGCCCCGCAGAGCGACTCAGCCCAGCGCCGGTCGGGGAGCCCACCCCTTTACCCCCCGCCCCGTCCAACCCGAGACTCGGAGCCGCGGGAGGGTTTTGCAGCCGTTGTTTGGGCACAGGAAATTTCGGAGCAAGTTCCCGTAGACCAGCATTGCTCCGAGCAGGCGGGAGAAGGGAGCCGGGGCGCACTGCCGGGGTGCTTGTGTCTGTGCCAGTCCCGCTTCCCCAAGAGGAGCTCACGGCGCCCCCCGGGCAACAGCCCGCGCCCCCGTCTTCTGCTTCCCATCCAAACTTTTTTAGGGAGGTCCGGACGGGCGGGGGGCAGCATCCGTAGTGGATGGGGGGCTCTGCCCGCGGTGCCAGGGCACGTACCCTTGGGCATAGCGGTGTGGGGGGGGAGGAGGGCGCTTCACACACGTGCTCGGGAGAGCCAGAAAAGTTTAAGCGGCGGTGAAGGGCGCCTCTTGGGGAGGATTATTCCCCCCCCCGTATATATATATATATATATACACACATTTCCCCACTCTTTGTGCTCGGCGCTGCTCACTCTGCCGCAGACCCTACCCCGCGGTTCAGTGCCAGCAGCGCCCACCCGCGAGTGGGGAAAGGGCCGAGGAGCTGCCTTGGCATCGCCGGGGGAAGCCGCCGCCGTCACCCGGCGCGGCCCCGCGGGGCTCCATCTCCATGTCCATCTCCGTTCTTGTCCCGGGCGGGACCGGGGGCTCCGCTGTGCGGCCGCGCGGTGCCGGCAGGTGGCACTCTGGTCACAGGGACGGCGCTGAGCCCCGCGGGTCCAGGCACGTCCCGGCCCGGCCACCGGGACCGGCACTGGGGGAGTGTCGTGACAGACAGCGGCGAGTATTCCTCTCTCTGGGAAAAAAAAATGCTAAAAAAGGAGAAAAGTGCTAAATATATGAGCCGGAGCGGCAGCCAAGTAGACAACTAGCTGCGCGAACGTTAATTTCTCCATCTGTCAGGTCAATTTTTTGCGTGTAGGAGCATCCCGTCGCGCCCGCTGAGCGGCTGGGGAGCCGGCTCCGCGGGGGCTGTGCCCCGCGGCACTGCGCATCTGCCCGCAGAGGGGGAGTACCGCACCCCAACCCGCGCAGGAGAGCAGCAGCCGCGGGGCGGAGCGGGGGAAGCGCTCCTCGGCCGGACCCTCGGTCCCTGCTGGCAGCTGGTCCGCACCCACAGCGCCGGTTTCGTGTCCCCGCGCTCCGCAGCGGGACCCGCACCCCCTGCCCGGCCCTTTTTTGCGCACTCCTGAGGAACTTGGGTGTTGGAGTGTGAAGAGGGCAACGACTTATGTCACACCGGTTTTGGGACTATCCCGTAGGGTCATTATGAAATGGTATCTTTCTCTCCCCGCCGCTATCCCAAACCTAAACCCAAATCTCAGCCCGCCCCGCTTACCCCACCCCACCCGCCCCCGCCCAGCCCAGCCCAGCCCAGCCCCTCCTCCCTTGCCCTCCGAGCACTTTTCCAGCTTTTTTTGCCGACGTGCTCCCGTGCTCTGGGTCCTTCCTCGTGCTGCCGTGGGGAGTTCACTCCGTCTCCCTCTCCCATCCCAAACTTCACTCCCGTCTCAACATGGGAGGCAACATCACCTAGAGCGACCGAGCGGGCGGCGGGGAACCGGCGCGATCACTGTTGGCACCCCCGACCCCCGCCTGGCCATGGGCACCCCGGGCCGGCCGCTCCGCTGGGCACCGCGCCGCCCGCATTAGCGCAGCGGGACGCGGGGCAGGGGAGCATCCCCCGCTACCATGATCGCGGCCGCCGGCAGGAAGGGTCTGGGACCTGAGCCCCGGGCGCCGGGGGTAAGTTGTGACAACACTGCTCCCCGCAGCTGAGCTTTTTTTTTTTTTTTTTTTAATTTATTTTTCCTTATTTTTCCTTCACCCATCTTTTTTTTTTTTTCCCCGCGAGGTGGGTGGGGGGAGCCGCGTTGCCTCCGCGTCCCGCGTTGCTGAGCTGTGCTGTCTCCGCAGGTGGCGGAGGGGAGCGCGGCGCGGGAGCTCTCCCCGAGGAAGAGGCCGGGGGCCGAGGAGGAGCGCTGCGCCAGCCGCCCGCCGCCCGAGGGCGCGGGGGCCGCCGCGGGGGCCGAGCCGCGGCCGCTGGAGCGGGCGGCGGCCGGGGGCTGGTGCCGGAGCTGCCAGGCGCAGCTGGCCGAGCTGAGGAGACAGGCGGCCCGGCTCGCCGCCGGCGGCTGCCAGCCCAACGCCCCGCCGGTAAGTCCGCCGGGGGTCGCGGGGGGTGCGGGACCCGCGGGAGCCTGGCCCTGGCCCGGCCCGGGGTCAGAGGTACGTCCCTATGGATTTGGGAGGGGAGCGTGACGGCAAAGCGGGTGATTTCCAACCCAGGACGGTTCTTCAGAAGTTCAAGGATTTCCCGTCCCGGACTTTGTCAAAAAGCGAAACTGTGCGGCTGGGCTCTCGCTGACTGCCAGAAACAGTTAAAAAAAAAAAACCCAGGGAGTTTGGGAAAGGGAGGGAGAGAGCCGAGGAGCGGCTGTGCGGGAGCCGTTCGGGACGTGCCCTCGGAGCCGCCCCGGAGCCCGGGGGAGCACCCCGTACCGCTCCGCAGGACCCTGTGCCGCCCAGCCCTGCTAACACCGCCCCGGGGATGCCGGCTCGGTGCTGCGACTGGGCTTTGCCTTCATCCTTCCTAAGAGGAGCTGCCGATGGCAGCGGTTCAGCTCCTCCTTCCGAGGAGCCCATAAAGTGCAGCTGAGAATCATGCGCTCGTGGTTGTAGCTCTGGAGAAAACTTGGAGTGGGATGATTTTGCTTTGCTTTCACCCTCTGAGTGCTTGAATGCGCCTGCCTGGCTGATGGGCTCACTCCTGCCCTTAATGTCCCTCGCGCAAGCACTGGCTGTGTCATTTCCCTTCAGTTTGTGCTCCACGATGGTATTTCATATCTGGTAGGGAATAGAGAAACTGCATGAGGGTGCCAGACATTCCTTCTAACACAGGTGCAGCTTAATTTGCATGTATTGTAACTGTCTGCACAGTTTTTCCTTTCTGAGTTTGTTTTCTGTATATCAAAGGCCTTTATTATCCTCGTCCCTTTTCCTTTAGTCAGAACAGGTGAAGCAAAGCTTTTGAAAGGTGGTACAGGTGAAAAAATACTGAGTCTTGTCTAGACATCTGATGAGATCACGTGGACCAGCTGATGGGGCAAAATGCAACAGAAGACCCTGAGATTCTGTTTCAGGACACACAAAACGTGTGTTGGGGTTTTGATAACATTTGGAAGTAATGTATTGTTTTCTAAACAATGCTTATCTGGATGTTTGCAAGAATGGGGGGGAGGGTCTGAAGAGGAAGCCAAACCCTACTGACCTTCGTTTTCATTCAAAGAGTTCCTGTATGATCTACAGAATTCCCATTGAATCTAAATATAGTTTTGTTTGGAAGTGCATTGTGGAGCAGTGTCCGAATGCACAGTGAGGTTTGCATTTTCAGGCAGGATCCAAAACCCTTTGAAATCAACAGGAGTCTCCCTATCGACTTGCTGGGTTTGGAGCGAGCTCTTATTTCTGTGGTGTAAAAGGTCATGTATCTTATCTCATTGGATTCAGGACTGCTGGACCTTTTGTTTTCTGGATTGCTGCAAGTGGTGGAAAGAAGTTTAATTTCCCTTGTGAAGTGCCTGCAATAGGCTGCTTCAGTGAGGAGCACAGAAACCCCTGTTCCCATTGTTGGGGTGGGACTGCCATAAAGAATTGTGTCCTATCTGGGAGTGGATCTCTGCCATGGGAAAAAAAAGTTGCCAGTGCAGGAGAGTCTGGGGCCCTCGGCCAGGTGTTCAGGTGAGGAGACCTGTGAGCAAAGGCCTGTTTGTGTGGTCTCCTTCCTGCAAGTCTCAGGGGACTTCCCTGATAAGGACTTGATGATGGGTAAATTGATCCCCCTTTTCTGCAGGGTTTCAAAGCATGCCTAGGAACATAATAAAATAGTAGTCATCACAGTGTCAGAACCTCGACAGACCTGAGCACAAAGTAACAGATACCTGGAGTTTGCTCATTGTGTAGCATACAGTAGTGTTTGATGTTTGAAATTTTTTAAAAGCTACATTCTCTGACGCTTGTGTGACCTGCAGCCTAATTGCAAGCTCAGACCCCCCCTAACCCTGGTGTAGTGAGCAGCTCCTCAGGAAGGAAGATGCAATAAACAGTCGTACTTACTGCCTTCTGAGCGTGAAGTAGGTTAGCGGGAGATAACAGTCAGGGGGTTGGCTACTCAGCTGCTGTGAATTGGCCTTGCAGTGGGAATCTGATGCAATATGCTGGCAGGGTGAGCACTGTGTAATGTTTGTGCCAGAAAGGCAGCTTGCTCGATTTCCACCCCCCTCCCTTTCTTGTTTAATTATATAACAAGACATCTGAAAAAGCAGCTTCTCTTTTACAGAGTTTCATGCCCATACAATGCAAGTCCAAAGTTTCTTGTAAGCTCTTCTGATGCACTGTCAAACTAAGCAACTACTGGATGAGTAAACACCAGAAGGCTACTGCTTGGAGCATGCTGCTCTCAAAGGATTTACCTCCTTTGCCATAATAATTAAGAGATCTTTCAGCATAGATTCAGAAAGATTTCCACACCTGGTTGAAAACCCTTTGGAAAGGTGGGTGGGTGCCTCAGAGATGAAAGAAGGGCTAGTTTCCTGCTGTTGATATCTTTCCTGATGAAAGAGAGGAGGTGTATTCTCATGCGTGGGGCAGCTGACAAGGGATTGAATTCACATTAGAATAAAAAGCCAACGTACTGTTTGCAGTCTGCAGGGATAACAAATCTAATTGCTTGAGAGGGCTATGATTCATACAGTTTATGTGTTGCTGTCCTTTCAATTAGACGTATTTAAAATATATAAATAATTTAAAGTTTCGGTGCTCAGATGATGTGCATTGATTACAGAATACTGTTAGTTGTTTGTGTCTCTTCAAAGTCCTCCAAATCTCTGTGGACAGCTGATAAAAAGATACACCTCTTTGCTTATGTTAAAACTCTTTTAACAGTCTCCCAAGTACAAGATTTATTGCACCCTACACTCTCAATTCCCTTCGTTTTACTGCTGCTGCCTTTACAGTTTGCCACCACAGTGAGGCCTGCATGTGAATCAAAACGTGATTTTCATCCAGCGTGAATGGAAATGAGCAAAGTTTAATTTGAAATTATTCCAGATTAGCATTTTGGTATTGCAGTATCAGCATCAGTTGTCAGGTCATGTACTGAACTAATGGAGGGAAAAACAAGGTGCCTTGGTTTATCCCTAATTAAAAGTTTTGCAGTTCCCTGGGGAGTTGGTAATGGGATACAGGATCTCCTACTGCCAGAGTTCTGGCTGGAGTGGAGAGCAGGTTGCTGTGCCTGGAAGTTGTTGCTGTTGGCAGCTGTGGGACAATCCACGGGAAATGAGTTGGTGGTCTGTGTCTCACTCCCAGTTGGCAAATAGCCTTGTCACAAAACCACCACAACAATTACCGCTAATTGGCATCACTGCTGGCAGTTTCACAGGAGAGGCTAAGGACTGAATGGGATGTAGATTAAATTAGTAATAATAATACTTAGCACCTAAAATCTTCACAGTGCTTCACAAATGCTAATTAGTCAATTTGTGTGATGCCCCTGTTAGGTAAAACCCAAACATGCTGTTTCAAAAGAGGTGTATGTCAGAGCAAGGTGTGTGTCCCCAAAAGGAAGGGGACAGGCAGGGACTGTTCAACATGAGGAATGTGCTCCTGTAGATGCACTGCTGGAAGTGAACTCTCTGCTGCCTCTGGTGAAGGCAATAGCCTTGAGGATGTACAGCTACTGTAAAATTATTTTATCTAATCCCTTTTGAGCAGAGGAAGAAAGCTCTCATGGTGTGAGGAATGCACACACGGATGCAACTACATCCACAGAAGGGTTTCATACTGGTGTAAATATTTTGGTTATAGAAAAGTAATAATTGTACCAGCTATACTGGAATAAAAGGATTTTTTAATCCATACTGAAAGGAGGCCAAGACCAGTGGAAATTCACTTTGGAAGTGGTTAGCTTCGTTCACAAAGCCTAGCCATGATGATGATTAGCTTTGATGATTGTGTTTCTCCCAACCCAGGGATTCAGACACCCTTGTCTTCGTCTACCCTCATTCCCAACCCTGCCAATCTGAGCAGTTTATATTGTACCTAATGCCGGTGCAGGTGGGTGTCAGAGGCAACATTAAGTGGGGCAGAAACATTCGTATTGTATTGTAGCTTAAGTTCAGGAAGTTCTTGCTGTCTTAGTTTTTAAGAGCTTCTCTTCTTCCCAATTTTGTTGTTTTGTTTTTTCTTTTTGTCCCCATTGCATTCTCTGCACTGCAAGTTACATGAGATACACCACTGGATGGCTTCCAAGGGCCTGAAGGACAAAGAAGCAAGTGTGGCTCTTTGCTGCTGGTGGAGTTTGCAATGTTTTTTCTCCAATCCCTAAAAACCCTATTCCCAGTTGCCCAGGTAAACTGTGGCTGGATACAAAGGAGCGTGCTGCCAGCCCTGGTCTGCAGGGAGTCTCAGTGACCAGGACAGGTCATGCCTTGGTTGCTAAAGAACCATGAATCATTTGAGAGAGCTAAGCAAGTCTTAGCCTGCTGTATCCTAGTCAAGGCTCAGTGTTACACCAGCCAGAGTTTGAGGAAACCCAGCTTCTCCAGGAAAAAAAAGGAAGGACAGCAGTGGCTTTAGACATGCTGTTTATATGGATGTGTCTTACTGTGCAAACGCTGGATTGAACTCCCATCACTCCTTCTAATCAAAGTGATGGTCTCTTGGTGGCACACCTGTATGTGCTGCTGATTGCATCACCTGAAGGGTAGATCAAGAACAAAGTTTTGGGAGGGGCATGCTCTTTCCTGTGGGTTTCTCCTGTGTGCTAAATAATCCCCACGTTTCCATGAGCAGCTGAAGGAGGGTTTGGTAGGATGGATGTTCACTGCATTTGTTTTCCCCATCCTTCTGCGTTAATCCCAGCTGTGCCCTCCTTTTCCCAGAAGACTCCATCTTCTCTGCAGCTGCACAGCCACAGTCTGATTGACAGTAAGATAGTACTTTGACATCTGTCTTCTGCCAAATAACTAATAACATGTGGGTCCTACCCAGTTTCTCTCAATGCCAGTTTGTGGAAGTTGTAGGAACTTGCTCTGAGGCATCTACCTCAATTTCAGGTCATTTGACAGGTTGAAAAGCTGTTAAGAAGGGCTGGCAGCAAGGAGGATGGAAAGGAGGGCAATGAAGCTGTTCTTATTGCTTTGGAAAACCAGGCCAAGGGGACAGGCATGGGATTGAGGACTGTGGTCTTAATGTGTGAGAATCAGGTATGCTTTGTTATACCCACTGTGGCCACTCTGATGGCATGGTATCAGCAGGAGTAGTGCCAAGGAGAGCTTGTGTGATCCCTGGCTGCCAGTACCTGTCTCCTCACTGTGGTGTGCACTGTTGCATGCTACAGAAACCTGTGCTGCATGTGGACCTGGGAGAGGGCTCTATGTCCTCACTGTTTGTCTGCAGGCTCATGCTTCCCTAAAAGAGCAAGGATTCAGAGCACATGGGGACTTCTTGCAGCATTTGATGTGCATGGGAACTAGGCCTAAGCTTTTGGAAGCAATCTCTTCCTTCACTGTTTTCCTTCCTGTGCACATTATTTTCTATTAATGTATCAGTCCTTACTGTTGGGTGTCATGGTCACCTGGAATTTTGAAGTCACGATGGTGAGACTGCTGGGTCTTGGATAAGTTTGGGGTCCTTTTACTTAGGGGCTGTTTTTATTTTCATGGGATGTCTTTCTGCAACTGGGTTGATACAGATAAGGGGGATTGAGTGGGAGAGCTATCTTTTACAGATTGCTCTCTAGAGGAATTCAATTTTCACAGCTCTTTACAAGCACTAAATGCACCTCAAAATGTTCTATATTTAACATTTCAAAAACATGTAAGTGGAAAAGTAATGTCTTAGTTAATAAATAAGAAACTACGGGGCATTTTTTAAAATATTTAATTTTGTGAGAGAGACTCTTGCAGAGACTTGGCTGTGGAGTGCTTCAGGCAATGATCTCAGATGTGGATTTCAGGTACGTGTGCAGTCTAATAACAGGGTTAGTGACAGCACAGTGTCAAATGTGTTGACATGAGCAGTTCCCTTGTTTCAGTCAGTGCAGTAGTCCCCATGTGATATGATAGGCTGTGGAAACTAATTGTAATGAGCTTGCTTTAGACATTTAGGATTTCCAAGCATGCCCTTTTAAAATACAGGTGAGTGGGATTATCTTGCAGTTCAGAAGCTGGAGGAAAGAGACCAAGAGATCTTCTCTCTAGGGGAGTAGGGGATTGCACAATTAGCTGAGGTACTGTGGTCTCCTGGGTAGCTGAGGGTAATTAGTATTGCTCTGGCTCTTTCTCTAGCTAATTCCTTCAGCACCCTGCCCTATTAGGGAAAAAGGAGGAAACACATATACCATTTCAAAATCCCAGGGGGTGGAAAAGAGCATCTGCTCCTAACATCTGAGGTTACTTTGAACCTGTTGAAATATGTAGTAGCTGCTTTATTGTTTTTGCCAAGGGTTTCCACCTACAGTGATCCCAACCTCTGACTTGTTAACAGTGAGGTTGTTAGAGGCAGTAGTCATCCTGCTTTTCCCTGGCTCACAGCACCTGATAGTGGCTGCTGCTCTGGACCTGACACTGCAGGGTATAAGAGTGAGAATGACTGAAATTAGGGGTTTTTTTCCCCAAGACCAGGATCACCTTCCATATTCACAGTTGCTGTGTCTCCTGCTGCCCAGGTACTCCACTATGGCTGCCCTCTGTGGGCCTGAGTTGTACTTCTCACAGTGACAATGCTGATGTAGAGAAAAGCTAATTAGTCCCTGGATTTTCAGCTGGCAGATGAACATTTCTTTTTATGAAAAGTGAGCAAAGATTTTGCTTCACCCTGGTTAGAGGAGGAGAATCTATCTGGAAGCATGTTCATGATTTATGGAAGATTTTTCCATGCCAGTGCTGTTGCCTTTCTCAAGATTGGATTACTTTCAGGAACTAGGTCTATTTGGATATCATATTGTGTATGGCCAGGCAGCTGTCCAGTTGGGAGTATTGTATCTGCTTTTTATTATTTACTGGAAATCAATGAAATTTAATTTGTCTGGATTTGTCTCCCTGTCCTCTGACTTCAGACCTGCAGCACTGGAATAACTATTTTGTATTTACGTGTCCAATATATCCCCAAATGGAAGACACTATTAGGAAGGTGGGAGTCTTGCCTGTTGCTGGCTGTGCTTGTGATCAGGAGCTATCTGAATTCTTAAATGAGTGTCTACTAATTTTGTACAGATGAGTGGTTTATGGGAGAAAACTTGCACCTTATTTCCAGAAGAATCGTGCCTCCTGCTCCCTCTATTAACCGGAGGAATTGTGTCCCATTGCAGGGATGCAAGGCCTGAGTTAATCCCTAGATCTGTCACTGACTTTGTGAATTTGGGCAAGCTGCTTAATAATCTTGTGCTTAGTTTCTCCTTTGCTCAGCAAAAAGAAAATGCTTCCGTCTTTTGTCCATTTGCAGTAAAAACTTTTTTTTTCTATGGTGGAGACTCTCTTCCTTGTATAGGATTGAGCCCCATCAATTGCTGTTCTTAGTAGAGCTGACTGCTCCTATAATATGTATAATAAGGAAGGATATATAACACAGGGACACAGAAAACAAGAGGCTCTGTGACTTGCAAATGAACTTTAAGGTTGGATGTAGGGGAGGGTGTTCTAGGACTGGGGTCACTGCAACAGCAGAAACAGCAAACAAAGCCAGGGACCTCAGATAAACCATGAAGACAGCAACAGGTAGTCCCGAAAATCTGCCACTTCACCAGGAGGGGAGTGGTGAGGCTGTGGGAGGGGTCTGAAGATGCTGTGGTGTGTGTCCAGTTGAAGTGGAGCTTTATTAAGTAGCAGGTATTAGATCAGCTCAGGTAGCAAGGATTAGAACTGTGCTGATGGTATCTAAAAAGGGTGTATCTGCATTCTGTGCTGTGCCTCCCTGTGATGAAACTGGAAAGCTGCCTTGTGGAAATATGGTGTGGCCTTGTAAACTGAAAACTCTTCAGTGGCTTCAGTCCCTAATATTGCTGTTGAAGTTTGTGCCAAAGTGTATTACTTATTAGTTTTTAATTAAAAATGTTTTATTTTTAAGTGGAAAAAAAGATAAATTTTATAGGGGAACCTAAGAACAAAGCTTCAAATTGTTATTTCAATCATTTAAAATATGGTGGGAATATGTCACTTTGCAGGAGTAATGTATTCTTCTCTAGGATAAATTAAAGTGAACGTAAACCTTTGGTGTATAGTTCTTTGGACTGAATTCTTTGCTTTGAAGTTGTGTGAACTTTTAAGATGTAGCTGGCAGATGTTCATTTTCATGCTGGAGAAAGAATGTTTAGTGTAAATATATCCACCTATTTTAGGCAGCATAATACCATTGTTGCGTGTTTGTTTTATCTCTAAGAATCTGACTGCTGTACACATCACCCTAAAGTACAGTGAATCAGTGAAATCTCAGCACTTGCTCACAAAAAGAGGCTTAGGTGAGTACAACTATCCTTCTTTGAGTCAAGTCTTAAAATTCTTCTTTGATCAGCGTTCCTGGAGTTTGGCAAACTGCTCCAAGTTTTAGCTGGGGCTGGGCTGACGTTACCATGTGTCAATACCTGTGCAGGATTGGTTGGAACACTGGACAGCTGTGGGGAAATGATCAGTTTTCATTTAGCTCTTAGCAGATCTTCCCTGGGTGTTACTGAGGGATTTTACGCTGCTGGGTGAACAGAATGGGAAGCCCCCTCTACAAAACTGAAATGTGATACTTCTGGCTAGGTTGGGCATTGACTGGCTTTCAGTATGAATGGCGAAAGCGAGGCATTAGTCCTAGTTCTCACAGCATTCAAAAGGTTATGTTTAAATGTGTTTCCTGTTTTACTGCAATTTGCCATTTGTTACAATGTGGTTTGTGTTGCTGTCTGTGTGTATATATTGATCAGTGCTGATTATACTATAAATGGGCAGCATTTGACTTTGTGGTTTAAATCATTTGGGAAGTTAGATGTACTCAGTTTGTATTGTATTCTCTTTTTTTGTGTTATTCTCACTGTATTGTATGTTGTAGCATGCATTTACTCCTTTTGGCATTGCCGCTTTTCTCCTGGATCTGAGTACAGCAGTTTCCTATAGTTTGCATGTAGCTTTATCAAGTAAAAATTTGTTTTCAGTGGTTTCCTGCTGCATTTGCATCTTATGTGGCTCCTGAGTAGTTCAGGGGTGGTAGCTATGCCCAGGTTACATCATGGGGCCCTCAGCAGAGTGATACTTCTGAGCGTGTTGGAGGAGATGAGACTGGTGAAGTGATTGAGATCAATTGCACTATGCTGGATTGGTGGCACATGTCCAGTTCCCACCCCAAAATAGGGCAGCAGTTGCCATCCCCAGACCATGAGCTGTCTCCAGGGACTCTGTGGAATGTGACAGTCTTTACAACTGTCAGAAACTTGAAGACAAACAAGTGCCTTATACGATCAGGAAATCTGGCCATCCTTGTTTCAATTGCTTTATTACTTTTGAGTCATCTGTTGATGGTTTCTCTAGTGCTTGTTGTGGAACGGTGAAAGCATTCTGCTTTTTTTCTTGGTAGCTGTTGGGTCCTCTTTGAGGACTTCTTTTTGTCTCTGGACAAAACATGCTGGTGTTGCCACAAACCCTTTCTTTAACACCAAATTGTCTAGTGTGGAGCGTAAAAGCAACTGCTTGTACGTACTGCCCAACTGCAGCCAGTCTATATGACTAATGGCACAGTTCCTAGGGGCGTTTGGTGACAGAGAGGAAAACCCTATCAATGTGCTCTGTCATTTGTGGAGTGCTTGGTAGACATTGGTGTGGAAGTGGCTCCAGGAGCCAAGGTGACTGCCAGGCCTGGGTGACCAGTCACCAGTCCAGACTGGGAACATTCCACATGGCTTGTTTTCATGCAAATAAATGATTTTTCCACTGCAAAAGCAAAAGTTGGACAGATCTGGCTTCTGTTCAGCAGGTGAAGCTTGACTAATGATGCCAGAGCACCTGACATCCAAGTGATCGAAGGAAGGGTGGGGAGGTAGTTGAGTGAGCTGATCCATGGCATCCAGGACAAGGAGGATTTTGCTTCCCATGTGGTGAGTGTGCTTAGGACAATTTTAAAGAGTATGCCATTGTCTGCCAGTGTTGGATTGTGTGTTGTGTTGACAGAGCAGCAGAGTTGTGTTAGAGTTTTGTCCTGGATTTAGTAAAAGTGATCACTGAGCATTAGGAAAAGAGATATTTTGCTGAGTTGGGTATTATTTGAGAAGCATTAGCCATGTTGTAATAATGAATCACTTTTGTGTTGAACACATGTACACATGTTTGTATAGAGACCTGGTTGCCCCACTGTGAGAACAAGTGCACCAGCAACAGAGAGGAAACTGAGCTGAACCTCTGATGTGAGCATCACATAATTCCCACACATGTGCCTTAACACTGTCTGTGTCGTCAGGAAGAGTGGTGTTCACATACTGCTGCCTGGCCCTGGGCTATCTGGTCCCAAGGAAACACTCATTAATGGTGGGGAACAAATTTGCTCTACAAAATTTGGCCTTTGTAGGATGGAGGTGAGTGTCTTTGCCTCTGTCATTTCTGGGTGATGCTGGTGCTACTTTTCCAGTCAGTGAGCATAAGGTGGAAGGGCATAAGGTGGAATACCCTTTTTAGAAGAAGTGCTTTAGCCGTAATATGACCTACAGAGCTGCAGAGCTTTTGTAAGCTATCTTGAAAAGTATTCTGCAGGTGAAACATGGGCCTGTAACTATTTTGCCTGTAGCTTGAAATACAAAGTTTAAACCCAGAATCTGCAGTTAAAATGTTCAGGTGTTAGTGTAACTTGTGTAACTGTAAACTGTGAACTATTTTTCTGTCTTTCTCTGAAGATTTTGTTGCAAAGACAGGCAAATACATTTGACATTCTTCCAACAAGCTCTCGCAAGGGTAATTTTGTGAGGATGATTGAGTGACATGGAAACATTGTAAGATATTGTCCTTTTGTGGGTTTTATAAAGAGGAGATACAGTTGAAGTAATTTATAATATGCTCAGAATCTTAGTAGTCTGCTGAGATAGCTTCTTTCAGCAATTACCTGTAAGAATAAAGTAAAAAGCATTTATTATTGATATTCACATTCCACATACGAAGAAATATTTCTTCTGATATTGTTAGTTTTTTATTTGTAGGCTCCAAAGGAGTGTAGAGTAAGACAAATGTGTTCAAGGAAGAAAAATATATGAGTTAATATATTAAGTTTACATATTTTTCATTTGATGGATATATGGTTTTTAATTACACCTTCATGTCTTGCGTTGGGATCCCTGGGGGCCCTTTCTGAATTTCATACTTGTACTCTTATACATAAGAGATGCTTTAACCTGCCACCTCGTGCAGTCTTACTGCTGCTTGACTGACCTCTGGTGAAGTTACTTGTTATTCAAGTTTAAAATCTGAGACCTCCACAAAGAACCAAATTATTAGAAAAATATTTGTGTGATTGAGAGAGTTTCTCATCCTGACATGTTGTGAAACTCAGGCTGTGAATTGGTTTCTCTGATTTTTGTGTGGAAGAGTGGACTTTGTGCTCAGTGTTTGCTCAGTTGATCATGAGTAGCAACACCCTGGCCTCAGCCTTACTGGCTCCCTGAGGGCAGTTTGGCAGTGGAAAGCAGTCATGTCTTTGGTAACAACCCTTTGGGGAGCAATGACTGGGTTCAGGGAAGAGTATTTTCAGCAATATTTCATCCTCAATCTGGCTGTTCATCTCTCTACTTCTGTCTTCAGTTACATATGACGCTGGATTTTCATTTCAGAACAGTTTGCATCGTGGTTCTTTTATTGACAGTGGAATCAAAAATGTGTTAACAGGTGGAAAATGAAGCCTGTTGGCTCTTGTAGTTTCAGTTGATTTACAAGGGTGAAATGAAGAGGAAGCCAGACTGCAGAACTGGGTCAATGTCTGTATTCCAAATCCATCTCTGTGTAGGTATCATTACCTCCGTCTGCTTTTTTCCCAGCACATCCTCTTCATTTTTCTGTTCAGTGAGAACATAATTACCTGTTTATGTGTATGTGTGTGGAAATAGTGCCAGGATCTGTTTGTTATAACTAAGACATAGCTTATTGAAGAGGCAGACAACCCAAGCTGGTAATATTCAGGCTGTTCAAAAGAAACTTGCTTTGTGACTGAGTAAGCATGAACATTCAGGCACAACTTGAGCCCCCTTTCTCAGATTTGTGCTGTGTGTCCTTTTATTATTCTGGTCATGGCTACTCATAAGCACACACAGCTCAGGAGCAAAATAGCTCTGATATGTGCTGTAAGAATTTAGTTGGGTTTCAGCTTCTTATTGACAAGACTTTTGATGACATGAAAGATGTGTTATACACAGGGCTGGCTTTTCTGACTCACTCTGAGTTCTTCACTGAGCGTTTTATTCCTGTGAGAGGGCTTGGCTCTTGTAGGATTGGGTGCAATCAGAAGTGTGGAGTAGATAGTTAAAGAACTGCAATGCAGAAAAAAGACTTGACCCTTGGAAGTGAAAACAAATGAGAACACAAAGGCATTGTCCTCCGAGGTGGTACATTGGAAGATCACTACTTTTCTGTTTTCTTTTTGTAGTTTCTATTTGAATTTCTCTCAATAGAATCATAGAATATCCTGAGTTGGAAGGGACCCACAAGGGTCATCAAAGTCCAACTTCTGGCCCTGCAGAGGACCACATCAAGAATCACACCACACTAGTCCAGGCTCAATCTGATTTTTCTTTCTTCTTGTCACTGGAAGAACAGCCCTGTTTGATAATGTTGGAAAATAGTCCATGGCATTCCCTACTTTTTAGAGGCTGTGCTTGTACTTTCTTTGGGAAACCTTCACTAAGCATAATGGAATAGAAATGGTTCATTTGCTGCTAAAGGAGGGAGCTGAAAAATGTCTATGGTGGTTCAATTAGAAAAAATGTAAATCCACTGTGTGAAAAACGTACTTCTTTCTGTACCTGAACAGGATTCTTGAAGTCTGTGCAGGAGCAAAGAATTAAGGTAATCCTGATCTTACAGAGGAGTTAGTTAACCCAGGAGTTCTGTAGCTTAGCTGAGTACAATACAGGAGTGACATCAGTGAGAGATTAGAATAAGCTTTGTTATCTTCAAAGGCTGTTTACTTAATGGTTGGAGAATCACTGTGTTTGTAGGTAGAGGTAGGAAATGTCCTGGGGCAGGTAGGATTTGATAACATTACACAGAGCAGTAGTGTTTCTCCTCAAGCATCCCTACATTGCTCTGTGTTTCTCCCAACCTGCTGGCTGCTACTGCTTTTGTGTACACCATCCCTACCGAGGTCTTTAAGAGACTGCCAAGGTAATTTTGGATGCTAACCACTGAACCCAAGCTGTATCCTTAGATTTTGGGTTATTTTTCCCATGTCTTACTGACTTTGGCCCTATATGGGGTAATTATATGGACAGTCTGTAGCCCCTGGCTTGTTTTTTCATTGTTTGCCTCTAATTTTTTCCAAATAATTTTCAGGGGAGATGTGCTTAGAGGTTGGCTTCTGGAGGCCTACCCTGATTTATTATGTCTGTCTGTGGGACAGTGAAGAGGGAAGGGAGAAGGGAATGGAACAGAGTGTGCTGTGTCTCAGTGCTGGGCTATCAGCAGCCTGTCCTGCTGCACGATGTGATGGGTACAGGGCCCATGTCGTCCTGCAGCCTCTGCTGGGAAACACACCCTGTCAGGGGAGTGAGTCTGTCTGATAGATATTCCCACCTGACACTCAAATAGTGTAACAACCCAAGGAATCAGCTTCTACCAATCCTGGAACAGTATCACTTGTATTTTTCTTACATATATACATCTATAAGTTTTCCTTAAAACATTGGTTAGAGGTATTTTAAAAATCTCGGAGTTAAGTTCTGAGGATAGTTAGCTATCCTTGGGTATTTCAGCTATTGCTTGTTATCGTATGGAAGACAGTTTGGGTTTGGATTTTTGGAGGATTCCTGTGCAACTCTTGGGTATTTTCTGCAGAGTTCCTTTTGACAGCAGTGAAGGTACTTCTGATCTCCAGTAAAAGGACGACTTCATTTGCAGATTTATATATAAAAGCTGCTATAAACTTAATTTAGAGACTGCTGAGATACACGTCCCATATGCAAATATTTAGCCATTTCTCTTTTTTCTCATGAAAACATTCCTGTAAAAGTGGTCTTGAAAGCAAACTTTTGCCTCATTGGCATTTTTTTTAAAGACAAAACACAGATGCAGTGTTCCAGGCAGATATATTTTTGTTCCCAGCTGTTTTGAATGCTCATTTGATCTTAAGTCTTTGTTCAATCCAATCCTGTGTCATTAATGACTCTGGAGTAAGTAGGTATGCAGAGCTGGAGGAAATCCTGTTTTATATGCTCCTATTCTAGGAGAGCCTCAGAAAGACTAACAATAATGCTTCTTGGTGAGGTAATGGGTAAACATAGTAAGAAATAAAACGTGCTTATTCCTTACTGAAGCAGAAAAATAGCTTATGAAGCATAATGTTGTCTTTGATAAGTGTAGATAATCTGACCTGCTTCAGTCTGTGGATTAAGACATTAACTGGGGAAGGTGAAACGGCTTCTCGTAAAGAACCAGTCCCTCTGGTTGTAAAAGAGGTGTCAGCAAATGTTAACGAGAATTAAAAAGAAGCAGGAGACCAGTCATAACCCAGCAGAGTCACTTGAAAGGCTTGCCGTGCCTTCAGCGGTCAGTTAATTCCCACCTGAGCTGGAGGGTTGTGTTGCTCAGTTCAGTGTTACGTGACTCCCATGGGGGCACTGCTTCCAGTCAAGGGGGTGGGTGGTGCACAGCAAAGCTCTGGTGTAGCTTTGGGTTTGTATGTGCCCTCTTCGTGGTCCTCCCAAGATGCTGTGGGAAAAGAAAATAGGAGCGTCCACCAGCTTTTCCTTCCATCTGCTGAATGAGTGAAGTTTAGTAAAAGTATTTGTTTTCAAGAGGAACCAGGTTTCTTGCAGGAATTTCTTCATCAGATTCTTCAGGAAGTTAAGGCTGGATTTAAAGCTTTTGATCTTGGTCAGTAGATGGATAGCAGACAGAAAAACAGGATGGAATTTTGTTGACTTTTCTTTTTTGAGAAGAAAATGTGAAATGGTGTAGTTTTCTGTCAGCCAGCTTCCATAGCAGCATGTGTGAATACAGTGAAACATCTGAACTCCAGCCCACTCACACTGTCTGTGCTGCAGGCTTCCCTTGGGACCCAGGGCAATTCAGCTAGCATTACATTTTTAGATAAGCTTACCCCATTTAGCATATGCATTTTGATCAGCATGTGATTACAGCCTAGTGAGTTGCATACATATACACCAGAGCCCTCCTGTTGGTGTTCCTTATATTTGCACTGGTTTTATGTGTGTGTTTACTTCAACAACCATGTTTCTAATCCCTCTCTACCTTAATCTTTTTGACTGTGAAACAGCAGTGATCCTTTTTCTTTGAGTGAGTAGGCAGAATCATACTTGTGACATACTTTAAGACCACTTAGAAAATATAAACTTATTTAAGTGCCGGTGATTTATCTCATTTTGTTTTATTTGATTTCTTAAATGTCAGCCACTCTGAACAGTTCCAGGATTTTCCTCCTTTATTTGGGAAGTGTCAGTTGATGGGAAGGCAGCTGGTGTGCTGAAAGCATCATTCCCTTAAGAATTTAGTATGTGTTTAGCTGGGAAAAAAAGCCCTGTGACAGTTACCCTTTTGTTTTTGTTTTCTTTTTCCCTGAAAAGTTGCCGCCTTGCCCTGCTGGTTTAATGGTGAAAGAATGCTGCAGTGTTGTTTAGCTGTGCAGTGCCTTTCAGGTAGTGAGAGGTATCTGAGGAATGAGAGAGATCCCGTGGGAATAACTGGCTGGCACTTGGTTGACCTAAGCTGGCGGGTCTATACATAGTCCTGATTCCTGCCTGCCAGAAGAGCATCTGATGCAGACAACTGCTGGGTGTGTGACCCCTTTTGGTACGTGGGGCGTGCGTGGGCATGTGCCTTCCTACCCGTTCGGTGGGTGCGGCTGCTTCTAATGCTTCCTGGTCTGCCGTGCTCTTGGAGAAGACTCCTGACTTTGGGAGACCTTGTCCTAGGTGGAGGGAGCTGTTGGACCCCTGATGGCAGGAAGGAACTGGGATACCTGTGCTTATCTTCTGTAGAGGAGCTGCTGATCACAGCTCCCTTATGCAAACAGTGCTTCTTGGTGGAGTATTTAGGGGAAGGGAGTGAAGGGGTAAACACACATTTGGTATCGCAAGCTTATAAAAGCGTTGTGGAAAGTGCAAAGGGGAGGTTGCTTGAAGCATCTCCCTCTCCTAGATCCCAGTAACTGTGTTACTGGCTCCAAGAGGGGCCAGTAGGAAGGATGGAAACCATCCATTAACCACTGCTTTCCAGAAACACTTGAGATCAGAGTCTTCTCAGTATGTATCACCTCCTGTGTATCTTGCTTGTTTCAGGTTATGTTGTGATGGCAGTCCTGATCATTATCTCATATTAATTTTCTAGAGTATGATGTATGTGGATACACCTACTGCGCTCAGAGATTTCACTGCAAGATTAGAGACATGTTTAGGAAATTAGTAATGAGAGAAAAACACGTAATTAAAAATGATATCAGTTTGGAAGCTCATCCATCTTCAGCCAGCTTGCTGGAAGAGAAAGGAGTCTTACACAATGCTTAGTGGTGGGAAAATGCATTTGGCTTTCTACATTTTAAACAGGAAGGAACTATTTAAATGACAGACTTACAATAGTAATTGGGGCATTTACTTGGGAACTCTGGATCGCATACTGCAGTTGCATAATGTTGCGGTAAGTCTGTATAAAGTTAAAGCAGATCTCCTTATATTTGCTTTCTTTTAGAGATGCCTTCAGGCATTTCTTAAAAACTTATTTGGACCCTTTATAAAGTAATTGGGTTATTGTACAGAAATACCATTCATATTTTGAGGTAGTCAACCTCTGCCAAATGTTGTCTGTAACATTATGAGGATGCACACTTAAAAATTTGTTTCCTGAGATATGCAATTTTATGTGAAATGTCTTAAATTCAGAATCTGCAACAGAGTTTTAGCTCTTCATCCCAAATGACCATTATAAAATTGCCATATGCCTAAAAATGTGCTTAGCACAACTGCAATTGTTCAGACTATGAATTTCCTCCCATTTTATGATGGGATCCTTATTTTAGAATAATTTTATTCTTTAGCAGTAGATGAAGCACCATTTGGTCATATATGGTTCATTATAAAATGCAGTAACTTTTAAGCATTTCAGGCAGTACACATGCTTTGAGTTTTTATGCTATTTTTCATGAACAATTAACAGCACCTTGTTGTCATTTTTGTCATGATATCTCCATAAACTCAATTATCTTTCTCTTTGGTCCAACTTGCAAACACATAGAAAACCTAAGCAGATGTCAGAGCAATAACCAGGTGCACACTGCAGTACTTTGCAAACTTTTAATTGCTGCAGGGATGTTTCCCAGTTAATGGCTCTGTTTATTAAGTGCTCCTATCTGTTGTGTCTTGTTCAGGAGCGTGCCTTACATACGGTATTTTCAGGCTGAGGCTGGCTGGTTTATCCACTGACAGCCTTGGAATAACCTTACAGAGAGATGTGCCGTTTCAGTTACGATGTCTGTAGCATAGCGTAGTTAGCAAAACTGCTGAATTGCTTGTGGTGGAGGGTCCTGTGTAATTTATGATTTTTGATAAAATCATTAGATGCTTTAGAGTTGTAATTTTGACACAGGAGGGCCTAGACCCAGCTGGGCCTATGGATGTGACCAGTTTGGATGGAGCTTAAAGCAACCTGGTCTTGTGGAAGGTGTTGCTGCCCATGGCAGGGAAGTTGGAACTGGATGATCTTTTAGGACCTTTACAATCCAACGTATCCTATGATCTCTGGGTGGATGCTAATGATGGCTGTTGACCTGTTGAGAGATGACAAGTGTTGTTATCTGAGGGGATCAACAATCGCTGAGAGGGTATGGCCAAAGTGAGTCACCAAAGACCAGCAGTTCTTGATGGGGTTTTGAGCAGGGAGCCATCAGTTGGTGGCCAAGGGACCCCTTGTGTCTGGGAGCTGGAAGTCAGCAACTGTGATGGAGAGTGTGGGCAGCTCCCTGACATTCCTTGTTATGCTTACCCATGGAGAACTGGCCTTCCTTGAGAAGTATGAGGGGAAGCACAGTCTTGACAGCCACCTTGGGGTCTGTGCTGTTGTGCATGAATGGGGAGATATGGATATGGTCCAAGAATATCTCATGGATGCTGGCATCTCCCTTTCCCTTTGAAAGCAAGTTGTTAAATGGAAGCATCCTCAGTTACAAAGGAGTTCCTGGGAACTGCTAATGTAGTTTGCTCCCCAAATCATTAAATCCAAAAGATATTCCCTCATGCATCTCATGAGATACAAAGTATAACACAAATTTAGGAAAAGGAATTGTATTCAAGATACAGTGTCGCCAGTTGCTCTCTGCTCACTGCCCAGAAGCAATGGCATGGTGGGAAAAGAAGACCCTGGGTTCATGCCACTGTGCAGACCTGCAGATTTGTACCCAGACCAGGCCAGGGAGCCAGGACTGGGTCTTTTATTAGAGATAATATATATTGATGAATCAATGAGAGAAAATATCTCTTCCCAGGAATTAAATAATTGTTTCCTTGATGAAAACACCCAACATCTGGCTGTTGTGTCTCATGTATTTTGTCATGTAGATGTGTTTGCTTTGTTCCTGCAGTAACGTTAACTTACTAATGTACGAAGCTGTTTCCAGGTCAGTGAAAAACTGCATATAAATCTTTATTACGTGTACTTGATTGTCTTTAACTCTTTATAAGATATAATTAGTGTCCAGTAATCATATTGCGGTGCTGTTTCTGTGATTACACTGGTAGTTAGTGTGTAGTGCAATTCTGGTTTTATAGACTGGAGCTAACGTTAGCTTGATTAAAATAAAGGTTAAATATCAGCCTGTGTTGTTGGCTGGTTAATTTTCTCACCTTTCTGCTGCCCAGTTTCATTGCCTCCTGCAGTTCTGAGATGTACCTGCCAGCCACCAAGTGGCTTCTGATTAAAAAGCCACAATCTTTAATATGGGGTGCTTCATGTTGAAGTGGGGCCACTTTCAGTAATGGTGTCTGTGATGGGAGGGAAGAATTGGATTGTGGCAGGTCTTCAAGGACAGTGACTTGGCGAAGCACTAATGCCTAGAAATGTTTTGATCCTATTGTAATGAATAGCTGCTAGTTCCTGTTGTTGTTTCTGTTTTGATTGAGTGCCCAGCTGGTGTGTGGTGCAGATAGGATGTTGGGGCAGGGAAAGGAAGTAACTGTCGAGAGTGCATCTCCCTTAGGAAAGAAGGAATGTGGAGGCATGGTAGAATTGGGGTTTAAATAGCACTTATTTTTCCTTGGTTTTCATAGTGCACTGACCATATGCAATTTTCCACATGCTGGGTAATGGAAAGTTGGCCCCAGAGGAGGTCACTTTTTAAGTCAAGTTTGGGATTATAAAATCAATCACTCTTGGGTCACTAATTGGTGTGGAAGATAGGAATTTCCTATACAGTATGATAAGTTCATTGGTTTTCTGGCAGTGTGTATGCAGTGCACTGTTTAGCCAACGATATTCTTTCCTGATTCTGTTGTTAACTCAGGAAAAGCATCAGGTCATTTATAGCTACACCCAAATCACTGGTTTGTTTCTGAGTAGTAAGGGGAGGGTGGAGGGAGTTTAATGTCATGTAGAATCTACATGTGTTTCATGAAGTTTGTTTTCATCTCTTTGTGGCATAATAGCAAAGCTTGGCAGCCACGTGGGAATGGTGAAGATTGATTGCACTTGGTGTTAAGCATCTCACATCTCTGAGTTTATATCAACATAAGCCTTCTTCCAGCAGCAGCATCTGGCTCATTGGCAAGATCTGTGGACAGTTGTTCTGATCGCTGTGGAGATGCCTCTGGCTGTCATGTGGCTGCTGCCTTGGCCGTGCTGTTTTGTTATTCTAGCTGGTCCTGTTTTCATTTGTTTATTTTTTGGCTTACCTTTGATTCTGATGAGTTTCTCCTGAGATTATAGTCTTGAATAAATCTTGCCTAACTTTTTCATGCAGGGACTTTCATGAGATGCTGGTGTTATTTCAGTGACTATTTGCTGATGGAGCTTGGAGCAGTAACATCCCAGCCTGTGCCTTGTGTGCAGGTTTTCCCTGTGAATCCTAGTATCAGTCACGTGAAGAAAAAGCACACATCTTTGAGGTTATCCTGCATAATAGGTTTCTCTGAGACTAGAGCTGCAAGTGTACATCAAATATTAACAGTACACAGTCAGTGTCTGGGATGGTGCTGAGAGTCCTGGAGTCAGCCACTTGGATTTTTCAAGTTGGCCACTGGGAGTAGAGTTTCTGGCCCAGCTGATATACACTTGCATAGGAGCAAAGAATAATGTGTGTTGGCTCTGGATTTACATTAGCTCAAGTGCTGTCTCTACCTGTTTGATTGTATGTTTTTTTTATTCATACACCTTGTACTTTAAAAATGTGATTTTTTTTTTTCTTCTTCTCCCCCCCTCCCCAAGTATTGTGGCTTTGGAAGACATGTAGGCTTAAATAAAAGTGTTTCTTAAAATACCAAAGCATCTACTTTCATTAAAGAAGCCTATCAGGATCACTACTTCTGGTGATTGAAATTAGCAGAGCTGTGATGTGCAGGAGGCCAGACAAGATGGTTATCTTTCCTTACCTTTAATGATCTGTAGTACTGCTTTAGTGCTGTCCACAACAGAAGCTGTTTGACAAGCTGTCAGATTTTATAAGGATATTAGCAAGGCATGATTATGCACACTTACTGGTTTTAAATGTGTATTTACATCTGTAATAATAATACTAAGACAACCTGGGTGGCAGTTTTTTTTTTAATGATTTACTGCACATTTGACACACAAGTTACTTTCACAAAACTTCACTCTTGAAAAGAAGGGGGAAATTTACACACTAAAATGTAACTTAATTAATCATCTAATAACTGCAAACATGCATTTTGTGGGCATTTTCTGAAGTGGAAAGACAAGTTAGTGAAAGAGTTCACTGCTATTCCTAATTTGGAATTAGGAACAGGGATGCTTCAATTTAGAGGGGAATATAATGACTTGACTTTCAGTATGAATGTTGCCATGGATTTCTTTAGGTCCCAGGTCCCACTCTGGGGCTGCAATTTCTGTTCTTAAAAGAACCCTTTCTTCCTCTGTACTTGGCCTTTTCCAGCAGGTGATGAGGCAGCTTCTTTTCCAAGGTCTCAGAACACAAATTAAAATAAAAACATCCTTTTATGTAGTACCTTCAATTGAACGGAAGCATTAATGTACTCTATGATGTTAGGCATTGTCTACATTTGTGGAATTTCTATAGAGGCAACGTTAGATACAGTAAATGTTTAAGGGCCCTGTTAAGTGTGACTGGTAGGACAAGCTAGAGCCTTTCATCTCTTAGTTGCTGTTTTTAATAGGATCTGGCTTGAAGGGTTTTGAAAGTTGTTGCCAGGTGTTTTATTGCTTCTGTGTCTCAGGAGATAAGGCTTGTTTTGTGTATGTGCACTTGTGAGGAGTTTACAGAGATATTTTTGCCAATCATCTGTGGGTATGTCTACATGTGTGTTAGTTACAGGCAGATACAAGCTCACTTTGCTCATGGGTTTAATATGTTTATCTCCTGTGCCTTAGCAGAGTTTACAAACCTTATCAACATGGGTTTTGAGATGCTTTGAGCATGGGTAGAGTGGGTTTTTGTCTGCCTGTGGGTATAGCCCCATCAATTTACGTTCATAAAAGGAAAACCTTAGGCAAAGGGAGTTGCTCCTCTTGGATTATGGTATCCCTTTGGATGGCGAGAGGTTGCACAGCTTGCAGTTTTCATAGGACCACCGCAGGGTTTCTTAGCATAAGGGTTACAGGTGGGTATTGATCACCAGGCTGTTGTTGTTCTGCTCACACAAATGTGATTTGCTGGCTGATAAAGGCAATTCCTTCTTGTTATTTAGGTTGCATAGAAAATGCACAATGCCTTTTGGTGCCCAGTCAGGCATTTTAAGGATTCGGGGATGGATATATGCTTTGTTGTCAACAATGCAGTGCAACCACTGAAAGGATTGTTACAAGACTGTATGATCAAAGGATAGCAGCCAACTTGCAAAAAGTGGTATTAGGGAAAACCAAAGTACTCTCATGCAAAGCGATTGATTGATCTGACATAGGACAGATAGAAAACAGTAGGTTTGTTAAGTAGGATTATCTAGTACTGTTCAGGTAATGGCTACTGAAGGCCAACAGTCTCAGCAAACACAGCAGGAGTATCTGCTCCTAATACAATCTTGTTCTTGGTATGAGGCTGACATGACCTGGCAATGTGTGCTTGCAGCCCAGAAAACCAGTTGTATCCTGGGCTGCATCCAAAGCAACGTGGGAAGCAGGTCAAGGGAGGTGATTGTTTCCCTCTGCTCTGCTCTCATGAAACCCCACCTGGAGCACTATGTTCAGTTCTGGGGTCCCCAACGTAAGAACGGTGTGGACTTGGAGTGAGTTCAGAGGAGGCCATGAAGATGGTCAGAGGGCTGGAACACCTCTCCTCTGATGACAGACTGAGAGAGTTGGGGCTGTTCAGCCTTCAGGTACTGGAAGGCCACAGTTAGGTCACCACAAATCCTTTTCTTCTCCAGGCTGAACAATCCCAATTTTCCTAGCCCTTCCTCTTAGGAGAGGTGCACCATCCCTCTCATCATTTTGGTGGCCTCTTCTGAACTCACTCAAGAGGTCCATGTCCTTCCTGTGCCTGGGACTCCAGAGCTGGATGCAGTACTCCAGGTGGGGTCTCGTGAGAGCAGAGCAGAGGGAGACAATCGCCTCCCTCAAGCTGCTGGCCATGCTGCTTTTGATGTAGCCCAGGATACAATTGGCTTTCTGGACTGAGTGCACATGGCTGGCTCATGTCCAGCCTCTCATCCACCAGCACCCACAAGTCCTTCTCAGCAGGGCTGCTCTCAATCTCTTCAGCCCCCAGCCCGTGTTGATACTGGGGGTTGCGCTGACCCAGGTGCACCACCTTGTACTTGGTTTTGTTAAACCTCTTGAGATTCCCATGAGCCCACTTCCTGATCTTGTCCAGGTCCCTCTGGATGGCATCTCATCCCTCAAATTTATCAACAGCATCACTTGACTTGGTACCACCTGCAAATTTGCTGAGACTGCACTTGATCCCTTTATGTCATTAATGAATATATTAAATAACACTGGTCCCAATACGGACCCTTGAGGGACACCACTTGTCACTGATGCCCATCAAGATGGAGAGGTAGAAGTGGCTGGACTTGCACCATCGAATTTAGGCATCTCATTTGTATTCCAAAGCTATCCCCCGAACTTGTAGGGAATGAAATGTAACAATTCTATACTTTGTATCTCTAAGGGAAGATTGAAGTAAACTATATATGTTGCATGGTTAATGATAAAGAAAGTTTTGGGTATGGTAGTGATGGGCTGTGAGAATTTGACAAAAGAAGAGTTATTCAAGGTGTATAGAGGGTCACAACTAAGACAAAAAGTATGGAATTTAATATAGGAATGATGCAAATTGGAAAACTTGCTGTCAAGATAATATAGGTTACTGAATAGTCATCTAAGGAGAGCAGTATTTAGAAGTCTATATTCCTTGTCTGTAGCACTTGGACCCAAGCAACAAGTCTGTCTACAGATGTGTTACCCATCTTTCCAAAACTAGGATCATAAGAACATAGGGCTGGGAAAGGATCTTCAGATCTTTAAAAAGTAGTCCAGCTTCCTCCACTGAAATGGGTAATCCTATCTCTAGATTACCTCCCACTGATGTTTTTTACCTGCTCTTCAGAAACTGTCTCAAAGGAATAAGATTTCTCAACATCATTCTGTAGCAATTGCCAATATTCACTTGCCTTTGAAAGTTTTTTCTTGAGTCTTCTTTGCTGAAAAGTAGCATGATTTCTATTTTCCCTTCCCAAGTGGATATGGAAAGTAATTTGTCACCAGTCTCTTTGCTTCCACTTTTTGTGTACTGAAGGATTCTGATCAGTTTTCTCTCTTCTAAACTAAATAAACCACACTTCTTCTAGCTTCCTACAACATTCTTGTTTTCTAAACTGCTTTTTGTCCTATAGACACTCCTCAAATGTTCTGTCTCCATCTGCGTTTAGTATGGCTGGGATCATACTTCACCTAATGAGTTTCCATAGGAGGATCATTTGATTCTTTGGGCAATATCATCCACCTGCATAAATCCCTTAGTATCTGCATAGTTATCTTTTCTTTCTAATGCAAGCTGGGGCCAGCAGAATGGGGTCAATTACTTCTATGCAGCAGTATTGCATCTGAAGCTAAGGGATGAGCATGGACATTACTTCCATCCAAGTCCAGAGATACTGGAGGCACAGGATCCCACTTTCCAATAGGTAGCTGATGACAGATTTCTGAATTTACTTGCAGAAGTTCCTCTGCTGAAGAGTGCTATTTAAAATGGATTCTTGGATGGCTTTTTTTTAGAGCAGCTGTGGGATGAACAGATTGGAGAGGGAGGTGATGTCTCATGTATGTGCCACCTAGTAAGCAAAGGATCTGGAGCAGACTCTTCAGGCGGAGTGTGGCCTGCTTGTGGTTGAGGAGTTAGAGATTCTTTTCATCATTACTTTTCTATTAATCCCTGTTTAGAAGGTTGTTTTGTGGTGTTTTTTTTTTTCCCCTTGATTAAGTCCCAGCAAGGAGAAAAAGGAAAAACTCTAACCCAATATAGTACTGCCTAAATTCAGATGTAAACCCAAAATTTTTCAGCCAAAATGATTTTTTTTTTTTTGTAGAAGCAGTTAAACTGAGACAGTGGAACTTAATTAAGATGAAGAATAAGTGAAATCCACTTTTTTAATAATAAAAACTGCATGGCGTGCTAACTGTGCACTGTATGCAGCAATTTGTAGCTTGCAAAAGGAGTGCACAATGGGCAGCCTTTTGGTTGTGAAAGCTAAATCGTTCCTGTATGGTCCTCAAGTATTCATTTACCACATAATTGATAAAACGAGCGAGTGAAAGAGACACTAAGAGAGTGTGATCCAATGCCAAGCACTGGTTTTTGTAGTTGATTTTAAATCTACATTATGTTAATGATGTTCATTTGGAAAATGTGTCCACTCCCTAACTTCTGCCGCTGAGCGTTCTCTTAATTGGATTCAGATGGTTGGACTGAAACAGTTGCAGGGTTCATATACAGAGGAGTGTTCCAAGCACTTTTTTTTTTCCTATTCAATTTCTCTGAGCCAGAGTTGCTTTCACTGTGGCTGGTGTCCAGACATTCTCGAACTCCCTCATTAAAGGTCTGTCTGATACAAATGGGCACGGTTCTACCGGGACAAATGTGCTGAAGATCCCATCTGAGGCATGACTCCTCTCCCAGTCCATTGGGCTGGCTGGGCCGGGTTGTTGGTCTCTGGCCAGAGTTCATCAGTGAAGGAGTCCATCTCACCAGGCTTACATTGCAATTTGTCATTCTGAAAACACAGGCTGTTGACTAAATAATTGTAATAGTGGGAACAGCCTTTTGTTTCCAGTAAAATGATGTTAAGAGTTGATGTTTCTGAGGCATTTTGACAAGGCAGCATGTTTCTCTGTAGAGGTGCTGTGCTATGATTTCCATCCCTGTGCTGAAATTCAGAGCTACTTTATTATCTGAGCAGCCTGGCTGAACTCAAACTGTATGTGGAGTAGAAACATTCAATGTGGTGAAGGTATCAGACAGCATCATTTTCCCAAGTAGCTGTTCTAACACATAAGTACGTGGTTTGCTTTGAAGAGGCAAGAAAAGTTGTGACTTTCTATGTAGTTGTGACTCTAATAGGCACAGTTCTTATAGTCTGATTTACTGTGCTCACAGGCTAACCAAAGTTTACTCTCTAGTTTTAAAGAAAAATAATCATGGATGGGAAACTCTTTAAATAAAAGTGTCTAATTTCTATCAGAGGTTTTTGTGTGAATTTCTGAAAGGCAACTTCATCTAAGTAGCTATTTCTGAAAGTAGAGTCAAACAAAGACTTTTCAGACACCAAGTGTTGTGTAGTGATAGATGTGCAAGTATTTCCCAAAACATTTGCTGCTGTTCAAGGGGATAATACTTTGCTGAAGGTTTATAAGAAATATAAGAGGAAAATTAAAAAAGACACAATGGCTGTTGAAAGACAGTGTTTTCATATGAACAAAATCAGTACTGAATTTACATTGTGAAGTTACAGTAAGCCACAGACCCAAGAGGGAAAATTAAAAGATTACTTAAAACCAACAATAAACATGCAAATTAAAAGTCATCAATTTTAAATGAAGTCATGCACTATTAAAAATAAGCACAAAATTACATACTAGTTTGGATGTGTAGTTTATAGAATACACCAAATGTTAAAATTGAATGAAATTAAGAAAAACATTTTCCAAAGGCAAGTAAAATATCTGTTTAATTAGATTGTAAAGAAAGAAGATTAAAAGTAATATTTTGTGAAACAGTAATTACTGTTTTTCAGAAGTAGTGTGGTTCCTGTGTGTTGATCTAAATTTAACGGTGATAGCAGATCTCTTTGGGGTCTTTTGTTTTGTTTGTGTCTTTTAATTATTTTAAATGGCAACCACCACCTTTATTTTGTTTTCTTTGCCCTGAACACACTGCATGGCTGTTTGCTCCAATACTCTGCCAGCTCATGAAAGTAAATCTGGGAGATCAGCTCATACCCTCTGGTTCTGGAAGGTTAAAAGCCAAATCATTGCAGGGGACTATACAGCAAGATAACAGGAAAGGCAGCTGAAACCATTGGGAGGTGGGTTGAGGTGCTGATGGGAGCCTGAGATGTAAATAAACCAGATTGCTCTCATTTCCTCTTTCCACTGTATTATGCATTCCAATAGCACTATTCATCTTTATGACAGACACCTATTGCTTTAACTTTACTGCGGGCCACTGAAGTACATTAAAGTGGGCAGGAAATGGAAATAAATAGAGTTCAGTGGAGGCTGCTGGATAACTAAACACACCACAGTCATTTTTAGTGTGGGGTCATGCGTTTTTTAGCAGATTTATCGTATTGCTTGACTTTTGTTAGAAAGATGGGCGCTGTTTAAGAGATGCAGTATACTTTTTTTTTTTTAAGTAGGAAAAAGTGCTTGGATACTTTCTTTTCAAACTCTTTGGGATACCAGAGATGAAAAGAAATTGGGTTGTCTCAGCTGGGTAGAGTCAGTGGGATATGTCTGTGTGCACTACCTCAGGTTGTGGTTAGAAACAGAATAATGCGATTGGAGATTTGAAGAAATCCTGCTAGCAAATAGAATGGGAGGAGGACCACAGTCCATTGGCTTAAATTAATCTCCACCTAAAGGTAGTGAGGCATTCCTGTAGGGAGGCCAAATGGAATTTGGCCTTAAAAATGCATTTGCTTGTTTTTTAATGCCTGCACGTTTTGCTCACTTTAGAAATGTGGATTGCTCTTCTGCTTATTCAGAGGGATGTTTTCAAGGATAGCAAAGTTACACTGCAAGTTCCAGATACCCTTAACCAGCGGGAGATAGGACTTCAGGTGAATTCTGTTTTTGTGAAGGCTTCATGTGTTTGTTTTTCCTTGATTGTTTATATTCTGATAAGATTAAGTCAGTTACGTGAATGAATTCACAACACGGGTTACTTGAAGACTTACAGCTCATATTTTCACTCCCTTGAGATAGTCAGATAGTTGGAAACTTTTCTTTAAAAAAGATTAATTATTCGCACTTTTTTTTTCCTTGATTACACTGAGCAGCCCCTGGGTTTGCTGAGTATAGTGCTTTTGTATTTTGGGTTTTTTTTGACCATGACTGCTTTATAGTTGAAAGCAAGCCTCAGCCTTTAAAGTATTTGTCAATATAGAAGATAATAGTGGATATTTCACAATGTCATGTAAAATAAAAACTAATTTGTAAGCAGTGCGGCAGAAATCTGGAAAGACAATTAAGACAAAAAATCATTAACATTGATTCTTTTGCACTGGAATAGTACATTCCTGTCTCTGAAAGCATCCTTTTAAAATGTTGTTCACCTAGGTCTGTGTTTAATTATGTATTATAGTGTGACATTCAGTGTTTCTTCTTTCTTTTTAATTATATTTATATCAAGAATTTAATTCAATTCAGAATACTGCTCCAGATACGCTCACATTGCAGAAACTATTGCCAGGCAGAATTGCAGGTAATTACTGAGGCTGGTTGTTGGCAATTTGACTTTTCATCATTTGTTCGTCATCGTTTGTTCGCACTCTGTGGACAGTTCCTCACTGAAGGGATTAGGTTACAGATGGGTGGGTATTACTTCAGGGACTTCTTAAGTGAGAATCCAGATGCTTTTCTGCCTCCTTTCCTCTTGCTTAGTTTGGGAGTTAGAAGTCAGTAGCTGCAGGTAAGTTTCAAAGCTTGTATCTTTGTTTCTCTTACGCAATGGAAAAAACCTCTATATTGCTTCTTGTTAATTGAACAGAAAATCTAGCTGCAAACTTTAAGTTAACTTTAATTTAAGAAAATTACAGATGGAGCTAAAATTTCAAAAGAATCTACTGGAAGTGCAGTATCCCTGACAGACTGTTTTCAGAAAAGTTTAGCTGCAAGAAGGTAATTTGTTATTTCATGCTTTGAAAACCTGGCTATGACTTAGGTATCTATGCTGTAGCAAGGTTTTTGGAGATATTGGCCTTTGGTCACATCTCAGATGTTTTGAATATGTGTGTAGTTTCAAGGGCAGCGGTCTTGGGCTGTGGTGTTTTACAGTTGTGAGATGTGAGTGTTGTTTGTGTGCCCCACGTGGTGTTACCTGAATAGCTGAAACCCTGCTTGATCCTCACTTGCTTTCATGTGGAGGCAGCAGAGGTGAAGTGTACGTCAGAGAGGGAAGCGTGAATTACAGTGACTGTTTCTTTCTCTCTGTTATGTGTTGCTGGATGTGTTTTCAAACCTGTGCTCGTTTTCCCTACTCGTAGTTTCAGAGGTAAAGCCTGAAGGCAGGCTTCAGGCTAAACGTGCTGGTGTTGAAGGAAATGGTTTTTTTGCCATGTGTTCTAGCAGGGGAACAATCCTGGTTTTCTGAGCTTACTATCCTGCCCAGTTGAGCTTGGAAGGACTTGCAAGCTCTTCTCATGTGGGCAGTTTGCATGTGTGTGTTTAATCTCCTAGCAGCAGTTGGCAAGCTGGCTTGTGTCTGTAAGAACTGCTTGCTGAAAAGCAGTGGTAAATTCAAGCATTTCAGAAAATTTATCCTCATATAACAACACGTAATTGTCTCATGCCTTGACCTTACTGGGGGCTGCTGGGCTCCCCAGTACAGTTGCTCCTAGTGGGACCACTTATTTTACAATTCTAACAGTCTGTGATATTTGGATATCTAAAATTTGTATGCAAAAGTTAACAAGTTGAGTCTGAAATTAGGATTTTGGTTTCTGCAGTAGGAGGGGAAACTGTGAACATTGCAGCGTCACAGTATTTTGCTTATCCTGCTTGTTCAGGAGGTAAGAACAGCATTTGGAAAGTAGGTGTGACAAAGACAGCATAGTTTATTTATGCTGTGGAGGAACAAAAGAGTCATGTTCTTTGTAGCACAGCAGACTAAAGTGGTTTAGGAGCACTGTTTGGAATAGAGGCTTGTATGTTGTACATTCAGTTTTTGTGCCATTCCCCCCCGGGATTTGCACACCCCCTTTGTCTGGGCTGCCTCTCTGCTGGTGGAGCTGCAGGAAGGATGGCTTTAGCTGCTTCACCCCTCCTGCGTGTGTCTAACACATTTGGTCACTCAAGTTTTATTTCTTCCCTCTGTAAAACATGAGAGTGTAACTTCCACCCCAGCCTTGTTAGGGCACGAGCTGCCGAAGCAGGGGCTCCCCAGGACCAGGCATTGTCACCGGATAGTAAAACCTCTTTAATGGGGCTGGCTAAACTTTTAAGTTATGGTTAATGTTTTTAACAGTAACTTGTGTTTCCTCTGGCCTTCACGCCCAACCATTAGCCAGGTGTTTTTGTTGCACAGAGTGGAAAAATAAAAGTAATCTAACTGTCCAGCTGGGCCCTCACTGAGGTGCTGGAGGATGTTGGCCACAGATGCAAACTGGGGGTCACAGAGGCTGGTTGGGTGGGTTAAGAGGCTCCTTGTAATGCCTGGAAAAATATAAGCATTGGAAATGAGATGCCTTTTTTTTTACCATAAATAAATTACAAGGTTTAAATTTGACATACTATGTGCCCATATGCTTTTGCTCTTTGTAATTTTCTAAATATATTATTTTTTTAAATTTATTTTTGTTCCCCCCTTTAATATGGCATCCACTTGATTTCTTTGTAACTGCAAGACAGGCCTGACTCTGATCTGCCTTATGCTGTAAACTGTGTTTATGGAGCTAGAATTGGGGTCATTAATTTTCTTTACATCAAAAGAAGTAATTTCTTTTAAATGAGAAGCCTGTTTCACCTAGTGATTTGCTTTAATTGCTTATTTGAAACTTTTGACATTTGATAGCAATTTAAACATTGCCAGATGAGGCTCATGCAATTTGGGACCTGCAGGTGCTTCCTTGTGTGCCCAACTTGGATCAAAAGAGTGAGCCCAGGGATGTGCCTGGCCGCAGACGGGGCACCCAGTGCTGGAAGGTGCTGTGTTCTGGGGCTGTTTGAATAGATGCTGTGTGTCAGCCTCAGCAAGAATTTGCTCAGAGGGCTCTCTCTTGAAGAGGTTTCTGTGGAGCACAGAGCATGGTGTTGTTTGTTTTTCTTGGGAGATAGACTGTGTGGCCTTTGTTTTGCCTAAGGCTAAATAGTGCTTGCAGCACTGAGTCTCTATGTTTAAGTCTAACCAATAGCACTTTCTGCTGAAGGGTTAGAAAAAAGTTTCTAAAATATTAATTACTCCCTTTTTCCCCCTGACTAATATCTGTTAATTTAGTATTATCATCTTTTGGGAGGTTTGGAGGGAAAGAATTTTCCTCCTCTTGAGGGTAAGCAAATGGTGCAACTTCAGAAGCATTTTTATTAGGATCTAAACCTCAATAAAAAGAAGAGACAAAAATAAACCAGTGTCTTTCACTTCATTTTTTATATTGGTTCACTAATGTGAGTGCAATTTATTGTTCAATCAGCAGCAGGATAGCTTTTCTTAGCCTGAGAAGTATTTTTAAGTCAGTAAATAAACGATAGTTTAGATTATTGCGGAAAGAGCAACTTTTGTTAATGGCTTTTGGCTGTGGAATGCTAGATATACTCACAATGGCTTCTATCAACACTCTGTGTGTCTTGTGAGAGATTAGAGCTATTCCAGGAGTAGTCCAACAGCTGAACATGAGATGAATTCTGTGCTGCTACTGCAGAAATTAGGCAGTGTTTTAGGACTTTCTGAATTCAGAGCAAAGCAAAAGTATCAGTGCCAAAACTTCTTTAAAGAGTTTTATTGATGTGCATTGTAATTAAAACTAGAATTAGTTTTCTAATAGGACATTCATTTCCTAGAGAGCAATTGCAACTTGGCATAAAGTAATACACTTTTAAAAACAAGAACTGGTCTGGGGATATCCCCAGCATATGTTGGATGGCTGACTTACTAGCTATGTGTGCCCTCCTTATTAACAAGCAAATTAAATATTTTCACTTAAAATAATTATACAAATAAACCTTTGGCTGTGCTGAGATTTCATTAAAACCTTATTTTTTTAGAGAGCTCAATGAGAGTGTGTTAAGTTGGGTCAGTTTTACTGTGTGGCGTTAGTCTCGATAGCAGATTTACAGCAGGGCTGGATTTAATCTCTTGACTAATCTTTACAGTAGCAGGCTTGGGATGGGAAGGCGTTTGTGTGTTCCAGGAGATAGGTAACTCTATCTCTGAAGTGGAAACACGGTGCTGGGTTTTAAAACGTCTGAGCAGCCTTAAAATGAACTGGCAAAGGGGTGGTGGGGAATTGCTTTGTAGAAACAAAATAGGTGTTGCTTTTAAATCAGCTTCTTAGCATGTACATTGTCACACCTTCACACATGGCTGTAGGCTCAAATCTATTTCTCATCAAAGCAACTGTAGCATAAGGGAATATTGCAACCATCTGGGTTGCAAAGATCAGAAATAACGGTCCTTGCTAGCAGAGGAACCAGCTGTGGGCAGCACCACGTAAACTGGCTTTTATGCCACTTGATTAATCATTTCTGAGGATGAAGACAGCAAAACGTTTACCAGGTCATGCATTAATTTTTAAAAATGCTTTAAAGTCTAATTTGCCTGGGCTTCTAGTGGTGGTATGCCTTTGAATCAAGTTATGACATTTGTAGGTTCAGCATCTCAACTAACAATGCTCCTGAGCATGGGAAACACAGGCACTTTAGATGTCTCCAAAGGAGAGTTAATTAGAAAAATGAGCAGTTATCAAGTACACCACAGCTCCACTGTTTAATTCTGATGATAATTTTCATGCTGGGTCTGATACAAATGAATGCACTTATGGTTTATTAATCCACTGCAACCTGTGAGCCTGTTGAGGTATTCAGGGTAAAAAAGATTGAGAGTTACCAGAACAGATTTAAAGTACTTCCGTGAGCGGAGAGCAAATCAGAGAACTTTTTTTTCCTTTCTTTTTATCTTTCTGTATTCACTCAGTATGGTTTTTTTTGCCTTTCTCCACTTCTTTAGGACCCACGATTATCAGCTTTAATTTTTGACAAGCTTCAAGTGCCTGACTATTTACAGAAAAACAGGAATGAAGGAGAGAGCAGATGTGAAACTTGTGCCACTCACTTGAATCAGCTGAAGCAGGAAGCCATTCAGATGATGCACACCCTCAGTCAAACCAGCTACCCAGAAATGCCCGACCTCCCGCCCGGTGCTGGGGCAGTGACCAGCATGGTACCCAGGATGGTCACTGTCTCTTCCCAGAGAGACCTGCCACTCATTGCTGGACAGGTGGGCAGGCAGCCTGGAAAGTCGCCAAATCTCTTCTCTGCAGCAGAGAGGAAGAAGGGACTTGGATGGTCTCAAGGCGTGGGCGGTTTTCCGAACTCCAGCGTTCAAGTGACGGTGGCCCCCAGCGGTCTCAGCGGCGCTCTGAGCTCGGTCACCATCCAAGCTCAGCAGTACCTCGAGGGCATGTGGAGTATCTCCAGGGTGAACAGCTTCCTGCCTCAGGCTTGTCTAGTAAGTAGCAATAATTTAGCTGCTTGAGTTTTGTTTACATGTGTGTGGACATACAGAGAGATAAAGATAAAACTTGAGATGTATACATATTTATCTTAGCGGGATCAGCTAATGGTATTCTAAGCCATGTTTCAAGGGCTGAAAAAGAGCTTTGAACGATGTTCTATCAGATGTCACAAGGAATTTGCTTTCTTATCTCAGAAGGTGAGATCCTTTCCTCAGATGTTTTTGCACCTACTTTAGCTTCATATATGCAGGCGATGTTATTTGTCTGTCACCTACCTGGTAACCCCTTTAGAAAAACATAAAAGGCCAAGTTTGTCACATATGAAACTCTGGGAGCTTCATGGGATTATGTCAAAGATGAACTTGACCCTCAAGTCTAGCACTGAGCTTCTAATGCTGTGTACAGTTCAGCAGTTGCTGTTGATGAACCGTGATGAGCATTAATCTTCAGGTTAGATGTGTTGCAAAGCAGTTTGCTGCTGAGTAGGGTGCTCAGAAGGTTGTTTCAGAGCCACATGCCTGTAAATGTCATTGCACTTGGATTTTAAGCATTGATGTTGATTTCCTGTATTCTGTGTGCATTTTAAGAACTCTTGTGGGAAATGAAAAAGCTTTATAGAGGTGCATGTTACCTTTAAAATCAAGTTTATTACCTATTTGTGACTATCTATGGAACTGTGCTAAGAAGAAGGATATAGTGATTAGTTTTGACTAAGATCTATTCCTAAATGGTTTTCACAAGGTAGTGAACAAGGGAGTGTGTGTAATGATGAAATGTGTACAATTTGAAGTAATGGTTTTCACTTAAAAGATGTAACAGATCCTGCAAGACCAGGTATGTTGGTGCTAGACAGTTTTAAATTTAACATAATGCCTTCTGTGCTGTTGTATGTAAACACTGCCTAATATTGCTTCGTAGCTTCAGCTGGTTGAGCTCCAAGATCATCAGTGATAAATATTTAACAGTGCTGCTGTGTAACATTACTTTTGCAGCCTGACTGTTGTGTTTTCTTCCAGAAAAGGCTTGGAGGCATGATTCCTCCCTCCCATGCTTCTCTCTCATATGGAAATTTGTGAATTCACATACATCCCATCTCTGAGGGGTTCCCATTTAAATCCAGTGAATACCTACTGGCATCAGATCACTCATTGAGAAAAGGAAAAAACCTGGCCCATTCAGCTCTTCATAGTTTGTAAGGAACTGCTGCTATAAGAGCTTTTCTCTAAGATGTTGCTTCATGCACTAGGGATAAATTTGGCCAATGTAAGTGTATGATGTTGTCTTTAAATTACCTTTTAAATTCTGTGTATATCTCAGAAATGTAGAAGGAAAAATGGGAAAGCTACTGGGTTAAGAAGCCTGCACTTTGAAAGCAGAAGTATTTCCATTTGCCTGCTCATTGCTTGTCTGCCCTTATTCCTGTCCTAAATAATTCACTAACAGCCAGCTCCAGATTTCTTCCTGCTTAACCATGCTGCCTGATAGATGTGGTTTTCCCTAACCACTGTGCTATTCTAACATAAAACTGTTGCCTCATTTAACCCCCGTGAAGGAAAAATGTGTGTAATGCAACAGAGATTAAGTGCGATCAAGAAATGTGCAAAGAAACTCAGTAGCCTGGAAAACAGTGACCTTTAATGAAAGGACAAACACTGAGAGTGTTGGAGACAGCTTGGATGTGATCCAGGCACCTGCAAGGGCAGTTTCGATTTATAAGCAGTTTTTGGAGAGGAGCTAGTCTTCAGTTGTTTTATCTCTTAATATTTTTTTTTTTAAATTCATTTACGCTCAAGTGTAGTTACTGAAAACTGTGTGTGTATATCTCTTTCCAGATTCTACTTCTTGTGTCTGTCTGAATTCTTCTACTGCCTTTTGTGTTATTAAGAGCCTTGTGTCTGATGAAGCTGTTTGGGTGGGTGAGGCAGAAAGTGCTTCCCCTACGCTCTTCCCCTGAGGAATCACAGGTGTTGAAGGAAATAGGATTGGAGAGATTTCAGGAAAAACCTAGTATAGCCCTTGTCTAGGATAGCATTCACTGCATAACATTCTTGTCCAATGCTTATCTGACCTCCTCTTACAATTTTTCAAAGACTGGGATTTCCCTATTTCTCTTGATTCTCAAGTCTGAACTTCCTTTCCTATTAGAAAAGTTTACTTGATTTATTTCCTTTATTTTTTTTTTAAACTCTGCTTAGAGAGATAATTTTGGCTTTTCTTTCCTGAAGTTGGAGGCAGAGTTTAGGTTTCAGATTAACCCAGAAGAAAGATGTAGATGTACATACTTTTAGTGATGTCTTTAGTAACATTTCTCATCTTCTTGTAGAGCAAAGCTGGTCTGGCCAGAGGAATTCTGGAACAAGAAAAACCACTGCAGTAGAGAGGACAACATTGCATGTACTATATGTGTGACTGCATCTTGGAGTCTTCAGCCCCAGTTTAGGCAAGATACTGCACAAATGGAGAAGGAAAAGACGGATCTTTTCCCAGGGAATTTACACTCCTGGTTGTGATACCAGTTATTTTAACCACTCTGTAAATACCTGTTTCACTGGGAATCTTTTTACCTTTTTTCCTTACCAAAGGGTACTTGAAACAAGTGCTGAACTCCCTGGTGGGAAGCTGTTACCCAATTCCTAACTTCTCAGTGATTTAACTCACTGATGCATATGAAATGAGAGTAATTAATTTTCTAAAAATGGGAAGGCAGGCACAGGTGAAGGCTGGGGTTTGTCTCAAGTATTTTTAGCTGCCCAAAAGACAGTTGTTTGTTCTAAGCTGATTACCGAGGCTTCTCTTGTAGCTGTGGAAGAGCAACAGGCACCTCCAAGAGGTGCCTTGTCCTTCTCACCTTGGATGAGTGTCCTGGTCTGCCTTGTCCACTGAAGGTGCCTGTGGCTTTCAGCTGGTGCTGGCAGAGCCCAGGTGGATGATGTGGAGCAAATCCTTGCGTGGGTGGCTGATGCAGGGTACTGTGTGCCCAGTGCCTTCCGAGAGTGAAAATACACCCCAGCGTACATCTGCCAAACCTCAGGAGACCTTGTACCTACAAACATTTCTCCAGGATCCGTATTTTTTATTCATGGTTAGTTTTAGTAGTGATGGTAGTGGAATTGTCTGTGGAGAGGAAAAAAAATGATTTGATTTTTTGCTCCTCTCATCTCCCTCCCCAAACTCACATGTATTACCTCGTAATGTCACTTACGGCTGCGAAAACACTTCTGGGCTGAATGCTGGGGGTCACAAGTGCAGGACATCGTAAATTTTTAATACATGTTTGGAGTTCAAGTGTGAAAAATCCATTATATAGATTATAAATTTTTTGAACAGGAACGTGTGTTTGAAGCATAGTGAGGCTGCTATTCAAACCAAAATAATAACTGAGCTTTGGGAGCCGTGAAGAGGAACAGTAATTAAGGATCTGGAGGAAGGTTCAGGGAGGGGAAGAGTAGGATTGCAACCAAGGTGCAAAAGGTGAAGATGTAATCAGTTGCTTTACCCAAGTGGCCTGTTGTGAAAAATTACAAATAATAATCACCAGTAGCAGTGATAAGTTGTCTGACCAGACAACAAGCACTGTGGAGAGAGCTGGTATAACTCTGGGTAAGACAGCTGATTTGTAGTGGACGCCTGACAACTTTAATTAATAAATAGTTTTACATTGATGTTTTTGGTTCTAGACTTGACAAGTGAATATAAGGTTACTACTCAAATGAAAAAACATTAGCAGTGCTCAGCATTGCCACTCAGTTAAATGCAAAAGCAGAGGACTGAGGGCAATTTAGGCTTCTCAGATGTGTTGGAATCTGGCTGAGAGGTAGAATATTAAGACCACTGAAAGTACCTTGTAAACCTATTAGAAGTATCTGCATTTATTTTGTACTGTGGGAAAAAAGAGGTCTTACTGTGTGCTTTAAATTGACTATGTTATTATTATGCAGTGTTATGTACTGCATAAAAGTGCTAAAATAGCCATGCCATGTGCTATAAAGACATCACAGTGAAATAGAGCTTATTTGCAAATTGCTTTTTCTTTTATCTCTGTGCAAAATGAAATCCTTGTCACACTATTTCTTATTTGAATACATACAATTGGTACTGCTTATAAGGCAAAATATTGTGGCTCCTTGAACCTTTACCAGTTTGTAGGTTGTTTTAAAAAAATATTAAAAAATGCATCACTAGGAAATTGAAAAAGTTGGAGCACTGTAAAATTCAAAGTGACTTTAAAACTTTTAAAGCATATATATGTAAAATTATCAAAAGCTCAGCATATATCCCCAAGAGTATTCACAAATTTAAGTTAGGTGTGAGTTTATGGCCTGGGTCTGCAAGGTTCAAAGAGGGAGGGTTCGCCCACAGCACATGTAAATGGGTGCATAGATTATAAAGTTAATTATGTTTGCTTGTCTTTATGTGAAAAACCTCTGAGTTATTTTAGTCACAATTCAAGCTTTCCTGTAGTTTTTATGAGTAAGTCTTCTCCTTACCCTAATTTAAACCAGATGGATTCTGAACTACTTCAGAGAGTAGTTCAGCTTCGACTTTCCTTAAAATCTCTTTGTTTGTTTATAGCAAGGGTGACTTACATTTTGTTTAAAAGATGCAATAAAAAGCTGACTGCAGAAAACAGAAGAATGGCAAGATTTACTTTCCAGCATTTGCTTTTTTTACTTTGATAAATGTCATACCAAATGGATTTTTAAATTAATTTTTAAAATCCTTCTTGATAGCTTTCTCAGTGACCTTTTATTAATACAACGTGGGAAATATATTTTGTAATGAAACAATTAAAATACAGTGCATTGACCATAAATCTTGTCTGTGAGACATATGGATGTCTTTGAGCTTTGGGATATTTCTGACTCCACGTATAACATCTTGAATCTCAAGAAGTCAATGTCAGACAGCTGTGGGGCCAGGACTGCATAGAGGCTTTTTTGTCTTCCTTTTAGCTTCAGTGGTGTTGGTGACATTGCTCTTGTAGAGGAAGTACATGAAGGAAAGGGGGTGGCAAAATACACTACTCTTCAAAGTTACTGAGGGTCACTTTCCATAACAAATCTCAACGGGAGAAGGAAGCCTTTTGCTCCAAGTTACTAAATGTTTTCTCATACTAACCTGATATAAACCCCCAATGGAAAAGACCTTTCCTGTGACTGCTGCATCTCTGCTGCGCAGTCATGCCTTGCTTTGTACTTTGCTGCCTTAGCAAATGCAGAGGGAGGGGTGTGATGTAGGAGGCCAATGCTGCCACTGTCACCAAGCCCCTGCCCCAGCAGCCAGGTGGCAGACTGGCTTGGAAACTGTGAGTTGCAAATTCAGCCTTAGCCATGCAGATGGAAACCACGGCCCTCCGTTTTGTATAGTTGCTAAGATCTTTGTGCTCTCTTATTCCAGCTTGTTCCCAGTGTAGGATGCTGAGGGTGAAAATGAGGTTACTTTTTAATGTATTTCCAGGTATGAGAGTGATGTAGGAAAAATGTCAAGAGTTAACAGGAAGATTATTGGCTACAAGGTGGAAATGAGCATATTCTTAGATGAGGGTGTGGATTGCATTTCTTTATATTGTGTGTTTGACATTTCCACCATAATACTGGTTTTACAGTTGTGGGGCAGGGTAACTGTTTGTAGGACTCAGACCCTCTTGTGGCTCAAATTACAACCTGAAAGCAGTTCTTTTGATCTTTCACCCCTTCAGGGTAAGCAGTTGTTATTACAGGTCTCAAGGGGAAACAAGTCCATACTTGCCTTTGTTGACAATTGAAGTCAACAGGCAATAATAAGGAATGTTGGCCCAGACTTCACCTGTAACTCATCAGAAGCAGGTTTAAGACAAGCAGACTTGAGAGATTATGTGCAAATGATAATCCACTGGATTTACCTTTTGCCCACAGGTCATTCTGGCAATGTATCATAAGGTACACTCATCTGGCAAATGTATCATAAGGTACACTAAATACCCCAAATATTTAAGGTTTCTATTCTTGCCTTTCAACTAGTTTCTTTGGGATGGCCTTTTCTGTTCACTTCATTTTCTTCAGCTTCTTTTGCTTCCTGCTGGTCCATTTATACTGTGAACTTGCTCTCCTATGAATTCTTCAGTGTACTGATGGTTAATCAATGCATCCCATGCCACCCCAACACTTTAAATCCCCATACAAGGAAGGTTCATACTTTTTGGCTGGAGCTCAGAAGTGTCATCCAACGTTTGAGAAAGGCTCTACATATCTCATGTAGAACAGCTTTTATGAGGCTACTGTTGCTCTGCGCTGGCTGTGTGGGTTAAGGGTGGGCTGAAGCTGAATAATGCACTTGGGGTTCAAAAGTTAATACAGCAGTGATATCAGATAATTTCAGGCTGAGTTTAGACCATAGTTGTGTGCAGGCTGGTGGAGTGAAAGTCCTTTGCAGTGGTCTCTGTATATCACATAGAAGGAACTGATTTGCACAGCTGGATGCAGATGTGGATTGCCCAGTTGTCCTGCTTGTGTAAAAATAGGATTTGAACTTTATTTTTTTTTTTGAAGTGCTTTGAATGTAACATTTGCTCCACAGGTTGTTTCCTGGAACTATGGCATGTTGAGGTTGTGGGACTCCAGGCAGTCGAGCTGTGCACAGTGTGAGCATTGCTGAAAGCATCTCCTGTTGTTTTGTGGCATGAGCGGCAGAGCATAGGGCAAAAATTGATGCTCTTTGTTACTTGCTACTAGAATTACTGAGGTGCTCTGGGTGGTAGCTTCTGAGAGGAGGTTTAAAAACCATCAATAGAAAAAGCATCTACTTTTGTGTTTCAGCACTTAGGAGAGAATTTATGATGTATAGATAGAGTTCACAGATATTTCAAGCATTTCATATGTGTGTGTTTAATGGAATGGATTGCCACTTTACTGAATATAGCATCAAATCAGCTCTGTTAATTGAAAAAGATTTTTCACATTATTGCTAATGATGTGACACAGTTTTGTTAGAGATGGCGCATAAAGTAGTGCTACTTGAAGTGACATTAATGTATGCATTTAAATTCCTTTTTTCCCATTTACGTGCATTATTGATTTTATTTCATTGTTGAGCTGCTAATGGATTTATAATTTGAATACAGTCAGAGTAATCAATGATGAGATTATTAGACTTAAAATAGAACTTTAAAACTACGATGAGGTAATTTACCAGTGACGTTATAGTGAGTGGGCTGCCCAACCAGGAAAACTGAGTGGATGAGGTCGTCCATAGACAGACAAGAGCAATCTGATGTTCAGAAGCCCTGGTCCTTCAACCACCCTGATATCTGTTGGAGGGACAACATAGCAGGGCATAATGAATCCAAGAGGTTCCTGGAATGTGTTGGTGATAACTTTCTTCTCCAAATGATAGAAGAGCCAATGAGGAGAGGTGCTATGCTGGACCCTGGCTGTGATCAGTAGCACAGAGTCCATTTGGAGCCCTACAGCCAGTGGTGTTCCCCAGGGGTCAGTACTGCGTCCAGTCTCATTCATCTTATTCATCAATACCCTGGATGAGGGACAGTGTGCAGCCCCAGGAAGTTTGTGTAGGATGAAAAGCTGGGAGGAGTGGCTGATACCCCAGAGTGCTGTGCTGCCATTCAGCAAGACATGGACAAACTGAAGACATGGGAGGAGATGAACCTAAAGAAATTCAGCAAAGGCAAGTGCAGGGTCTTGCACCTGGGGAGCATTAATCCTATGTACCAGTACAGACTTGGGGCTGACCTACTGGAAAGCAGCTCTCAGGATCCTGATAGACAACAAGTAAATCATGAGCCAGCAGTGTGCCCTTGTGGCCAAGAAGGCCAATGATATCCTGGGCTGCATTAGGAAAAGCACTGCCAGTAGGTTGAGGGAGGTCTACTGCCCCTCTACTCAGCCCTAGCGAGGCTCCATCTGTAGCACTGTGTGTAGTTCTGGGCTCCTCTGTTCAAGGAAGACATGGAGATCCTGGAGAGGGTCCAGGGGAGGGGCTGTGAACATGATGAGGGGACAGGAGCATCTCTCTTATGAGAAAAGGTTGAGGGAGCTGGACCTGTTTAGCCTGGAGAAGAGACAACTGAGAGTGGATCTCATCATTGTATATAAATATTGTATGGACAACTGTCAAGAAGATGGGAGCAGACAGTCACAAACTGAAATGTGGGAGCACTGGAACAGGCTGCCCAGAGACGTTGTGGAATTTCCTTCTCTGGATATATTCAAAACATGTCCGGACACAATCCTGTGCAACCTGCTCTAGGTGAACCTGCTTAAGCAGGGGGTTGTCACTAGATATCTCCAGAGGTCCCTTCCATCCCCAGTCATTCTGTGATTCTCTGTAATGAGGCTTAGTGATTAGAGATTTTCTTTGAATCTGAAAGTAATACTTGTAAGATTAAGTGTGAAACTCTTCTAGAGAAGTGAGTCCAAATAAGTTATTATACAAACTGATGTTGTGGTTAGGTATTTTCCAAAACAGACTTAATATTACTGTTAGTTTTGTTTGGTGCCCAAATGGTTCTGAGTTAATTCCTCTGGATTTGCATAACTGCCACTATCTCAAAACTGGATGAGTTTGTTCTTTTCTGTTTTGAAGGAAATGTTTGAAAGGTGCCATAGGCAGGAGTCCATTGATGTGTTTTTGGTGTTGTTTGGCAAAGATAATGGATCTGCCATTCAGAACTGTCCCTGTTCTGTTTCTCAAAAATGATGGTGGTGAAGTTGTGAAAGGCAGTTTTAGGGGGGGAGATGGTAGTGGAAGATGAAGAAGGGGAGAGTGACCCTTGTGATGTCTGGCTTGGGAAGGGTCTGGGTTTGGTTTGTTCATGCCAGGTAGCTGTGTGGACATCCCCTTGAGTCTCGTCAGCCTCTCCTGATGACTCTGAAATACTTGTGGGGGCCTGTGGGAATAGCATAACCTTCTGTTACTAGTAAGCTAAGATTGTTGTGAAAAGATTATATGGGAATGATAAGAACATTAATAATATCCTGCTGGGTCTCAGCTGCAGCCCATCTAGCCCAGGGCTGTCTCCAGCAGTGAAGCTGGAAATGGTGTTTAGGGAGAGCTGCTCTCTGCAGTCTGCTCATACTCCCCAATACCCACAGCTGGAAAACTTATAAGGATACACTGTCTGTTCCCTTTAGTATCTGCTTATGGACCTGCTGTGCAGGAACTGATCTAATTCCTTTCTGACCCTGCAAACACTTTCTACCTCCACAGCCTCCTGTGACAGCAGGTTCCACAAGTTCACTGTCCCAGTGCACTTCCATGGCTCTGTAAAACTTAATCAGGCTGCCCTCAATCTTCCCCTCTCCAAGGAAGAGTCCCAGCCTCTTTCATCTCTCCTCCTGGGCAGTTGCTTCATCTTCTTGACTATTTACTTGCTTGTCTCTGTCATTTCCCTTACTCCACTACCCTGTCTTGAGATGCAGGACTAGGACTCATAGAGGAGGGGCAGACACTGATCTCTTCTCTGTGGTGACCAGGGACAGAATCCGAGGGAATGGCCTGAAGATGTGTCAGGGGGTGGTGTAGGTTGGATATTAGAAAAAGGTTTTTCACCCAGAGGGTGGCTGGGCACTGGAACAGGTTCTCCAGAGAAGTGGTCACAGCACCAAGCCTGACAGAGTTCAGTGTTTGGATGTTACTCTCAGGCACATGGTGTGACTCTTGGGGATGGTCCTGTGCAGGTCTAAGAGTTGGACTTTGTGATTCTTGTGGGTCCCTTCCAACTCAGCAGATTCTGTGATTCTGTGGTTCTCAGTATGTGAACACCCTCCTTGTTCTTTGTGCCCTGCATTGTGATGTCCAAAAGTTTTTTTTCTATTTTTTCTTGGCTCTGAATCTTGATTCAGAGGAACTGTCAATAACCCTTGGATCTTCGAAGCTGTAGCTGCAAGTTTTGGGCTCAGCACTGTGGAGGAGTTATTTAGTTATTTTTCCCCATATACATGGTCTTATCTATGTCAAATCTCACCTGACACGTCTTTGCTCACATTTGGGAAATTCTTCTGGAATTCCTTAATACTGGCATTTGGCTACTTGAAAGAGCTTTGGGACATCTGCAGACTTGCAGATTTCACTCTAGTCATGGTGGATCATGGCTGTCTGTGTGCCTGGTTTACACGGTTCCCACATTGGGAGCAAACAGCACATAGCAAGGAACAGCCAGAAGACAAGAGCTGCACCTGCACAGCTCCATCTCTCATTTGGGACCTCAGTGCCCTTCAACAATCATCCCAATGATCACAGCTGTGCAAACCTAATGCTGCTTCGTGAGTTTGCCTGTAATTGAATCTTGGTCTCTGGATTTGGGTATACTAAAGACCTGGTTTTCCCTTCAGATAATGAGGGCTTGTACCTCTTCGAGATACTAGTCAATGGGTGGCTTGCATGTGGTAGCTGTCAGGCAAATTGATCCCAAGGGATGTTCTTTTTAAAGCAGTTACATCTAATACGTAAGCAGTTCAAGCATGATTGAAATAGAAATTAGGTATGACAGTCTCCGTCCACCTTTGCCTTTATTTGATGACATTGTATGTCAATCATTATAACAATATAGTGATTATAATAAAATTGGGAACATGGTAATTCCTTTGCTGAATAGAGAGTAATCAAGGTACAGTGAGATTTGGTTGAGTTGCCTAAATCATTGAGAAATTCTGTTGTGGAATCAGGAAGGTGACACAAGTTCTCCCAACTCAAAGCTCTGTATGTGTCCTGTGTTTAGTGGTTTGAAACACATCTGGCCTTGGGAAGTCAGTCCTAATAGAAAAACATTTGTCTTCTTGTTGGAAACCCAATCCTAAACTGACAGAAATTTGCATTATTATGAGCTTGTTAATGAATTCCTTTGCTTGTTCATATCAACCTCTGACAAAAAGCAGGAGTTCAACTGTATATTTACCCACTTGAATAAATACCCTGAGCAGTACACCGCTATATTTTTTGGCTTTGGAGGCTGTAACTATTGTAATACCTGTCAGCAGGAAAGGCTCTGGGCAACACTTACTGCTTGTCTGGAGGCATTGGAAGAAATAGTTCCTCTAGCCTGGCTGTTTTAAATCCACTACACATGAAAGTCCTTTTTTGAGATGTTAATGTGCAGCAGGATCTACGTCCTTCTTGATAGCTCATTTCATGACTTCCTGACTTTCCAGGTGGTCGGTTTACATGAGCAAATAGGAGGGTGAGGTTCATGTGGCTGGTGGTCAGATACCTGTGAAGAAGTAAAGAAAAAGAGCATCGCTTGCTGTCTCTTTTGGAATTGGTGTCCCGAGTAGCTGAAATGTGGAACAATTGGTCTGTCACTGCCTGATGGCATCTTTGCACTACCAGAGCCCTGGCTTCAGAGGCTGAGAATGTGGGCAATCTGAGGGAAGGAATGACGTTTCATTTTGTAGATGGAGGTCAGCCCAAAACCTTAATAGATTTCTCAGAGACCAAGGATCATGGTTTAGGAGAGATCTGGCTCAGACTGAGATCAAAAGCCCCTGGTCAGAGGGAAGAAGCTGCTAATTCTCCATTCTTGTGCTGTCAGGGGTGCCAGTGCTGGATGTAGCTGGGTGCATGTGCCTTGCACTTGAAGGATGAGGTCTTTTCTGTGAAGCACAGACTGCTAGTAATTTTTGGTGGTTGAGATCCAAACCCTCAACCTGTTTTAGTAATTCAGATATAATTTCAAAAAGCAAGAGCTCTGAGGTTGTCTTTGGATCGCCTATATTACTTTCCAGTCTGTGACAGCAGATGGGCCCTCCTATTTCTGTTTAATTCTATTTCTCTGTAATTTTTCTCCTTCTGCCTCATTTTTAGAGATCAGTGATAAGCCAGGCATTAGCAACTTTTGTAGCTAAAATCCTTTTTTGAGAGAAGGGATACTGTGCTCTGCGTTTGATTTGCACTGAACACGAGATGCATATAAAATTTGAAACTACAGGTTTAGGCGTTCTGGTTACCACATCACAGCTGCGGGTTATAAAATGACTACAGTAGTGTATTGTAGTTATAAAATGCCCCAGTTATTTTATAATGAGCCCTGGCAGAAACAACGTCAAATGGCAGTAAAAAAGTTTATCCCAGAACATGTTTCACTTCAGCCTGGCATATGCTGCCCTGTTAACTTTGTGTAATGCTCGTCAGTCAGGAGGAGGAATTTCACACAGAAGACGTGTGCAGGACTTATCCATGCTTACTTGAAAGAGGGGTTTATATTATGAGCATTATCCAGCTAGAGATTTACGTCACATTTGTTCCAGTTACTGGTCATGAGAGTCTTTGCATGAATCATTTAGGCAGAAAATTATTGTTTTATCATATACAAACAGTAGCTTTAATATATTGCAAAATCATTTAGATCGAGCAGTTTTTACAATTTAATTGACTGTGACATTCTACTCAGAAAGGAGAAAATGGTAAGTTAAAGCAAATACTCAGAATTCTGTATGTCTGACTGCTGGTCAGAAAGGGGTAAAAACAAGAAGAAAAGGGAGAAAAAATCACCAGTACAGACTCAGGCTGTACTAGAGCAGCTAGAGCTTTACCTGCAATACACTGTTGAAACCCTGTTGAGTGTTTTCATTATGGGGCTAATTTTTTGAAACAAAGTGAATTGTATTGAGTTCTGACTCTGATTACACAGATATGTGTTAGACTTGTTGAGGCTCTTGTAATTTTCTCCATTCTGTCTTCTGTGATTCTGTTTTTGATAGTCTTTTGCAGCTCTATCCAACCTTCTAGTTTTCTTTTGCCATGACAGTACTGTCCTGGGGCTAATCCTGGGACTAGTTTTTCTCTCTATTTTTATAGTCCCATGTTTTTCTTGCCTGTCACCAGATATATGTTTTGAATGTGTTACAGAGACCAAGTGGCATGACTTAGCTTGGCTTTTTTGGATCCCTGGACAAAGGTCAATGTCCAGATAATGGAAGTATTCAGGAAACTGAAAACATTATGGCTTAGTTTTTGGCTTTGCATTTCAAACTTGTAAAGAGCTTGTTAGGGTTGTAATTGTCCTTTGGATGGTAATGGCTTGACAGAGTACTGTGTACCTGGATATTTCATTTATGGCCAACTTCTTTGCAGTGTGATTTTGGACTAATCTGACTTGTTTAAACCCAGGCAGATGTTTCCTGCAATCTAGTCATGGCAGAGAACCTGTGTAATGCGAATGTCCCTGCTCTGCCCACCACACCTCTGTAGCTTGAGGATGTCTGGTCACCTCCATCTCTTCCTGCTCTCTCCCCCAGCCTTTGGGGGGAGTGTCTTAAGTGAGAACAACTCACGCTGTAATTTCTTGTTGTGGTTGTGCCAACTTCAGCTGTGTGTGTGGATGCTGCCAGCTGGGAACACAGCATGTCTGGCTCTTTTTCCATGTCCTCAGAGTGGGCACTGGGACCTGGTACCAAAACCCTCCTGTCTGCAACACAGAAGAAAAGGGGTCCTATAGAGCAGTTTTGGAAATCCTTCCTTTGAGGTTTAGCTTGTTTCCAGAGGGTTAATGGCTTTTGTCCAGCGAACCTTTTCTTAGAAAATTAAAACAAACATTACTTTCTGAATGTGGAGGCCTATGACACTTTAAATACTCAGTGCAGTCAGTAACACTTTATAGTGACAAGATTATGATTTAGCATTTGATCATGAGTGATTTATGAAAATTCAGTAAATGTTGAAGCACAGTTTCCTCTCAGCTGCAGTCTGGAGTCTTCTCTCTGTGCAGACTTGCATGCTCGAAAAAGTCATGCAAAGTTGCTTGCAGTCCTCTAGAGAATTATATTTTCCATACACACTTGTGAAAAAAGTATGTGTTGAGATGAGGAAGGAGCATGAAGTAATTCCTGCATTCTTTTTTTGTGGTGTGACAAGCTGAAGTGCCCAGGTCCATTACTTGTCTTTAGTGTTCTTGCCTCAGGGCATATGACTTGAACCTGGCAAATTTCCTCAGACCTGAGTCCTCCTCCTCATTGTCTGAGAGATGTAGCTGTCTCAGGGAGACCTGAATATGGCTGTGCTGGAAAATCCTGTCACTTCGGATGGTGCAAGCAGTCCTTGAAATGAGTCCTAAACTTGGAAGAAGTTTTGTGGTTTTTCAGCTTCTCACCATGCAGCAAAACTGATGTTACCTCTGTGTTTAAGAATACTAATTGGGTAGTTGAAGACAAATTAAATTATATGGGTTGTCTTCTGCAGTAGTTTTCTGATTATTTTATCTTGCATGTCTTCACTTTTTCTCCCTTTACAAGAATCAATGCCTTGTCCTTGGCTTCCCTTCATCCTCCTTTCATGCACACACAGAACTGAGAAAAAAACTTCCAGATTTATCCAGAAATTACAGTTTGAGTTTTTGAAAGTGTGTCTAATGTGAGAATGGCAATTTACAGACATCCAACTTAGATATGTTGTTCTGGAAAGTATATTAACCATCTGCTATCTGAAATATCAGATTTGATTTGGATATTTCAAGTTACATGCCTACTATGTCCAAAATCATTGGTCTCTTAGAAATACAGGCTTCTAAGTTCTCATAGAAATAAAAAAGTGATGTAAAAGGAATATGTGTTACACATTGTTCATATTTTTGTTAAGTGTGAATAACTTTTACAGGAATTGATCTGTTAAGAGGTTCCAGTCAGTTCTTACAAGTCTCTTACACTTTACTGTAAAATTCAGTGACATTTCATGCTAACTCTGCAGATTTCATATTTAGCTTTAAATCATGCTATCATCGAGATTATATGCTAGTTAAAGTGTAATTGGTTAGAAACACATTGCTGCTTCTGCTTTTTTTTCCCCAAATTTTGCTTAAACATAATTTTCTTTGTTTCAAGGTCCATTGTGTAATACAACCCCTGCTGAAAGAGAGTGGAAAAATGTGTCGGGAATTAATCTTGAGCCTGCAATTTTTAATCTGAGACAACATTTTATGTGACGGAGGATTATAGTTGTCTTCCTGACAGAATGTGGGGGAGTATTCAGACACTGATGTGACAGTGTCTGCCACCGTGGTTGCTGGTTGGGTGTCATTCCCTTGCTGGACATCAGGCCATTGCTGCTGAGAATGGCAGTCCCTGATGTGCCAGTTTTTACGCTCCTCATGATGACTCCAAAGTTTCTGATGTAGATTTTTTTTTTTTAAGTCTGCAAATTGCTAAATCCATAGTAAGCTCCATGTATTTGTCAGTGCTTTGTGTCAGTTCACGTAACTCTGAAGCTCAGATGTCACAGTGGATTTTACCTATCTGCGTTTTTCTCCATGCCATTGTACTTTCTGTGACTGGTATAGGTCAAGACCACACATCTGTTGCTTCAGTGCATTAATGATCAAATACCTGCTTTATCGATCCCCTCAAGGTTCATTACTCCATCACTTAGTTATAAGCAATTAACCACATGAGTGGATCTGATCCTTTTCCAAGCGTCTCTGTTCCTGGCTGTCATTGCCAGTAGATCATGGATGGGATAGACAAACTCCCTTTGTAAAGCACATTTTCTTGCCATACCATTTCTATGTGCCGGTCTCGATCTCAAGCAGTGCTCGATCTGTCTTTCTGCCTGCATCACTAAGAAATCTGATCTCATGAGACTTCTGAATTACAAAGTGAAGGATTTTGTAGAGGGTTATTCAAAGTTTCCAGTTTGGCTTCTAGCATGAGTAGCTTTGCTAGGATTAAGTTAATCTGCATGAATGTTCTTCTGTGTCTCAGCCTCACATCTCTTAGGTGAGCTCTATAAAAGTACATTTTTGTGTAGCACTCTATGGTGAAGCTTTAGTCAGCCACTCCATAATACTGATAATAGTACTAATCTTTAAAGAGCAGATGTTCAAAAGAGCTGGGTGTACTTTTTGCTTGTTGACTTCGCTGGGAACTGGGAATTCAGCACTCAGTCTATAGGAATGAGTCCAGAGGAAACTCCAGACGTCTTTTCATGCACCTGTTGAACACTGCTTCGTTGACAGAGTTTTCTTTTACTTGGTACCTAATAACAGGGTATTGCCTCAATTAGGTATTGCCTCAATTCTCATGAGAAAATCTCTATTTGTGTTGTTGGTGTATGAGAAAATTGAGGGTGTGTATGTAACTGGGAAGGCCCTATTACCATGTCTGCATATCTGTAGTTGTAAAACATGATCTATGGCAGCTCAAAATTTAAAATTTGGTGGCATCCCAGGAAATACCTAATTGCATTTGTGCTTCATTACAAGGCTGTCTGCTTTCCTGGAATTTATTTTAGCTAATTAGTTGGAAATGTCAAAATAGTATTTCAGATGACAGAAACATCATATATTATCATACATGAAGCAATTAACTCTTTTGACAGATATTTATTGTAGTGTCATCTTTAATTAAATCTTCAGGGCTCCTAGACATAGAGCAGGTTTTTCTGAAAAGGAAGCATCCCAGCACTTTCAGTGAACATTTGACTGATGGGGCTTAATTGAACTCGGTACTTGAAAGAGTTGGTGGCCTAAACACGAAGATATAGACATGACACAATTTCACAATACAGACGTCTGATATTTTGGCAAAAATTTCAAAATAATCACCACCTTCCAAACTTCTCAGACACTGCAGATATGTTATGCTGGAGAAGATGCATCTCCAGTTGCTCCTGTTCTTCCACTAGTCTGCAGGAGAAAAAAGTGTCATACACTTGTGCTGCTAGGATAAATAATGCTGAAAAACAAGGCAGTATATATGTTTTTAAAAAAAAATCAATTTTTTATTTAGTTCTTGGAGTTATTCATGTGGAAACATGTTACAAATGTGACTGTTTGGTTAGTTCCTCTTAAACAGATAGGTCCTGTAGATGATGTGCCACTGAGAAATAATTCCTGACAGTTATAACTGAACCAGATAAACAGTTCTGCCAGCTCCCAAATAACACTGTAAAACAAAAGGGTTCTGCTTATCGTTTTCCATTTCTTTGTGCCTGTCAAACTATTTAACTGTGCATTACCCATCACAAAGGTTCTCTGTGTTTTTCTGCTTCTCTGCCGTGGTCATGGTTTTTACATTCTCTGTTGCTGGACCTACTGTGGTACACTTGTCCAGCTGTATCACTCCTCAGCTGCTGCTGATCTTCACCTTCAAAGACACTCAGTGGAAGCGCTGCATGAGATTTTCCCTGTCGTGGCCATGTATTAACTAGTACTAACCTGTGCACGTGGTTTTATTTGTTTTTTTCAGGCAGAAACAGCACCAGAAAGCGGCCGAGATGTTCCCAGTGTTCAGATCAGCTCAGGGCAGCACAACTCCAACCCCTCGGGAGCCGGAGGCATGGCAGCCTCCCAGAGCGTGGTCGCTCCGGCCGGAGTCTCGGCAGGTACTTCGGCTGCAGCTTCGTTCTTCATAAGGTAGTTTTTCACCTTTCTGGTTTCCATAACTGCTCATGGGTCTTCAAAGAGTTGTGAAATGCTGTTGAATCTTTGCCATGGGTAGAAGGTGTACTGTGTGGTGCTGGTTGCTGAGAAATGGGGTTGGTCACCTGGTCATGACTTTGGCTTTCTGCTGCCACTGGGGTGCAGGGGTGTGATGGTGACGCCCTCTTTCTCTCTGGAGACCTCAGCAGGAACTTAACCAAAATCCTAGAAATTGTGTATTGGGCATTTTCTAGTCCTTAATGGACATTTCTACCATAAGCCTTTTATTCTGTAGGTTTCCTTGATGCTAAAGCTGAAGTACCAAGTTTAAAAAAAAAGTTAGATTTTTATTCAGTAGCATGGCCTGTGTGTCCAAATGAAAGCTTTTACATGGTTGGTAGCAACAGTTAAAACAGTTTAAGACATTCTTATTTTAACGGTAGCTCAGAACAATCTTTTGCTTTCATTCCTCGGTCTTATAACAAAAACGATATGTTAGTTTTGTTTGGATGTTTGTTGTAATTAGCAATGTTGATTAAATGCACTACGCTGTCAAGCAGATGGTATTTAAAACAACAAAATTCAGGGCTTTGTACTTGCATTCCAACTCCTTTTTAATTCAGAACTGAACATATTTTCAGACAATATTGAAAAACGTATGTCTGTGAATGGCAGTAAAGTCAGATTTATGCACGAAGTGAGAATACTTCTTATCATTTAATCACAATAGTAATTGTGTTGTTTCCTTTTCATTGGTCTTTAACATGTTTTGTACCATTAAATAAATGATGTTTACTATAAGTTGCAGCCTGACTTCAGAAGGAGCTCAACTTCTGAAGTTTTGTTTTTTTAGAAGAATATAGTACAATGAGTCTTAAATGCCTACATATCACAATCTGTCTGTACACAAGAGGTTGGGAAATGACTGCCCTAAGAGCGCTCTGTGTAAGTTAGTGGTTTATCTCTGTGCTGTGGGTTTGAAGCCAACACATAGAAATGGTTGCCTACAGAGGATGATTGGTTTAATTTAAAGATAGGTATCTGAAATTAGTGGGACTGGAGAGGACGAATAAGGGGAAAAGCTCAGGCATCTCTCTTCTTGTTTAGTTACCTAAATAAGGACAGATGAATATTCTCCAAAGTATCTAGAATGGACAGCAGCACAGCTTTTGTTACTGTGTTTCATATTATGGGTATAAACAGTGTGATTTTAGCTTAATCTACTTTGGATTTATTTCAGTGTTAATCTGTATGTCACAAACAAATGTAAAGACATGTCCCTTTCACAGGGTAAGCCAGAAAATAAAATACCTCCCTTGGAAATGAAAGAAATCAGTGCCCAGCAGTCTGAAAAAAGACCCAAAATCTTTTCTCCCATTGATGCTTTTGTCAATGGTCAGCAAAACTCAGTTCTGTTTTTATTGTGAAGCGATTGTCATTAGCTTGAATCAAAAATTCTTGAAGTCAGCAGCAAGACTGCAAATGACATCACTGTACTTTGGATCAGGCCCTAATTGCTTCTCATGAATCTGTCTTTGCCTCAAGTGAATCAGAATTTTATAGCTTTAGCAGCTATGTGCTAGCTAAAACATTTAAAAAACCCATTAGTACCTTGCTTATTCCCTACCCGTGTTTCCTCTGTTCAAAATTGTTTCTCTTCAATTTTTTAACCAAAGAACAGGGCTGGTTGAAATTTTTGTGTGTGAAGCACTTCTGTTTGTTTTTGCGTTGTTGTTGATACACAAAAAATCTCACAAGGGTTGGGGGAGAGAGGTCCTGGCTGGGCTGCTCCCCCAACATTGGCACTAACCTCAGGAGAGGCTCCCTCTGCCTCTGCTCCTTCTCTTCTGACTCCTCATGCCATGGGGACCTTTATGGATCCAAGTTTTCATGCTGAGTCTTCCTCCCACCCTCAAGGTGTGCAGTTCTCAGCAGGAGGGGAGAGGAAGAGGAGAGGATCTTCAAGGATGAGTGAGTTACATAGATGCTGGGAGAAATGGCTTATCCAGGGACCACAGGTATTAGGATATCAGCAGTCTGGGGTTTTTTGTCCAGTACTGGTGGGCTGTCGGGCTTCTTTGCTTCAGCCTTTCCAGTCCTGTCTGTTTCCCTTTGCACCATCCAGCAGTGAACTTGCTGAGGAAGAAGGTCAGCCCTGCCTCGCATCCTTTGCAGCAGCATCCACTTCTCTCTCCTTCATCTCTCTGTTCAGCTAATCCTCTCTCAGGAAGCACCTGGAGATGAAAGAGAAGTCATGGCAGTAGTGTTAGGCTGTAGTCCCTGTTCATTACATTTGCTGATTTTTTTTTCCTTGCTGTGTTTCACACCTCAGCCACTTAAATTCTGAACTTTGTAGCAAAGCCAGCGTCTTACTCATGTTATGCAGAGCCTGGCACATTTTGTTATTGTGGAATAAATGCAGTTAATATATTGATAATCTCACAGACATACACACAGATATATATATTTTTTTTCGCAAATCATTGGCCTCTCTTTGACCGAGTCTATTGAGACCTTCATTTTTTTACATGAGCCTTCTGTAAAAGGAGCTCTGGTTGGAACTTTTGCCTTAGAAATAGAGTAGCAAGGTAAAAATTTGCATGCATATTAATGTTCAGTATATTCAGGTGTAGGGTTAGTTACTTTGGAAGACAAAGCCTTCATAGGATGCTTGTGACAACTGCATTTGTGATTTTCTGAGCCACAGTGACACTAGATATAGATTTTTTTTCCACATGAATAAAGGACTTCAGTCTAATTCTTCATGAAACAGCATTAACTGTGCTTGTACAGCACAATTAGCTTTTGGATTGTGACATGGTTTCCTGGCAGCATATAAATGTCTTTTTCACATTAAAACTAGAGTGTCTATTTGGTGAAATAACAGCCTTACACTCTTGCTTGTGGACTGGTTTTTTGGTTGGTTGCTTAGTTTTTTACTCCAGGTTGTTCCTTGAGAGTCAGAGTTTTGTGTTTTGAAGGTCACAAACTCAAAAGATGATACAGAGAGTTCATTTCCTCACCTGGAAAATAAAAACTAAGAACTGCAGTAAAACTTTTACCTGGTGAGAAGAGGTACCCAAGATTAAAATGAATATCTTTAAGGTATTCTTTGCAGTGAATGCATTGATTTTGTTAAGCATATGTGCAGCCCAAATCTACATATTCATCCAAAACTCTTTCTCATTTGAATGTCATATTTAATTTCTTGAAGCTTAATTATCTTCAGCTTAAAAAAAAGTATTTTATTCATTACCAAGAAATGCAGAGAAGTGCTAAGTATTCAAAATCAAAGCCAAATATTAAAGACAGCAGACAGAAGCGTATTAAGAAATTAAATCAGTTTTAAGCTTTTTTCCTCACTGTGATCTGTCACAGAAGGAGGAAAGCTTTGATTAACATCTGACTGTGTCACGCAAGCAAATTGCCAGACATTACTCACTGGTTGTGTTACCGAAGGACCAGAGGTTTTAGCAGAAAATGGAGCTTCTCAGTAGGTCACTGACAGAATAAGAAAGCTCAGGCAAAAAGCACAGCTCATGTTCATGGATGGCTGTGAAGAGACTCCCAGTTCACCCTTACGATTCAAGAGAAGTTTATTCTTGCATTCTTCAGATTTAAGAAGAATGCATCTGGCCTTTGTCCCTTGGTGTAACATGAACTGTGCCTTGCCTAGTGCTCCACATTTTATACCTCTTTCCAGGTGTCCTTTTTTTTTTTTGTATAAGGAACCTGAACAAACTTTATATTATTAAGTGAAAATATGTGAGATAATTGTAGGACCCTTCTGTGGGTTATGCTTGCAACTAAGTAAATATTGGCATATTTTGTTATAAAACTGTGATAAGTTCCTGGGCTTTTTCGTCACCTGGACACCTGGGAAGGAGAGGAAATGGTGTTTCCAAGAACAGGCAGGAGAAGGGCAGCGATGAGGAGAAGAGGCATGCACTTGGGAAGAGGTTAATGGGCTATCTGACAAAAAAGGAAATACCACCCCCTTGGGAGGAGAATCAAGACCCCCAATAAATCGAAGCTGTCACCATTAACATGCCATTTCTGCCTGTTGGTGGCTGGTGACAGTGGTGGCAGCAGTGCCTGTGCTGCTGTTTGGGTGAGACCATGGGGACCTGCCCCCAGTGCACAAGCTGGAAGGAAGGTTTGAGCAGTGACAGGGCAGCTAGGATGAATCAAAGCTGTTTAGAAGAAAATGGATATCAAAGCAAGCAGTGTTGAGCAGAAGACAAACTGTATTAAGTCTGTCTTCTAAAATTGTCATCTTCTTTGATGTCGAGTTGTTGATCTTTTCAAACTGTCTTGGTCACAGGTTGCACTTGCTGCTCTGGCACTGCTGCCTTTGAAGCGGGGAAATATCTCTATAGTTGCAGCTTCTTTCCCTTGTATCTGCCTGCTTTTGTTTGACAAATTACTCTTCCAAACATATAACACTCACTATGCACTCACTGGTTTTCAGTTTTCTAAATTATTTGCAGTGTTGCTGGGCTTTGGTAGATTAAAAACATTTAAGTTAATAAATCTGGAGAATTACAGTGGTGAATCACACCCATTATCCTTCCACTCTCATCTTCCTGCATGTTTGGGAAAGCTGTGTCAATTTAGACATGATATAAAACATTGCACATGATATGCTTTTTGCAAGCAGCTTTTCTTAACAGAATATACAATCTCCAAGTAACGTAATTGAACATCTGAAGAGTTGAAATAAGTGTAGTTGTCTTTTTCTAGAGTCAGGATATTCCATCATATTTTAATGCCTGTGAGTTTGGATTAAAGAATCTAATTATTCACTAATGAGCAGTAATGGTACATATAAACTAAGGGTCACTATCCTATTACAGGCACCTGATGGTTCACTGATAAGCATTTGGTCATTAGATTGACCATAAAATATAGTCAATAATTGAGGTTGCTCATAGAGCAGACACCTTATCAGCTTTAGGCATGGTGGGACAGCTTGTCAGTACTCTGTGTCCTGATTGTGCTGTGACTGAGCATATGATTAGGGTATTGAAGCAGTCTGTATCTAATGAAACTGCAGGAAAGGCATAGCAATATTAGCACAACCACTAAATGACTAATGTGTTTTTGTTCCAAGCCTTAGACACTTCAATTAGTTCCAATAAACTCTGATCTAGTGTAGCGGTAGGCAGAGAATTCAGATATTTTGTGTACAAGCTTTCATTACACTAGTCAGAATTTGTAGCATTTAGGGGACAGATGAAATCTGTGGGGCTTTGAATGAAAAATGGTGGAAGTAATAAAGGCTGCCATTACTGTTTTTACCTCTTTTTTTTCAGTTTTTTTTTTCATTTTTTAGATTTAGAATACTGAGACAATGCCTAATGCCTGATTTAAGAGATGAAGCTGATAGCAGCAAACTAGATGTCTACATTTTGCTTTAAGGTCTATTCATGCAGTTCATGTAGGCTTGTGCATATAATGTAAACTTAGAATGTGTTCCTTAGCGTTTTCTACCATATGGAACATTAGTCAAATAGTCTTGTCTTGAAAGCTTTTGTAGAGATATTGATTTTGCTGTGCTTCAAACTGGTGCTGAGAAAATAACCTCAGAACCCATTCTTTTATGATTTTTTTTTTCCATGAGGATGCCTTAACTTTCATAAATTATTTAATATGGTGAAGGGTGCAAAATGCCTTTTGTCTTTCTGAACTGCTGTTCAGGCGTCTGTGATGCGACCTTGGAAAGTAACCATAGAAACATGTTAAAAGCATCAACTGAAAATCAGTAGTTCAGTTTGACAGTGATGCAAATTCTGTGAAAGAAGATTATGATGTATTAGGAACACTTGAGGCATATATTACTGCTAACCTGTTAAACCTGATTATTCCATGACTACCAGTACTTTCAGAATTTAATGCAGGGGGAAAAAAAGAGAAGAAAAAAACCCCATACTTTTTTTTAAGTTGCTGTGTTTAAGATGTTTCTAAGTAAATCACCTCAGCCTGTCATTCTCTGTCCTGTTAAAAGCAAGCATTATATTTCTGCTAAGCTCATAATGTAATTCCCTGTATTTAATAGCTGTAAACTTTTGCCCAGTACCCTGCTGGGATGCCCAGGTATCCTGCCTTTGTGCGGAGCTGGCACAAATTAAGTCTCTTTGACAGATAAAGTGGATAACTGGGTTACGAATAAGCAGTAGTTCACCAAAAGGTGAGGAAAATGTGTAATTCATTGAATCCTGAGTTAGAGATTGTTGTGCTGACCTGTAGTAGTTAAACTAGTCTGTGAGACTGAAACAGAAGTGCTTACTATAGTAGCAGGTAACCATAGTAAATTCTTGATAAATCATGGGTCAGGAGAAGCAGCACAGTCACTTATTAAAGCTTCCTCAGTAAGCATAACCCATGCCTAAGGATTCCTGTGTTGAGGTGATGTGGGAAAATTTTCTTTGAACTGGTTACCTAGGAAAGTGGGGTACCAGCTCTTCCCAATTAAGGCTGCTTTGCTGGCAGATTTATCCAAAACCCATGCATGGTTTGTCTCTAATTTACAGTGTCATAGCAGTATCATGGGATTGCAGGGCTCCTCAGGGACATCACGGCTTGCTGGCATTAATGCAGCCCAACAGCCCCTCAGTGCGCCGTCCCTTCTTTGTTAAATGCCTGGAATGCCCCAATTTCTCTTGTGACCATTTGGTCACTGGTCAGGAAGGTTGGCTGAGAAATTTGTGGCTTGGGGGAGAACTATGGATGTGCAGATGAAGTGGAGCATCCAGCTGTTTCAAGGGTCAGCCAGATACACAATTAGATGCATAATTATTCTTTCGCCCTTAATGACCCCCCTACTCTGGACTTAGAAGGCTGGAGCAGCCCTGCGGTGTCCTCCCCACTGCATGGGGCTGGAGAAAGGGATGCCCTCCTGTTGCTTTTCTCCTCTCTGCATGGAGCTGGGAAGAGCAAGAAAGCCCTCATGCAGATGTGCAAATGGAGAGGGAGCGGGTGTCACCAAAGGGCTTGCCTTGTCTTGCCGGTGCCATGCCGTGGCTGCTGGAATGTGGTTGCTAGAGAGCAAACATGACCCGCACGTAGCACAGCACTATGTGGGGACAGGGGACGGGGCAGGGTGTGAGGCATTGTGCAGTATCTTGTATCATCTCAGGGGAGCTTAAGCTTTCTTAGTTGCTGTGGCAGCATAATACTGCCTGTAATTAAGGACAAACAAAGAGTGCGTGCTTTAGGTATATCCCGTTTCATGTTAGCCTGTAAGGAGGATAAATTAGGAGATAAGCCTGAATTTAGTAGTCTTTGTTCTTGGGAACACAAATGACTCTCAGGACAGCATGTTTAGCAGTGGAACATCGTTACTGCTAATACAGCATCGTACATTTACACAGTGTGTTATCAGCGTATGGTGAGCCAGGCCCCCTGCTATGGAGAGCTCATCTATGATGGCTGTGAGATTGACTGGGCAAACAGAGATGAGGCACAGAGCTGTAGTTCAGCAAAGGGAGGAGGTAAAGAAATTGGAGTAGCTGAGGGGAGAGGGAAGGTAGAGTTTGGATGTCAGTTCTGCTGAGTTAGAACACTACTGAAAGCGTGAAAAATGCCCCAAAGTCTAACAGATTTGTGATCAGGATATGCCTGTTGATTTTGAGGGGACAGGCACTGAGTGATCAGCCAAGGTGGAGAGCACATGGTGATGATTTGAGAGAGCCTCAGAGGGAACTGGGCGGTGACCAGATGAACCAGCACTGGGCATCTGTGAGTCATTGCCTTGGAAGATGAAGCTCCCCATACAGAGTATTAAGGATCGTGGTGTATGAACCAAGGAGAGATGATGCAAGACATCAATGTCAGGGACATGTTTGGAAGGAGAAGCCTCACTTGGATAGCACAGGCTGTAGCACTTGTGGGTGAACTGGTTGGGCAGGAGATGGCAGAGTGAAAAAAGGAGGGAACCTGCTGCCAAACACATTGGCAGGAAATATGAAAAGGAGTAAACAGTGAAAGATGGGAAAAATGGATCTAATAATGTGGGAACCTCATGATTAGGTCAGGATTTTGGAGAGGGTGTTCTAGGTCTTTATTCCAGGTTCATTGCAAAAGCAGAATTGGGGCACAACAAAGCACTTGCAGTGTTTCCTGCTGACTGAATACCTTAAGGATCTTTGGCATGTGAGGCCACCCCTAAGGAGGACTGATTTTTGTCAGCTCCGAGTGCCTTGATGGATGATAATACAAGAGGTTCTGGAGTACTGGAGGCAGCCCCTCCAGGAGATGTGATGACTTTCTGAGCTACTGTAGGTGGTTCAGTACAGATGGTGGTTGCAGTGAGTGGGTCTTGGGTTAGCTCTATATTCTGAGATGTCCTTGATGCCCATGAGGAAGAGCAAAGAAGAATAATTTAAAACATATGTGTCCACAAGTATGCCAGAGGGGAGACTTCAGACCTACCCAAGTTTGAATTTATTTGTGGGGATAAATGGCGGTCAGTGGATTTTAAACTAGGGAAAAGTCTGAAGTATTTGACTGGAGTCATGCAGATATTTCTTCTTACTTTGTCCTCTCTTGGATCTTCTGCTTGCCTGGACTTAATATTTTCTCCCTTAATTTTAGGATTTTTTTATATGATCCTTTCTATATTTTCTCCTTCCTCCCTAGCTGAACACACCTGATCATTCTGTTTTCCTGACTGTATGGAATCTTGCTGTTGTCTGGCTACCAGAGTCTCTCTTTCCGTTTGGCTTTTTCCCTTCTTTCTGCCCTTCCTAGCTTGTCAAGAGGAGTACTTCTCCTGCCTCCTCCTCACCCCAGCCTTCCCAGTCTGCCTGCTTTTTTGGTTCCTGGACTCCTGAACACCAGCGCTTGCTCTGACTCCGTTATTTGGGGCTCCTCAGCTTGGCAGCAGTGGCAGCTGCACTGGTGGTTTTGCTGCAGTGGGAATGGAGCATTCCATAGGTAAAATGATAATGGTTACTTTCCTGTGGGGATGTACTTTGACAGTTTGCACCTGTTTTATAACTTTGTTAGTGACTTTCAGACTCTTCCAGTAACATATTTAACTATTTTAATATGTTGTTAAGACAGACAGACTTAGCAGGTGAAATAGTTAAACCAGACTGATAGTTGAGTATTTAGTTCTCATGGCTAACTTGCAGTCAATCTAACACTAAGTTTATGATGTGCAGGATGTGGTTTGCAGGGCAGATGGACTTTGAAGTGACACTTTCTCTCTTCTGAGCAACATTGCTTTGCTTGCTTGTGCTTGTGGCAAAATAAGACATCCCGCATTATCATTTATAACAAAAATGAAATGTCAAGCCAAAATAATGCACTAGCACTATAGCTGCAGTGCTTGATCAACTGCAGGAATTCTCTGAAGATACTTTTAAATTCTCTATGAAATATCATTGCATTTTGGCTTTCTAAAACTTCCTTCATCTTTCCTGCTGGAGGATGGAAGATGTTTCTTTTGGCAGGACATTTCAAACAGCTTAGCCAGTACCTCACTCAACATCAGTATAGTGCTGCTCTTGGGGTTGCTTTCTGCTTCGCTGGGCTTTTTGTGTCCACAGTGGTGGAGCTCACTTATTAAGAAGCACTGCCTTATAGAGTTTTTACTGGGAGTAAATGACTCAGTGGAAGTTAATCAGCATAAAATGAATCTAATCTAAATGTTATTAGTGAAGCTTGTTGGAGTTCAGGGCAAGCTTCAGAATATCCTTTGATACTGTGTCTCAGCAGGTCTTCAGGAGTCGCTAATTTCTACTGAAATTTGAAGTTATCATCTTTGGGTCAGAAATAGTCAAATCTCTCCATCCTCAGTGAAGGAAGAACATGCATCTCAAATTTTCCTGTCAAGTGCTATTTTAAATGGTGCTGTAATTTCAGCCCATTATACCTCTGAGAAATATCACTTCAGAACTGATGTCAGTTAAATAAATCATAGAAACCCTGGGTCTAGAAGCCCATGTGTCCCTCCTCTGTTTAAAAATAGTCATTGTGTGGGCATGTGACTCCTGTTCTTGGGTGATTTCCCCTGCATCATTTAGTGCTGTCAGTGACCATTTAACTCACTAACAGTAGGAATAAGTAAATGCCCCCCTGAGAAGTTATTTGCTTGGCAGTATAGGTGTCAAGACTTTGACTAAGCATCTGAAATAAAACCCAGCTGAAGTGGGAATGGATCCTCTGTGGATTTTCTAGATGTTCAATAAAATATGGAACTGAGGGAGCTGAAATTGATGAGAAAGGTTTGCCTGTGGGCATGGTGTGTTGGGGCAAAGGAAGGTAACCTGAACATGTAACCCACCCCACAGCTTTTAAGGTAAAGGAGGCATTACAGTCACAGATGCTCACTTGTATTCAGACTGGTATATGCAATCAGGAATGTGAAAATAGTGAATTTGCCCCCCTTTTAGTCCTTCTCTTTCCTGTCAGATACTTGTCTGAATCTAGTGCTTCAGATGAACTCTTGTTAGTGATGTCATGTATTTTCTCTCTCATCTTTTCCACTTGCAAGTGCATCTATTTCTTCCCTGGAGCAACCTGAATGAGCAGAATGCTTTTGCTTTTCATAGCAAATTGTTTTTGATGAATAGCATGGAGTGTAATATCTTTTGTAACAAAAAACTTATTGGCTTCTCTCTGTGCATCAGGAGCTGATAGTACAGAGCAAAATTTTAAGTGATCTATTTAAGTGATTACTTTAATAATGAAGGGCTAGTTAACACCATTGCTTAAATTTCATTACTTTGTAGCTTTAAAAATGTCTTTATTACTTTTTCTTGACAGAATACAAATGAGGCTAGAATTCTGTTTTGCTCAACCTGACTGTTTCATGAGTCTGTGTCTTGCTGGCAAATAAGTCCAACGTTTTTTGCCTAAGGAGTGTGCTTAGATTGATGTGGTTCTGCCTGCTTTAGCTCAGTTAGGTCATGAAACAGAGCTGGGAAATAGTGCTGGCGTTCAGGTAGCTGTATTTTCACTACATAGCTATGCAGTGTGTAGCCTGGGAACTGACATATTTCTATATTAGGTGTTGACAGTCTTGCTTACTTAAAGATTAACCTACACAGGTTTTCAGCAGTTTGTCATATGGTACAATTGTAAACAGCGAGTGTGGAAGTGCAGCAATATGTTCGTCTGCTCTTGCTTTGTTTAACATCATTAGTGAACAGAGCTGGAAATGGTATGTGGCAGGCTGCGGTGACTAGCTGTTATTCTGGTGAGTGTATGTGTATATATATAAAAGTCAGTTCCTGAATGCTGGTCCTGGCTGCTGAAGCAATGTTCTTTGGCCAGAAAAGCGCCTGAAATCTACAATCTGAAGAGAATACGGAACTGACGTTACCCATGACAATTTTGTAGCAGCAACCTCGGAAGCTGCTGGTTTGGGAGAGCGGAAAAAATGGCTGGAGTGTAACTATCAGTGCTTGTGAGGGTCTGCTCTTTGGTGTTTCTCAAACCTGGGGAAAAATTGCAGAGAAGCATAGTTAAAACTCCTCCTTGAATTCCTGTATGAATACTACTTGAATGCTTGAAGATGGGCTTGATTGGTTGCTTCTGCTAAATTAATAATGTGTAGCTGAGAGGAAGGATCACTCTTGGTTCTGTATGGCATGAAGAAGCTCTTCTTATTTCAGGGTACCCAGCTGGTTTGTTTTAACTTGTCATCTTCTAGAGGTCTCTTTGAGATTATCCCAAAGTGGCTTTGCCTGGCTTTTCTCTATGGTGCCTAAATTTAGGTGACACTTGATTATTTCTCACTGATGCATGAAGCCCTGATTCCATACTTTATGAAGCTGTGAATACAGTAGGAGGAGAACAACAAGGATAGTCAGAAATCAAGGAAACCTGAACTGTGAGGAAAGGTTGGAAGGATTAGAACTTGTCAATTTGTAAAAGAAAATACTAAGGTGTGGTAGTGGCTTTCATACAGGTAACAGCTTCGGCAGGAGAAGGAAATAAGCTCCTCTGCATATCTGCTGATGAGGTGGGGGGAAGATAAAGAATGAGAGACATGAGATGTGAATTTTCGAAGAGTAAGACTAGTTAAAAACTGGAATTGATTGCCTCGGGAGGCTGTGGACTTGCTTTAACGAGAGGTTTCTAAGAATAAATTGGAGAAATATATATTGGATTGTATTAGGTAAAGTTCATCCTACCCTTTAGCATTGGGAAAGTGTAGATAACCTCTTAAAAATCTCTTCTGGATTCATCTTCTTCCAGCTGTGAGAAGATGCTTTTCCTAATAAATAGCTGATTTTTATTTCTGCCTTGCTGATTTTAATAAGAGACAGTAAGAGAAAAGTAAGAGGTCAAAGTGAAATTCAAGCCCAGATTGCATGAACCTAGTCTTGTATTGGAGATACTTTCTTTTATAATGTTGGTGTGGTAACATCCCCACAATATTAAATGTGGTTTGACATTTTGGAATGTTTCAGAATAATGGGTTTCTATTGAAATTTTATTACCATCACCCATTATAGAAGTGCCATTGTTTGAGGCTGTGCATTGTGATCCAGATGAACTGATTATTTATTGAGGAAGTTGAACCACGGAAATAAGGAACATTAATTGTTTGTTCTTCCCGGCAGTGCTTCTCAGCAACATTGCTGGGACAGCTAAGCAAACAAAGGTTTGGTGCTGTACTTGTATAGTGGTACTAAGTGGGGAAAGCCTTTATATCCTCCTGGGGCTATATCTGCATCCCAGGAACCTCTAAGCTTGTTCTAGGGGGAAGAAGAGACCATAACCTCAAAGTTTTATGTATATTTTAGAAGTGGTTTCTTGGGCAAAATTTACTGTAGAAATACAGATGGTGCCTATCCTTTCCAAACCTTCATGACAGATTTAGACATTCCCAGTTTTCTCTTTAAAAATGTCTTTTTCTAAATCACATTTTATTTTCCACGTTGCATGCTGTTAGCGGAAACTGACTTTTAATTTTGCTTGGGGTTTTGGGTAGCAACTACACTTTTTCATTGTGCTACCTTTTTTAATTTTAGAACCACAAATCAAACAGTAATACGGATAAGAAAAATAATAATGCCAACCAAGTGTATTCTGTGAATTGCGGAAGGCTTGGGACAGAGTGCTGGAGGGTGTATTGTAGGACATCCGTCTATTTATTATCTGTATTGATGAGTAATTAAGGAAACAATAACTGGAACTGCAGATATGATGATAGGCTGTGACTTTCCCACTGCTTCCTTTAGGGCTGGTTTGCAGTGGGAAAAGCTTGGGATATTGGTTATGGGAGGTGGTTGATGCCTTGTTGGAACTGGGAAAGTTCAGGAAAGCTTTGCTTTAGAGTAGACTGATTCTCAGTGTAAACCTGCATCTACAATCTTGCAAACTTTGCAGAGGGTTCAGAATCAGGATAAAAGTCACTTCCACGATGTCTGTCAAGGTCAAACCAAAAGTCTTGAGTAAGCATTCTCTTAAGTAAACTCTGAATGTCAGGCTATTTAAGGCCTGGACTGTACACTTCTTTGGCCTTGACCCTTTCAGTGAAGCCCTTAAGCGTTCTCACAATATGAATAATGATTGTGATCTCTGAAAGATAAGGCTGGCTAATAACACTAAAACTGTTAATATGTAATGAGTCATGCTGAAATGAATGTGCAGAAGTTTTATTTTTCTTGTCCGTGGATGTTAGTAATGGGAAGCAGGACTCCCAGTTCTCTTTTTGACTTGTCGCAGTTTGTCCATAAACCCACGATGTCAATTAAGTCCTCTGCATTTATCTCAGTTGACCCATTTCTAGCATGCATCCCAGAGCATATTTCACATCCCTCTTCCTTCTGAAGCTTAATAAATTCCACAAAGTGTTAAGCAAAAATTTTGTAATTTTGCATAGTTATAAAAGTTTCAAATCTACTTTTCTTTTTTTTTTTTGTGGAGAAATTATGCCCAGAAGGAATGCTTAAGAGATTTAAACTGTGCTGTTTACTTTCACAGCTATAATGTGCAGAACGTGTGCAGTGAGTGTAAGCTAGAAGCAGCTTGCTGTATATCAGACTATCTGAAATGTCATGCTAACTACATAGGCAGAATTTAAAATAAAAAATAGTATGGTTCTTTCAATGAGCAGGCTTTGTAGAGGCTGTTGTTGCACAGTTCTTGTTCCCTAGATGCTAAGCATTATGTAATTGATCTGGCCATAGTTTTCCTCACTGGTCTCATCCATGCATGGCAGAAAACCTAGTAATCTGTAAATTGTGTGGGGTAAGGAGCAGGTTAGAGATTGTCCCTTGTCATTTGATATTTGAGTGCCCCTGCATGGGCCATATATTAGTTTTATTTTCTACTGTGACACCTAGCTATGAGGAAAGAACTCTCCAGAGCGTCTTAAAAGACATCTTCTATTAAAGAGGGAAAGAGTTAAGCAAAATGCAGACAGTAGATCTCACAGCTGGAGGTAAAAGTAATATACATGAATGTCTCTCATGCTTTAATTGGTAGAGAAGCTTAGGAGTATGGAGCTTAGTTTCCCTTGCGAGAATGTTTTGTAGAAGAGTGCTTGTGAAGGCTGAATGGGGAAAGCAAAGTTAGGTGGAAAGTGTATAACTGTGACAAAGCTGTGACAAAATGCTTGGCAAATGCCTGGAGAAACAAATGACTGTAATATGTAAGTTTTGCATAGTATTCCCTACAGGTCATAATTTTTCCTGTGAGGAAACAGAAGTTGATGATGAAGAAAGTCAGACAGCCCACCGTGGTGCTGAAGATGTATGTGAGGGCTTCCTGTGCAAGATTAAATTTGAGAAAAAGAAGCAAATCAGGCAATAGGCATGGCACCCAATTAGGCTCCTACAGAAAGTGATCTGGTACGAGCTCAAATTCTGTCTTTCTGGTGCTAGGCAAAAAGGGCCCAGTTTAGGAGAGCTTTGCCTGCCCTGTCTCCATGTAACAAATTTCTCCTGAGAAAAGGAATGCTGGAGAAAAGACACAATGGAAACTTAGGTATAGATTCAGTAATGGGTTGTTGGATAAGGACTGCAGAAAATCTAGCACTCTGGAGTGTTTTGGGATTGGTTTCATGTAAATACATCCTCTCATGAATTTTTCTGAAGTAAGGAGGTTTGTGAAGTTGGATTTTGTTTTAATTTATTTGGGCCCCTGTCCAGACCAGCTTGGCCTATATTTTGGCCTAATGAGTACTTGGCTGGGATGCCACCGAGTATATTGTTGGTTCTGCAAGAAGTTCATAAGGATTGATGAGTCCTTATGCTGTGCTCTTTGCCTGGGCAAGTCCGGGAGCCCAAGCAAAGCATATGAAGGCTGCTGCCCAACTGGCTTTTTGTTAAAGAACTGACTGTGCTTTTTATAGGGGCTGAGGATGACAATTACTTGAATTCATATTCAGAGTGCATGGCTTGATAGTGATGTTTTGTTTTGTCTAAATCAGCCTATTCTTTCCATTAGATACCTAACCTTTCCCAAAACAACAAATAAAACCAAACCCCACAAGCTGTTTGATACTGCTGGTACATGATATCTGTGATGTTCCAGCTCCAGAAACAACCTTGTTTTAATGTCAGGCAAAGTCATTCTTGCATTCAAACACAAAAAGGTTGTAATTAAGCTTTGTGCTCTGTTACCTGACAAGAGATGCTTTTTAAGTGTGAACCATATACATCATTATTAGTGCTATTGGCCTGTTGCCCATCAAAGCACTGATTATTTTCTACAACAGCTACTCCAGTTCCTCTCCTTTTAGTTTCCTGTTATCTCACATGGACATCAGCAGTCCCTTTGCCAAATTTCTTTGTAAAACCATGGCACTCCAGACTCATAGGAAGAGGATTTATCAGCACTACAGCAGTTAATTGCTTTAGCTAGTAAATGGCATTGTCCTTTGAACAGTGGAGATGCAGAAAGGTGGCACATATTGTCAAAAGCAAACCACTTTGAAAGTTGTTTGGGAGTTAAGAGAACTAGAAGTGGATTCAGTATCTTAGATCTGCTTATCAAAATGTCCCAGAAATATGCTACTGAGGTATTTTGAGAGATTCTGTACTTCTAAAAAGTGGAATTTCTCTTGATTTATTTGTATGCTTTGCTTAGCTAGGCCTGTTTGGGTGCAGTTACTCCTTGAGTGTTAGTGCTTAGTTGGCTGCTTGAATACACAATTCCTGAGTAAATTTGTCCTTTGTATCTCATTCTCTTTCATGTATGTTTCCCAGAGGAGCTCCTTTAGCCAGATCTGTTGCAGGAGTAATTATTTCATCAGGATTTAATGTATAGCTTGATTGCGCTTTGAAGACATTCTCTTGAGGAGTTTTTATAATTTCAACAAGGGATCATAGCATGTAAACAAGAAAATAAACATTATCTTTCATATTAATCAACAAGATGATTAAATAATAACCACAATTGTTAATTGGTACTTGGAGATAGAGGCTAATGACTGTCTTGAGTTCCACAATGGCAGTACCAACAGGTAGAGACTCTTTCCTGCACAGTAAAGCTGTATATAATTTAGGAGGCATTACGGTTTTAATGTGCAGCTGCAACCACTGTGAAGTTGTGCAACTGTGTGCCTGGTGTCCTATTTCAGGCATATGTTTTCATACTGGATGAAGTATTAGCAAGGGGATTTGAGATTTAGGCAGTTAAATCAGTTCTCATTGCCACCAACCCACCGAGGTTCTGTATAAACCCATGCTTGTGGTATTTTGCTTCACTGTGGGATCCAGTTCCTGCTGGTTTCAGGATGCAGTCGGAGTCAAAAGCTGCTTCTTTCCTCAGAGGCAAAAGTCCAGCTTGCTCCTCAAAAGACAGTGGCTTCAGGCTCCCTCTGAGTTTGAAACTGGAGCCTCATTTTTTCATCATACGAATCTTTGTCTTTTTCTAAATGCTGCAGTGTTTATAGAGGGAGAAGGGACCACACAGGGGGTCTGCAACTCTGGAAGTTGAAGTAAAAAGGTTCATAACACACAAGTTTGGGAATATAGAACATAGGACTGGGAATTTTGGAGATCTGTATTGAGAGTCCTGCCCTTAGTGCTGACTAGCTGTCTAATGTTGACTCAAATGTGACATTTTGCTCCTGAGATACAGCCAGTTCTTTGTATCGTTACTCATTGGAAGCCAATAGTGCTGCTAGAAGAAACTGCGTAGCCCTTCTGCTCTTGGTGTTTGGTTTTGCTTCTAACCTATCATAAATATAAGAAAAGGAAGAGTTTTTATCTGTGATCAGCTTACTAAGCTGACTTAGCCTGAGACTGACTGACAACAAGATTCGTGGCGAGGTTAGAGTTCTAGATTTACCCTTAATTTGGTATGACAGCAAGGCACTGACTTAGTTTCTCCCTGTCTGTTGCTTATAATACTTCACAGATGCTAGTGCCAGTTTGATCTCACTGAAAAGTACTTGGAGATCTTGGGCTGAAAGACATGATGAAAATATAAAGTAGTCATTGTATAAAGATACTTTTGGTCATCACATATTTATAAACTAATATGTTCAAAATGACAAGGCGTTTTATTGCAAGCATGGACCAGAATAAGGATTTGTCCCCAGAAGACCTATTGGCATCAGTAGCATGGTCTCGAGTTGTCCACAGGTGCTGGCAGTGGAACACTTTGCATTTTTGCAAATTTTGAACATTTTACTGTTGTTCAAAGTAATGTTAAAAAATAACATGTTGGATGCTTTTACGATACTTATTTGTGAGTGGACTACTATCTACTGACAGCCGCAGGGTCAGATCACACATGTGTTATTTGGGTGGTAAAGCTCTCCTTGACTTCGAGAGAGCTGAGATTTCACCCTCACTGCCACCCCCAGATGCCCAGCATGCGCTTGCTAACACATTTTTATTCTACTTAAATCTGCAGGGTAATTTTTTTTTTCCATGTGGGTTTCTGTTGTCGTTTCTTGCTATATTGTTCAGTGTTGCTGATGGGAAATAACAGAAAAAAATGATTATATTCCTATTTTTATTCACAGGGAAGAATGTTACAATTTTAATTGTATGTTCTAATTTTTCCTCCTTCATCTTTTATGTTTTGAAATTCTACATGTTAAAAGCAGCATCATTATCATTCACCACATTAAAGCATGTCTTTTTAATAGCTTTCCATTTTAATGTGAAAGAATGGAATTGGGGAGGAAAAACCAATCTGTCTTGAAGGAAATTTTCTGTTATCTAAGGATTTTCTGTGCAGCCAACAGGAGAGGATCTTGAGCTTGGCTGACTTGGAGTGTTATTCTCTGCCTTGAGTAACTTGTAGAGTACAAAGAACCACTTTCATAATGTTATCACCAACAAAGTCCATCTGGTTCTGCCAGTGACAAGGGGATTATTTCAGCTATTTATTATGTCAGTGAGATGTTAGCTTTTTAGGATTCAGATGCTAGCTGTTGGGGGAAAGAAGGGAAAGTTAGATAATAATTGAAACACTGTTGGTGGAGAAGTTAACTGAATATTTTGCCAGTAATTTTCCTACCCATATTTCCTTCTATTGGCATCCTGATGGTTTATCCTTATGAAATCAGATTAGAATGCAATGACTTGATTTGTTAAGCAGGCAGTGATGACAATGAGCATCTGTTTGTCTGGTCCAGATTCCCATTAACACCTAGTAACGTTGTCCTTTCTTGCTATTATTTTATACAGAGCAGCACAGAAGCTTAACCTGTCTTCGAAGAGAAAGAAATACCATCCGCCCCTGCCACACACACACGACTTCTCTATTTATGCTACTAACTTTAGTGGCATCCTGCAGCTCTGTCCTCCCCCAGCACCACCATGCCTTCTGAGAGCTGTGTCCAAAATCAAGGACAACCCTGGCATTGGAAAGGTAACTTTGGATTTCAATTTTTTAAAACAGTTTTCTAGACAAATTTTAATGGGGCTGGAAGCTTTCAGCCTAGAACAGAGCTGGGTAGGCTCAAGGAAAGGGTCTTGGGATAGAGAGATAACCACATCCTTTTGAATGTTCCTGTTATCTCCTATTGACTTTGTGAAGAGTTGGAAGGCTCAGGGCAGATTCAGTGGTGGAGTGCAGGCTTCCTTGAAACCTGTTAACATCACTGACAACAGTAATGGCAAAAGTTGTTTTGCCCTTCCTTCTGTTAAAGTAGAGACAAAATTTCCTTTGACATCATTGGTCCTAAACCAATGCACATACAGGCTTTGCCTGTGGAAGAAATAGTCTCTGCATTGCCAGCAAGGCTCAGCCACTGATGCTGGTGCTGTCTGTCTGCTGAGATTAAGGAGATACACTGAGGGGGCTTTGTTTCTCTCTGCTTCACGTGTCATTGTAAAGCAAGAGTAGGAAAATGGAGTAGCAGGAGAGAAATATACGTTTCACCAGCTTAGGAAATGCGGCACCTTTTGAAATGGAAAAACTTGTGCTAATTTTATCTAAAATTAATTAAAATACAAGCCAATTACTTAGAGCTTTATTCATATTTATAACTGTTTAATCACCCACACAGCAGAGTCTGAACACTTATTTACATAGGCTACAAGAGATTAGTGTTTGAAGATAGAATTGAAGTATGTAATGTGCACAGGAGAGCTAAAATATGCACCTAGAGTAACTACACAAATCAGCATTAACAGAAAGAGATTGTCAGCCTAAATACCTACAGCTGACACTTGCTCACAGAGAATACTCTGTATTTCCTAACTCAGTGAGTTTGTGCTAAATGGAAAACAAAGCAATAGTTTTGGCTGTTTTAAGCAGGTGGAAACTCACAGATGAAAATGTGGTTTCTTCTCCTGTCTTTCTGGTGTCTTAGAAAAGAGGATGAAGTATCAAATGGTGAAATACGGAAAACCTGACACAGTAATTTAGAGATTCCCAGGTGGATGAGGTTTTGCTAAGGAATACCCTTTCTATGTGTGTGTTTTTAACAGAGCCCACTTGTTGAGCCTGCCTTTTTTCTGTGAGACTTAGTGCTTGTCCATGGCAAAATAACAGGGAGGATGGCATTTCTGAGGCACGTTCCCTTAGGAAGACCTTTAAAGTGTGATTGTATGTCCTTGTGCCTACGGCTCAATAAAACTGTCTTTGCACCTCATTGCACTTGTGTGCCTCCAGCTATGTCTAGCCAAGAAACTTCAGCCTTTGTACTATGCTTTGAGGGTGGCTGGTGGAGCTTCCCAGCAAGACCTGTACTTTATGGAAAGCTCTGGTTTATCTGGTGTCTTAAACAAGATTCAGAAGTCTAATGTAGATCAAGTGCATTATCCCAGATAGCAGGAGATTATATGCCTTGAGTCATGTGCTCTACCTATTTTCTTCATTAGTGAGTAGAGCAGAGAGCTTTCGAAGGGAAGAGCTCTACCAAAATGCTAAGGAGTATGGTAGGACCTTGAGCAAATCAGCTGTGGAAGCTTCTCCTTCAGCACAGGATATATATCTGTAGCATGCTGGAAATGTGGGTGGCATTCCTCCCCTGCCTGGCACATTACAACAAGAATTTCCAGAGTTTATGGGTCAGTGAGTTACTATTAACCCTCAAAATGTCTGTTGTTTAGCTCTCAGCTGAAGGCATTAAAAACATGGAATCATAGCATATCCTGAGTTGGACAGGACCTACAAGGATCATTGAGTATTGAAGATACTGTTTGGGCCCAAGATTTCAGCTGAGTCCTTCTCACCACATACTTGTTAACCAAAATTTGGAAGAATCCTGTGCTGTGCTGGAGAGGTTAGAAACTCTGCTAATTGAATCAGCCCTTTAGTTCTTACAGTTAAAACCTAGACCATCCAAATGGTGATGTGGTATGCTGGTTCCCAGTTTTAATGGTCCTCAAAAAACAAAGTAACTAGGCATCTTCTTTCATCCAGTTTGATATGCAATACCTATTAAATGTCTCTCTTAACCCATTCCTCTTTTGCAACATCACAAGCATCAGTATTGGCCCATAAAAAAAGCCCTCCAGCAATACAGCTTTTTGTAAAAATTATGAATCAGCACAAATAAAATCTCATGTGTCCAAATTCTTAGAACTTGTGGTCAGAGGAACAGTGTCACTTCTCTATAGGTGTACTTTAGTAGTAAAAACTCATAGTTTCACCTTTTCTGAGCAATGCCAAACAGCTTTTGATAGCATTTAGCTCACTATGCATTACCACTCTCCATTATTTCCTCTTCATCAACTTCTGCTGATCAAGATTTACTCAGCTGGTATCTCATGATGAGGGTGATGGGAATAAAGTAATCACTTTTATTCCTCACTGCTTTAAGTATCATAGCAATTGAGAGAACAATCAGTAAACACTGGCAGTTGTGCTGTGATCCTCTGTTAACTTCAGTCTCTCTTCTAACAGCTTTTTACTTTACACTCCTCCTGATTATCATTTTCCTCAGGTTTTTTTTGCAGCTGGTCCAGTGATGAGTATAAAATACACACAGAGGACAGAATCAGTGATGAATTATGGAGTCACTTTTTCCTACCACAGCATCTGTGGCTCATGCTGTCCTTGGTTTATGTGATCATTCCCATGTCAGCAGTGTCCCTCACCCAACTATTACTGTGTAGTTACAGTGGGTTAAGCATCTGGTGGGGCAGCTTTTTCCTCCCTCACCTCCGAGGAGAGGAAGTTGTGCAAGAATGATGAATAGAAGTAACCAACTGGAAACCCATGAAGTGTCCAAGATGCTTCAATGAGAGCAATGTGGCAAACTGAAGAGATGAATGGTATGCCAACTGTACCAAAATATCATTTATTGTAAGTGATTAAGGCCTGAATACTACAGCAACTAATTATTATCTGTACTGACACATTCTTAGTAGTCTCATTTCTTTTGTAAATCTGCTGGAAACTTAAAGTGCACATGGAAACATTTACAATGGCAAATATGAATGGCTTTCTGTATGGTCCCTGCAGTGGTAATTCTTAATATTTTGTCACCCCAGGGATACTCAAGGTTGCATTTTAGCTCGTATTCAATATGTTATAAGAGATACAGGAACAGAATGTGGAAAACGTGAGGGTCAAAAGTAGAACAAGGTCTCCAGAGGGAATCTAGAAGTATAGTGTCATAAGGCTGACTTTGAGACCAGGTATACAGGCAAAGTGGTTGAAACAATAATAAAGATAAAAATTAGCAGGCAGGAATTAATGGCATATAGGAGAGATCAGTTGTTGAAGCTTTTACAGATGGAGCACATACATTAGCATTTTGCATAAGAGTCAGTGAGCATTAGAATAGGGTTGGTCTGATTTATAGAGTGGATTATGTAAAAGCTTTTTGACAAGTGCCTTGACCTAAGTTTCTTAAAGAACTCTAATTTGTCATATATTCTCTAGTGGCTTAATAACTGGTAGGAAACGAGGGTAGATTTCACACTGAAGCAAAATTAGTGGTGTTGTCATATGGAAATCCATCCTGTTTGGTGTCGCCTCTATTACATAGTTTGGGTGAGGTGGTGAAGCTGTGTATTCACAGCAGCCAAAACTAAAACTGACTGTGAAGATTTGGAAAATGATGTCACAACACTGAAGTTACTGAGTGAGTAAGGAGGCAGATGGACTTTCACATTGATTAACACAAAGTAATGTACACAGGAAAAGCAGCTCTAACTATGCATGCGCGGACAGTAAGCTGTAAGGAAATTAGATGTGACCAGAACCCATTTTAACAGCCAACGTGGAAGCTACAGCATTTGTTTGTTATCAACTTGAGCTTCTAAAGAAATGCTTTACTGACTGTTCAGAAGGCAAAAAGATTAAGCATTGTTAGTTTTAGGGGGTCTCTAACAATATGTGATATAAATACATGTTCCTCCTCAGGCTCATAATGTTTAAATAACAGCCACTCATTGATGGTTTTTTTCCTGTACTCGCCTTCTTCCTTGAGGTGATATCTTTAAAGAAGTTTGAGGGGATGGCAGCAAGAATTATAAAGATGTCCCCGCCTCTATAATGTATTTGTCTCCAAATTACCTTCTCAGAGGAGAGGCACTCCTGTGACTGAGGGAAGGGCTGGGTCCTCAGACCCCAGCATGCAGAAGCAGCAATGACGTGTATTTCACTGCTGGCATAGACCTTGACCCCAGTCAACCTAAACCCTTGGAAAAAAGATCTCACCAAACAAATTAACATCTGTACTTAGAATTTTATCTTCCTTATCCTTACTTGGTACGCACTTTCAAAGCTGTCCTACTGTGACTACTGGCTTATCGTGCAAAAAACTCCCTTTGGCAAAAGCACTGACTCAATAGTGAGCTGAAGGCATTAAGCCTTTTTCATTGATTTCAAAGTTAAACACAGAAATAAGAGTTATTCTGAATTGGGTGATGGGACAGTTGAATCTAAGGAACTGTTTGAAGGCAGCATCTGGACTATTTTGTGTTCTTCTATGGTGTCTATAATTGGCCTACCACTGGTTGTGGGACCTTGACTTGAACTTCTAAGCCCAACAGGCATTTGGGGAAAGGAAGAGGCTTTGAATTCTTGCTTTTCATAAGCTGCATGACTACAGCAAAGGCAATTACTGTGCATTGCGAGAAGTACTGGACGAGACAGGATGTGGAGAGATCGTGATGACCAGTTCTTGCACTTGAACTCAGTTATTGATTATTTTAGCCCAACATCTAAATTTATTCCTAATCTCACATCATCATCTCCATGCGTATCATACAGTTCTGCTGCGGTGAAATTGCTATATGGCTTTTATGGTTGAATGCATTTGTTATTAGAGACCTACTTCAGCAGAGAGCCCGTGTGTATCTTTTAGAATTTGAATTTATAATTTCTCGCTGTTTCAAGTACTCTTCTGGAAGGTGGAAAATAAATATCTTATTAATTTCTTTTACATTTCAGAAATACTAATTTTTCCCATTATAATAATTTCAGCAGCAGTATGTGGACTTGTCCTGTGATATAAATCTTTAATTAAGCCCTTTGTTAATTTTCTTGACTAATACTGCAAAATGTTATATACTCTAACAGCTGCTTGTAGGGATTGTCAATATTCAACAATACCAAGCAGGGAAAAGTTGAAAAAAAAAATTAGAAGGGTAGGTCTGTCTGAGACCTGTGTTTCATATAATCAACAATAATCAAACTCTTGCACAAAGGAAAATCCCACTACCAATGCAAACTGGATGCTGAAAGGAATTTTGCTCACTACTGATAAATGTTACATAGTAAAATTCATACCTTTCTCTTGAATGTGCCAAAAGCATCAGAGTCCAAATCATTTAGCTGAATCCTACTTAAAAGGCAATGATCCAGTGCAGTATGATTCTTGTAACTGAATCATTTTTGTGGTCTCTCTGGGTGTTATTAAATTTAATGTCAGAATAGTAGGAAAGACGTCTGAAAGCCATTTAATATTGTCACTGGAAAGAAGTTAGATTATGCTCAATTTCTGACATTAATGTGCTACTTAAGATAATTTATCATATTGTGGTATTAAAAAAGGCATCCTTTTTACAGTGGCTGCTGCATAGCATTCTAATGTGCTATTTCTCTTTAGCATGGTAGGAAACCTTTTTCATGCAAAATGTTTTTTTTCTGGGGTTCTATTCAGCTCATTCTTTATAATACTGCATCACTTACAACAGCAACTTTAAGTGCTTGTCGCTTTCAAGGATTCTGTCAATTTTTTTGTGTTAGAATGACAGGATCCTCCTGTGTGAGACAATTGAAGTGGAGCATTTAAAGAGGACCTGAATTGTCAGACATGTTTCTTGGACAGGTATATGCATACTGGTCTCCATTTACGAGTTTTAGGCATTTACTTTCATTTATGCTTTACCAAGCCATAGCTAAGGTACTGCTAATATGATTTACTAATCATGCAGGATTTTCTTAAGTGTGCTGTGTATCCCATTCACTGGTTCTCACGATGGTTTGATGACAGATAACAAATAGGTACTTAATTTTGTCATCTTTATTGCTCCTTGTTTCCTAATGACTAAAGTGTTATTTCTGATATAAGTCATGTATCATACTAAGTACTTGTCTATCGATGTATGTAGCACTGTATCATCCCAAGTGTGTGTATCCCTGCCAAAACACCTTGAACTGCTTAAACAAAAATGTGGAAAAATTAGATAAAAATACATAAATTCTTCTACTTTCACCTTCTACTGTTTTCACCTTGAAAAAATGAAATAGTTTTCTTCATGTTTTCTGGGAGTAGAGAATCAATTCTTCTTTAACAGAGTACAATATAGAAGTGATTTTTTTTTTTCTTTTTTTAGGTTCTCCCAGGGGAGCTAGCTGGTCTATGCTAGCATGGCAATTTTGCATATAAATTTGCCATCTATTGGTAGTGGCAGTATATGAAAAGCTTGTAAGAACTACCCACAGTAAACCAATTTCGCAAGGGTTATATATCTGTCAGTTACAATTAAATCCATGAAAAATATTGGCTCTGAACTAGGACTTTTGTAATTTGATTTACACTGTAGTTGAAAAATAAGTGATTTCATTGGAAAATGGTCTTTATTCAACTGAATGTGAATTCTTTGTAATTTCTTACTGAGAAATCTTAATTCAGAATGGTGGGTGTCTAAACATAGTTATTTCATTAACCTGCTACTATATGCCATTTTGTGAACATTGGGCAAAATTAACTTCCTGGCTGCACGATGCCTGTCAAGGATGTGTGTTTCCAGGGAATATTTAGTGTCTGTTCAAATTTGATATAATGACATTTATTACTAAAGATCAAATTGCTTGTTCATTTAGGAATTATGATACTGCTCTTATGCAGAATATGACCAGCATTTCTAAAATGGATTCCAATATAGTGCCATCACCTTCCCAAAATACAGACAGATTAAGTCACTTTATTTTAGTAAAAAAGGCTTGAGCCCATGTATTTTTAAATTTTGCATGCTTTTTAATCCATTCCGTTTACTTTTTCCTTCTCATTCTGTCTAATTTGAACCTTGACAACGACATAAGCATCAAATGCTAACAAAACATCACTACAAAAACATAAACACTGCACATCCATTGATTTCAAAGGAGGTACCATATGTTACAGTTATGCCTGTGCTAACATACTTGGCTGGGTCAGGATCTTAATTTCCCCAGCATTCAAAATGCCATGGAGTCTAGTCATTACCTAGTGAATTAGTGGAGTCTTTTCCATCTACATGTCTGCCCCTAATTAAACTGTGTAGAGTATTTGGCACCCTCCACTTAGAGATGAATGAACAACTTTGATATCTATCTATCTATCTATAAAAAATACATTTTTAATTGTCTAAAACATGTAGTAGAGGTCCGTGATAGTCTTAAGAACAGAATTCAAATCATATGGTTCTTTAAGTGTGAGGTGGTCTTTCCCCTTCCTCTGGTTTCAGAGTTTATAGCCTTTCCATCTCTCTTGGTTATGGGGTAGTAATCTGTGAGAACCTGACTGTCAATCTCCTGGCTGTTTCTGTCTAAAATTGTGTAGGATTGTGTAGATCATTCTCTCTGTTATTACCAGCTCTCTTTTCTCTACCTATTCAGCCTTGGATGTGATTTCTTCTGGGACAACACGTGCCTCACTGGTCTTAGGGGAGTTTTGTGTTCATTGACATGTGGCTTTGTGATAGCTCCATTCAATTCAGCATATCCAAAATATATGGGCTTTATTAGATAAAATTGCTAGCTTGCTTCTGACCATCAGTCTCACATTCATGTCTTGCTGTCAGAGAGTTGCTTTGAATTTTGCATTTCACAGTTTTTTGGTCTGTCCCTTACTTTTTCCAGACCTGCCTTCTGGCAGTGATGTTCTGCACTGTCTTGATGAGTCTGGAAGTCAACCCATTATTTTGGTTGCTGTGACTCCCTCATCCTGTTCTCCTCAACTCCAGCTCATTCAATATGTTGGGGAGAGGATCTGGAAATCATGAGTCCACACAAAAGGGTCATATGGGACTGGCAACACTGGAGAAGGTCACAGCATGGGAACAGTGACTGCCATGTGGTGATGGGGCAGGAGGTCTCTCCTTGTGACCCTTAGGTGTGAAACGGGGCAACCAGTAGCAGTGGAGGAGGAAAGCTGCAAGAGGAGGAAGGGCTGGTACCAGCCAGCATGTACAGCCTTCAGTTTCTGAGTTATTTCAGTATTTAGGTGAAAATTGTTAAATATGCATTTAGATTTTACTTTAATAAGGGTCAAAGATCTCAAGGCCTAGAGTTTTGGCTCAGGACTCCAACAGGTTACTGAAATTTGAGTAGATCTGTGATTTTCTAGTGATCTCATCAGATGTTTCTAAAATTTTTTGGGGTTTAGTCCCAGAATGATCCACATTGCCCTTGTCATCCACAAATGAGCCTTTTCTTTTTCCCCCTCATTATTTTCAGAAATGTGCCCTTTTGCCAGTTTGTCTCCCTTAAAATTCTTTATGTTTGCATAAAACTGTGGTACGATTTTTGTTTTTTATGCTTCAGCATCCGTCCATTAGGCTTGCCCTTACATAGCTGGAATTAATTCTAGCTTGCAGATGTTTTCTTTTGTCGCCTTTCTTTGCCCTGACTTCCACTGTAGGCTGACAGACAGATAAACTTAAAAAAAAATAATTCCTTGATTGCTCTGAATGTCTCTCCCACCCTTGCCAGTGAAGGTTAAAATTACATCCATTGTTGTGCTGGGTGAGGGGTCTGTGACCTTGTGCCACCAATTTCTAGAGCTTTTCCAAATTAGGTCCTTGTTTATTTATTTTTGAAAATTCTTTATCTTGTAATGAGATATTCAAGATGTATTTGCAATCTTCTTTTCCCAAACACTTTTGATTTTAATAGGATTTCCTTCAGCAATTCTGCTGACCTGCTGGTTTCTGCAGAAACATAAATTTGGAAAAGTTCAGCAATGGAGTGTGAAACCCCAGTGTACAAAACCCAGCAGATTAGAGTCAGTTAATTAAGGAGATACTTCAGTGGTTTGCACGATTTAGGCTGTCTTCAGGCACTGAGAAAAATGTTACTAATCTGCAAGTATTGTGATGTTTGTGTTTATTTTATTTGCAAAAATGGAACTCAAATATAAAGCTAGCCTCCTTTTCTATCAGCATCCTCATTAAAATAGAGCCTCTTTCCAGTATTCGATGTCTGTATGAATGTCTGTGTACAAAGTCTTATATCCTTCATGATTATAAACTTCCACTTGCATTTCTTTTTCTTATCCTGCACTGTCCTCTGCATTGAAAAAGAAATACACAAAAGGGGGAAAAAGAAAAGGAGTTAGTAATAATACCTGTTTCTAGCAATAAGGGTCATTTCCATCACAGGATGGATGTGCTGTCTTAGCTCTCCTTAAGGAGTGTAAGAGGAGGTCAGGGCAGGATGCCCATAGCCTGGGATGACTTTTCTGAAATCACCGAATTTGTATTGTCTTTCCTTTTTTCTGTTCTTTCTCTCTCCCCTCCCCCCGCCATTTCTTTTAGCTCTCTTTCCACCCCCCCCACCAGACCTATTCTTATTCCTTTCGACTTGTCTTATTCTTCCATTTCTTTGTTCATTCTCCTCTAAATTCCTTATCCTGTGTTTCCTTGCTTTTTACAAAGGTTACCAGTAGCTGGTACCACTACAGCTGGAGTTGATCACAGAAAGCTGGACATGTTGTCGCATAATTGCCTATTCTGGGTGTGATCCTGAGTGGGCCTGAAATTATTGTTATTGCACTTAATTATAATAATTAATTTTCATAAGTGAATAAAAGCATTGGAGTGCAGTTATTGCTGATTTGCTCTCTAGTTATGGGCCAAAGTTACTTTCAGATTTATGGGTTCACATGTTATCTTGAATCCTCCCCTCCCTGCAAGCCCTTGTGTCTGGATGATTTCCTGCACTGCACATTGCTGTCCCTGCAGGTGAGTGTGCCTTTTGTATGAGAACTAGATAAAGAGACCCAGGAGAAGCTGCAGTTAAATTGATCCTTAAGGCAAGAGCCATCTATAGTACACTGCTTTTCCAGCAATATTCATTCCAGAAGAGTACTGGGATGAACTTCAGAGCTGAGAATATAAACCTGTCACTTAATATTGGTCCTCAAACACAGGCGTGCAAGAAGTGTAAGAAGAATAAATAGTATTACATCAAACCTTTCTTTTACGCACTTAAAAGTGTGTACATGCACCTGGGATCTGCCTGCTCTCAGTTTTTGCTGTTGCGAAGGGATATGTTTGAGTAATCTTTGTGCTTGTTGGTGCTTTCATGAGCACTTCTGCTTTATTTCTGAGTGAAATCAGTCTGGCTCAGCATCATGAATAAGCGCGACACATTATAACCCTACAGTCTCTGGTAGATACCACTTATTTAGTGGGCAGGGAAACTAAACGTGAAATCAGTGTTTTTCTACTGGCAAATCTGCTTTCAAACATTAAAAGGGGAACTCCCTTAAGCTGCTTTTCTCTTCCTACTCCCATTTTTCTTGAAAGCTCACTTCCACTGTAAAAATGAAGATGACCCTTGAGACCTGTTAAGTTTGGGGTCTGATCCAGCATGGGAAGCTATTTTATAATCTTTTTGCTTCAGAGAGGTGGTCTTAAAAAGCTAATTTGACATGCAGGGTTTTTCTGTGGGTGAAGCCATCATTGTGTTTAGAGGGAGCAACACCCTGATGAAGGTAACTTGATGTTTAGGTCAGGAGCAAACCAATTTTCCTCTTATCCAAGCTGTGGCTGCTATAATCTAATAGGTGGAAGAGAGAACAGAAAGGACTGTTTAGATAAGTGCTCTGAAAACAGCATATATTTTAAAATTCATTTTAATCAAGTGACCCTGGAGTGGGCATTTGTACTTACATATATTTATACATTTAGGTTTTGTTTCTTTTTTTTTTGCCCAAGGGAGGTTATTTCTATGAGCACCCTGGTAGCATGTCAAGGTTGAGCTAGCAGGCTAATACACAAAGCTGGCTTCATGCAGCTTTTATGGGGAAACAGCCTTGAGTGTGTCACCTCTGATGCACTTTGCTTTTGAGGCAGCTGTTTCATTTATTCTAAGGTTTGTTTGTTTTCTGGGACTGTATTTTCATATTCATATTACCATGAAAGGGGAAAAAAAAGAAAGTGTTGAATAAGGGGACTGCTTGAGTCAATAGGTGGAAGAATTTGCTGCTACCTTTGGTGGAGCCTCCTGCAGTGTTTATGGGGAGTGTTGGTTGTTTCTTAACCTCTTTGTTTGGAAAAAATGTTGAGGAAAAGCTTTTGTAGCTGCTTTGTGGAAAATATTTTCTGTGAGGGTGCTTGAATAATTGTGTAGGGATGTCTGTGCGCAGGTTAGCCGCCATAGAGAGGAGGACATGGAAAAATGGAACAGTTGAGAACTTAAATGAAATGCTCAAATTACCTGCCCTTTCCAGCTGATAAAGGCAGGGACAGTTCAGCGTCGTGCTTCCCGCTGTTCCCACCTGTCTGCAGTAGATCATCCTGGCTTGGGCACTGCATTTCACTGCACACACTGGGTGCAGGTGTGTATGCCGTAGTCTTTTCATCTTGTCTGCTATGAAGGGCAGTCCCAGAGGGTGGCTGTTTAGATAAGTGCCCTGTTTGCTGCCTGCATTTCCCATTTTTTGCTTTGCTGAAGTAGGTTTTATTTCTCTGGATCCAGGAGTCGTGGGGAAGTGCTGACTGTGAAGTCCATTCTTTTTGCAAAGACACAATGTGTCAGTGTAATAAGTGCACGCCATTTTAATGACAATGTTATTGAAACATAGTAAGTAGGAGTCAAATTGTTCTGGGAGATATAAGGTTAAGTTTAGCAAAAAAATGGAGAATCATTCTTTATCAGAGTTGTGAGCTTTTGAACCTGGCTTCCATGTGCAGTATCCAGCTCAGGGCTGAAAGTGAGCCTGACTCATAGAAACATAGAATTGTTTAGATTGGAAAGGATCTTTAAGATCGACTGTCAAACCAGCACTGCCAAGCCCACCATTAGACCATGTCCCCAAGTGCCACATCCACATGTCCTTTAAATACCTCCAGGGATGGTGTCTCTACCACTTCCCTTGGTAGCCTGTTCCAGGGCTTGACAACCCTTTAGGTGAAGAATATTTTCCTAATATTCAGCCTAAACCTCTCCTGGTGCAATTTCAGGCCATCTCCTCTTGTCCTATCACTTGTTACCTGTGAGGAGAGATCAACCCCCACCTTGCTACAGCCTTTCAGCCTATTGTTCTCTGTAGAGAGCGATAAGGTCCCCCCTGAGCCTCCTCTTTTTCCAGCTCCCTTAAGCTGCTCCTCATCAGACTTGTGATCCAGACCCTTCACCAGCTGTGTTGCCCTTCTGTGGACATGCTCCAGCACCAAAATGTCTTTCTTGAAGTGAGAGGCCCAAAACTGAATACAGGATTTGAGGTGTGGCCTCACCAGTGCCAAGCAATGACTCATCAGTAGGTGACTGTGTGCTCTGTGTCTGGAGGGTTCACCTGGTAGATGTGCAGTGGAGGGGTTCCTCTCTGTCACTTCCCTTCCAAATGAAGTGCAAGTGCTTTAACAGGAGTGGGTGTTTGTTGGGTAAGTAGCTGTGTTGCAGATGAAGTTCCTGGTGGGTGCTGTGGAGAGTGCAAGTGTAAATTGTTCCAGCTGTGGTAGCCATGGAGGCTCTTCATCCAGTGAAACTACCTGGTTAACTCTGGTACTGAGAGAGCTGTCTGGTAGTTGGATAAGGACATAATATTGTTGTTCAGCTTGTTATTGAAACATTTCAGACTGGCCATGGAAAAAGTAATTCTGGCCAAGCATTGCTTTTCCCTTATGTTTGATCCCTTGGGCAGTTCAGAGTTGTAGTTGCACCTGTAATGGTAATTTACTTCAATGTAAGGTGTATAAAATATGTTGGTACTGACCTTGGGATAATTTCATAAGGATAAATGGTCATAAGTAAGTGTGAGGCAGTATTTCACAGGTTTTTCAAGTAAGAATATGATTTCCAGGAAACTTAAAAGAAGCAGGTGTGCAGCTGTTGCTGAACTTTCCTCAGACCCAGTCATTTGGCTCCCATAAGCTGCTTTGGAAATCACAGATAACGTCTGAGCTTTCTAAAAATATTGTTTTAAAAATCTTTGTGTAGGATATCATCATTTGTAGTGTTGCAATAGAAAAGTACTTTGTGAGTGGTTTTGTTTCAAGCTTTTTGACTTTTTAATGGTTTGTGGGGAATTTTTCCTTCCTTTTTTCCCCCCATTAAATCTGCAATTAACCACTAAAGAGCCTAGCAATGACAGCATAAAGGCATCTGCCTGGGAAAGTTATGAGAAAAACACCTCTTTATTAGAATAATGTGAACAAGGAATTGAAAGTTTCTAGATTTACTTCAAATGCACTAACTGTCTGAGCCCTGTGTTATTCAGACTGATTTTCAAAGTGGTGTGTCCTTTCAGTCACATTGAGTACTTAAAAGGTAGGACACTAGAATTTTCTTTTCTTTGGTGTGGTGTTACACATACAGTGGATCATACCTGCAGGTCAGGCATTTATAAATCAAAATGGTAAAATTGGAACAGAATCAACTGAAGAGACAAAATGCACCTTTAAAAGCTAGTTAGTTCAGTGAAGACCCCAGGCTGGAAAATCTGGCTCTATGTTTGTCCCACAGCTGTTCTGACACACCTAACCATTACAAACAAACACATCATGGGAAGAAGAGTGGGTTTGGGAGGAATGTTTTGCATGTGTTTATCTGTGGCTGGAAACTCAAGTTGTCACTTTCTTCTGAATTCTTGCAGGTGAAAGTGATGGTAAGGATTTGTTCCTCTCAAGGAGCACATGAAACGTCTGAATCCATGTCCTTCCTAAAGGTAGACCCACGAAAAAAACAAATCACGTTTTATGATCCAGCAGCAAGTGGGCCTTCAAATGCAGGTCACAGAAGAGGTGTTGTTGCTGTCCCAAAGATGTTTGCCTTTGATGCGGTTTTCCCCCAGGATGCTTCACAGGTACTGGAGTCACTCGCATAAACCTCCTGAGTCTTCTCATGGCCACTGCATTTGATTGCCTGAAGAGTTCCTTCTGTTTCTGGGGAACTTTATTTAAATGAGTTGCCTTAGTGCCTGGAAAAAACATGGTAATTAATAGTAGGTAAATTCTTACACTTTTCAGTTTGGTTGAGATGTAAAGTTAAGGAATAATATCTGGGGAGATGGATTTGCTGACTAAATTACCTTCCTTCATTTTCTCTTATTAGAGCAAGACATACAGCCAATTTGAAATTCAGTTTCCATCCATTTGATGGCACTGAAATAAAGTCCTTCCCCACAGCTTTCAATGAGAAATAAACATGTGCTTAATATTAAACTAAATGCTGTTGTTAGGAGCAAAGATAAAGCTAACCCCTTGGGATTGCTGTACTGAAACATTTAGGGAGATTTAATATTCTCTTCACCTTTTCCACTTTGCTTATACTGTGGTTTTGACTGATTAGTTTATCTTGATTGTTGTGCTGATGGTGGTGTATGCCTTTCTTTTGGCCTGCAAAAGAGTATATTTGTACAGTAGTAGCCCCAGCCCTGAAATCTGCTATACAGGAGGGACGGCTGGTCTTTGAGAGGGTTGTGATCTGCAGTGTATTCAGTGAGGTTCTCCTCATGGACACCTGAAGTTTCTTTCTGGGGAAAAAATCTTTGGTTCAGAAAAAAAGATCCTAGAACAACTTTAAAAAGAAGAACAAATTCAACAGTGTATGAAGAACTATGCCAAGTTTGAACTGCTGGAAAGAAAATTAGGGTGAAAAATACCACAAAGCATCCAGGGTGAAAATAGTCTATTAATGTTGAGAAAATATGACAAGATCTCGTTCATAATCCCAAGCTCAGATCTTCTCCTAACGTTCTTAATTTTTTGGGTCCCAGACTATAGATATGAAACTATCTATTAAGTCTAAGTTCTAGCCAAGCACTAAAAAGGGAGAATAACCTCCCCCCCACAGCAGTGCCCAGAGCAATGGTAACCACATCTGTAGGCTGTTTTTAAGATCCTGCATATGTTCAAACAGAGTCTTTGTGAAGAAATATGAAATGGTGATCTCAACATTAGTCCAGAACTGGAAGTGAGTTTTTTTTCTCACCTGCTGCAAGGTGGCTGTCACAGCCTGCTTCTCTGCTGTTTTTGGCACCAGTCCTTCTGGCTGTTGACCCTTGGTTTGGGCTGGCTTTTCAATCCCTTGTGGTGGTCCTGTTGGGTGGCCTGTTGTGGTGTTTCTGGGTAATGTTGACCAGTGCAGCCACTTCTGTGCAGGCGTCATTGCTGGAGGCAAACTTGCTGCCATGCACCTGCAAACAGAGCCTTATCATTTCACTGTAGTTACATATTTACACCAGCCCTCTCCCCTGCCCCCAGTTGCTGTACTTGATAGATCATCGTATTGTGTATTCGAAACCTTCACTGACGTGGATAAACTAGTTTTAACACACTCAAATATTTTAGCAAGTTTTCCTTATTGATGATGATGTTTCCCTTGGAAAAGGAAAATGTGATACTATGAAATCTTATTCAGGGATCTTAATGCATTTCCTTCAGTATGGATGTCTTTTTAATTCCTGTGAGCACTCCTCAGTAGCTTAATTTCAGTGGAGTTGCTACTATTACTGAATAGCCTTGGCTAAGCTATTATACCAGCAGGAAGCCTGGTTGGATAGCATTCAGTCTGCTACATTAGTCATAGAATCAATATTCCAAGAGAATAGGTTTAATAGAATTGAAAACTATTTTAGGCTGTAGTAGCATATTTTATTATTTTTTTTAGATAGCATAGTTACTAAAACAATAGGAATGATGCCATAAAAATGGGGAGAATATTGCGCCTCAAAAATATTGAGTCATTCATTTCATTACAGAAGAATAGTAAAAACCACAGCAGTATATATCTTTTACTTTTTTTGTCTCCAATCTTTCTTTCAGGCTGAGGTATGCTCTGGAACAGTAGCAGAAGTAATCCAGTCTGTTGTGAATGGTGCAGATGGTTGCATATTTTGCTTCGGTCATGTCAAGCTTGGTGAGCTCCCAAATTCGTTACAGTTAATTACTATGTCAGTCTGGTAATTACATGCTGTCAGCTCCTGGAACAATAAACCTGGAGTATATGAATAGATTAGAATTTCTTTTTAATTAGCTTTGCAAACTTATCATGGTTTATTTCTACACCGTGACTGTAAGTTTTAATTTGAAAAGGTAAAATGTAGCATCAGATTAGCTTATTCAAGAGCAGGTTTATGTAGGTGCGTTGTGATGAAAATCAAAAGATCAGAGATGTTTTTAGCATTAATTTGCTGTGGGTCTGACTTACAAAAATTGCAAACCTAATTGAATAAATAGTAATAGATTAATAATTACATACTTTGAATTTTTGCGTCTGTTCTTTGTATGGCATTACATGCAATGTACAGTGGTGATATGAAGAGACACTATCTTGTACAAGAAAGGTAAATTATGTTCATGTTTGTCTTTTCATTCTAGGAAAATCTTTTACCATGATTGGGAAAGATAACTCCACACAAAGCCTTGGTATCATCCCCTGTGCAATTTCTTGGCTCTTCAAATTAATCAATGAACGTAAAGAAAAAACTGGAACTCGTTTCTCTATTAGAGTATCTGCTGTGGAGATCAGTGGCAAAGATGAAAACCTTAAGGATTTGTTAGCTGAAGTAGCCACTGGCAGCCTTCAGGATGGCCAATCTCCCGGGGTTTATCTGAGAGAAGATCCAATATGTGGAACCCAGGTATAATGAATATCACAGCATAGATTTTTTTGAGCCTGACTTTCTTCTACTTTTTATCTCCTGTTATCTGACAACAATTATGACAACTTTTAAGACAGTAAAAGAAATTTATTGCTTTTAATTTATAAACCCTTCTCCCATGGTGTACATATTTGTTTCTTTTAGTGCTCTGGAGATTTAGCCAGTTCGGCAAAAGAATAATAAAAAAATGCCCCTGTGCTAATTAGTCATTTTCTTGTTTATATTCAAGCTTCAAAACCAAAGTGAGCTAAGGGCTCCGACAGCAGAGAAAGCTGCCTTTTTCCTTGATGCTGCAATTGCTGCCAGAAGCACCAGCAAACCTGAATGTGAGGAAGAGGATAGGAGGAATTCACATATGCTCTTTACCCTTCACATATACCAGTATCGCATGGAGAAGAGTGGCAAAGGAGGAAGTATGAATCTTCTTGCCGTATTGTTTATTTTCAAATTATGTGGTCTTGGGTTATTTTTAATAGTAATTTGCAATAAACTTAAAAAGAAAAAATGAAGTGAACTCTCAAGCCAGTTGAGTCACCTTTAACTTCTGTAGCTGTGGCCAATATCTGGTTTCCTCAAAATTGATATTTAATTTGGTCATTATCACATGCTGTATTCATTATTTTCCTCATTTGAATACATCTTGAATACCACGTTTGGCTTGAGTCCATGCAAGAACGTGATGTACAACTGTTTTTCTTCTCTTTGTTTTAGTGTCTGGAGGACGCAGTCGTTTGCATCTCATTGATCTGGGGAGCTGTGAAAAAGTGCTGAGCAAGAGCAGAGATGGAGGAGGTTCTCTGTGTCTATCTCTCTCTGCCCTGGGCAATGTAATTTTGGCCTTAATTAATGGTGCTAAGCATGTGCCATATAAGTAAGTGAATTCTTGTCTGCATTAGCTTAAATTTGTGGCTGGTGTTACCTGAGAAATGAATTGCAATGACAACTTACTCTTTACCTAAAATCAAGTTAAGGGAAATTCTGTCAGAGAGGGGTCTGTCCTCTTTTAAGGTCACTTCTATATTACAGATACATGTATCTATTCATCTACTTGTCCATATATACACACACACAGGTTTCTAAATGTTACAACATAACATGAAATTCTTAGTTACATGGTCAAAAATTATATTTCTATTGGTATACAATGAAGTTGGGTGAAATGTTTGGGATAGTTTGGTTGTTGAAAAAAGCGGAGGGAAAATGGCCAAGATGTTTTCTTTCTATCTCTTCTTTGTTTCCTGGATTTGGAATTGTGGCTGATCTCAGCCAGCTGGACATCAGTGAACAATTTAACCACAATTTCATAGGATTTTCTCTTCTTTTTCCAAAGATAAAACTTGTATTGAAATTTCAGAAAATATTTGAGAGTTTATCAAGTATGGTCACAAAGGTTGTTATTTCTGTTTGTCTTTTTGAATGATACATCTTTTCAGTCAAAAAAAAAGAAGACCACCACGTTGCACATTTGTACACACCTGTGGGGAGCCCAGCTGAAAGACAACAGCCACACTGGTGATACCCTTACCAGAACTTGGCCTTCAGTCCTTAAATTTAATTGCTGCTTGTCTTCATGCATTATAACTTTGTGCTGTTGTTATCAATCATGTCATTTCACATATTTATCTAGTGATGTATCTCAAACAGGTGTTGTCTCTTTCTGTATTAGGCAGAAAGATATTTTCCTCGGGCTAGTTGCTAGGTTTGTGTGTGGAATGGAAGATGGATGGGTTAGAGTAGGGAAACAGATCTTTGTTGCCTACCATGGTTTAGTGAGCAGACATGACGTTGGTTCCCTCATGTTGGACCATCTCAGAGGGGCAGTAGGAAACAGCTCCGGGGAATCCTGGAGACAGATGGCTTGGAGACCAGTGGAGGACAAAATGTCACCTCTCTTGTCAGCTTTACTGTCCACAGTGGAGGATTTGCATCACCAGGAAAGCCTTCTGTTTCTCTTTGCTGTGTCAGAGCACACCACAGGTGGTAGAATGGAAAATAGATTGGTTGGGGTAACACTTACAATATATTTCTGGTTTCTAACATTGCTGTATTTGTTTAGAAATTTCTTAACATTTCTCTTGACTTAGTTTTTTCTTACTATCAAAATTGTTTGCATAGAGCTCATAGAGTGCAACTATTCTGGTACTAAGTCTGTTCAGCTAAAAATACAGCACTCATGACTTGTTTTGGGTAGTATGAGCTAAACCTGAACTAACAGTTATCAGTCAGTTGTTTTACAATTTTCTAAGTAACAAAGAAAATGACATGATAATTTAAATACACAGGCAGATAAATTAAAATGTTGGTATCTTTGTATGTGTACATTTAGGCACATTTGAAGAGCAGTCAATAACAGGAACATATTTCTTATCTACATGTAGCATACATGCATGTATCCTATGGAAGTTAAAGCATGGTTTGTAGTGTAAAATTCTGCAGAACAAGACTGTGATTTCTTTAGGTCATTCTAGCATTCTCATTTGTTGCACAGGGACAACAAGTTAACAATGTTGTTGAGGGAATCACTTGGGAACATCAACTGCAGAACTACTATGATTGCACATATTTCTGACTCCCCAGCCAATTATGCAGAAACTCTCACCACCATTCAGCTTGCATCACGAATCCACCGAATGAGAAAGAAGAAATCCAAGGTTGGTTCACAAACAAGCAGAAATTAATTCATTTGAAAATGAGTTTTCCTAACCTCTTGGTAGGGGAACATGGGATTTCTCGATGGTAAGAAGTAATACAAAATGCATAAAAGCTCAGGAGAGGAACTGACAAATGACTTGGCACTGAGCCATCATCTTGCCCCCAATCCTTAATCCTGAAATTCCCTTCTTTTTGTTTCAAACACGTATTCTTTCTTTGCCTACATGTGGAACTATTTCGAAAGCTTCTATTTGTATTAATTGAAAACCAATAAGGAAGGAACAGAAAACTGTTGGGGAGAAAGACAATGCACAATATTTAATGTAAATTATCTGAAAAGGTGTGATTGTTATATTACTCCTAATACAGTAAAATCTATGTAGCATGACCTTGTTATTTTAATTCACCCTCCACTATAATTTTATTTTCCCACTAGATGTAGTGTGATAGTATACACAAAGCACGAAGTATATAGCAAACTTGACCTTTTGATCAATTACATGTACAAATATATACTTATTTATCAGTTAATATTAATAACTTTTCCTGTGTTCATCATTTGCAGTATGCATCCAGCTCCTCTGGAGGAGAGAGTTCATGTGAAGAAGGACATGTCCGGAGACCGCCCCATTTGCGACCATTCCACCCACGAACTGTTGCCCTTGACCCTGACCTTCCTGTCCTGAATATCTCCAGTGATCCCGATTATTCCTCCAGCAGTGAACAGTCTTGTGATACTGTCATATATGTTGGTCCCAATGGGGCAGCTTTGTCTGACAGGGAATTGACAGATAATGAAGGTCCTCCAGACTTTGTTCCCATAATCCCGTCCCTAAATAAGAAAAGAAATAAAGACAATTCTGCTATTGGTAGGAGTTCTGACAAGGACCATTTTAAATGCAACACTTTTGCTGAACTGCAAGAAAGGTTAGAGTGCATTGATGGAAGTGAGGAGCCCATGAAATTTGCTTGTGGAGAAATCTCTGTTGGGTCCAGTTGTAGTCCTGTTCCTGGAGGTACAGAAAACGCCCAGTCTAAGCTGATAAAGGAAAAAATATCCTCTCCTTCTGGAGGATTTAAGAAACCAATTCCACAAGAAGCTGCATCTCCCAAAAAAGGACATAACCTTCCTTTCCAGGCTGTTGTACCAAGGGGTGGCAATGGCAACTGTCAAGAAAATAGCACACCTCATTTGAAAGCAGAGGTTTCCAAGCTGCAGAGCAGAGCTGACAACAAAATAATAGACTCCATACTGGAGGGAGAGAGAGAGACAATCACTGAATCCCTGCAGTCCTCAAAGTGCACCCCTTCAAGGAATCCAGAGCAGAATAAGGCCCCAGCTGAATGTGTCATTAGGGAAAAGTCCTCGTACATGAAGAGACCCTTGCCAAGCCCAGCACCTCCCCCTCCACAGCAGAGAGAGCACTCACTGGGCTCCAAAGCTGAGAATTTGGAGCTGGACAATAGCAATGCAGTTCGGACTCCTCCTGTGGGAATGAGCAAACAGATGGGAAACAACCCTGAGCAAAACCCTGTAGGAAGCACATTCCTGGTTGGTAGCAACACCCAGAATCAGTCAGGTGCCATAGAGGTACACAGCTTCAGGTCAGCCTTCAGAGGGAAGTGTTTTGATCGGGATATACTGACCACCACAGTGACTTTGCAGCAGCCTGTTGAGCTGAATGGAGAGGATGAGCTTGTTTTCACAGTGGTGGAAGAGCTGTCTATTAGTGGAATTATGGATAATGGAAGACCTTCCAGTATCATTAGCTTTAACAGTGACTGTTCCCTTCAAGCCCTTGCATCGGGTTCGAGGCCGGTCAGTATTATCAGCAGCATAAATGATGAGTTTGATGCTTATACCTCACAGGAGACTTCTACTGGTGTAAATATTGATATTGTTGTGCCCTTTGCTAAGGATCCCTTTACCAGCAGCAGACGTTCCTCCATCAGTTCATGGCTTAGTGAAGTCAGCATCTGTACAGTTGAAAGTGATGGAGCTCAGTCTAGTGACAGTTTTGTCGCACAATCATCTTACGGCTGTAATAAGTCCGAGGAACCCTTCAACTTGGATTCATCCCATTTATGTGTCCCCCTGAAAAGCGCTCTGAATGACAGTGGATTTTGCTTCTCTGAACTGGAGAGTGAGAGCTTGAGTTCCAGCAAGCTGTCCTCAGGCATCAGCAAAAGCCCTCAAACCTCTGAAACTACCAAAGCATCTCAGATAAAAAGTGCTTTTTGTGTCACTGATCAGCCCGTAAAAATTAAATTTAGTAATTCTCGTGATATACCTGTGATAGAAACAATACATTCTAGTCTTCCTAGGAAAACAAAAACTACCTCTTCTCCAATCCACAATAATACTGTCCTCAGCTATAAAGAGCTACAGAATCCACATGGCATATTTGAAGATCCTTGGCTGTTACGCACCGATTATCAGCTGGAAGCAAAACCTGCGGACTCACTGCTGTCTCCAAAATCTCACACGTTTGGTACTGAGAAGCAGCCAGAAAAAGCTGCCCAGTATTTTGGCACAGCATCCAGGCCAGCGAAGTCACAGACTATGCTTGCCTGTTCGCAGAGGGTTGTGGATGGCTGCGAAATGGCCTGCAAATCCTCCAGCGGAGCTGCAAAGAAGTCAGAAGTTGTGATGAAGATGCCACAGCTGAAGAGAGGAGCCACCACACTTGGAGTGGTGCCGGTGTCGCACGCTAACAGTACTTTGCCAGAGTCTGTGACCCGAGGGAATTCGGATGCTCCCTTGGCCACTGGCAGCTTGAAATCGTCACTGGGAAAGAAAAATGCACCACAGAAATCAACCATGTTGCCCAGACCAGGTGGGCCAACACCTCCAACGCCTCCTGTACGCAAGTCGAGCCTGGAGCAGAAACCTGTCGGTCTGGGTAATGGTGGGGGGAAAGTCTCTGGCCTGGACTTCGCCAGAGCTCCCACGCCAAAGGCTGAAGATGAAGCAGATTTACGGTTCAAAGCTGGGTCTTACTTTAGCGAAAGTGCCAGCAGCAAAATGAACCTGAAGGGTGACCACTCCTTGCCCAAGATGACGTCCAGCTTAAAGGTGAAGACATCAAAGAGTGAGACTGTACACCGATATGGGAGCCACATGTCTCTGGAGAGGTGCGACAGCCTGACATCGGTTGGATCCAAAGCAAGTGTGGTGAGGGAGAGCGGGAGCACCGGCAACAGCCGGGCAGGGCGCTCTGTCCCCAGGTTGGGGGTCCCCCCTGCAGCTTCCAGTGTGGGTTTACCACTGCCCTTCGCTGGCCCTGCACCGGGTAAAAACAGCCAGGCAAAACCTGCAGCTAACCAGAAGGTGCAAGCCAATGGGAATAAAAATCGGGGCCTCTCTGCCAGTGGGTCAAAATCTCTCAGCTCCTCTGTGAAGTCCCTGGCACAGCCTGCAGGGAAGAGCTCTGGCATGGCCCCTGGTGGGAAGGCAGCCCCCCGTTCTGTGCAGCCTGTCAGTGGCAAACCTGGCCGAGGGACCATCATGGGGACCAAGCAGGCCATGAGGGCAGCCAACAGCCGTGTGAACGAGCTGGTGTCAGGTGGCTCTGCCAAGGCGGGCCACTTCCGAGGCTCCACCGACTCCGACAGTGGCAATGACAGTGGCATTAACCTCAGCGATGAGAAGTCACAAATCCCAGTTCTGCCGTCCCCATACAGCAAGATCACAGCGCCGCGGCGGCCTCAGCGCTACAGCAGCGGGCATGGCAGCGACAACAGCAGTGTCCTAAGTGGGGAGCTGCCCCCAGCCATGGGGAGGACAGCTCTGTTCTACCACAGTGGGGGCAGCAGCGGCTACGAGAGCATGATTCGGGACAGTGAGGCCACCGGCAGTGCCTCCTCGGCACACGACTCCATGAGCGAGAGCGGGATGTCATCGCCGGGTCGGATGAGGAGCCTTAAATCCCCCAAGAAACGATCAACAGGTAAGAAATAAAGGGGCAGGTGTCCAGGTGTGTCCACTGGTGCTCCGCTGCATCCCTGGGGATGGAAGCATTTCGTGGCATCTCTGACAGAGAGGGAGAGGAGGTTTGGAGGGATCTCAAAGCAGGGAGGTGGACTGACTGCATGTGCCTGTGTGTGCATGTGTATTGCTGTGACAGCAGCTACTTGTCATTTATTTCACTTCAAAGCTGCAGGTGTGAGACAGGTGCTGTGGTGGAGAGGGCAGGAGAGGTGCAGGGTGCCCCGGGGTGCCGGCAGCCTCCCTACGAGGGAGGAGGCAGCAGATGGCCCCTGGCAGATGGAGGATATTCCTTCCTCCCTTGGCAGGGCCGGCAGTGAGCACAGCACCAGGGTGGCCCAAAACAGGAGGATGTTATGGGTGTGTTGGTAAAAGTGAGGGTGCTGGGTGAGTGCTGATGAGTTTTTGTGAGGATCAAGTAAGTGATCCTGGAAGACTGCTGAAAGAAGGGCAGTGAGGAAAGGAGGAGCTCTGCTGCTAGGCATCTGTGAGGGAATGTCAGTGAGAGGGCTGGGACTGTAGTTTGGAAACAAAGGAAAGGCCTGGAGGGGAGAAGAGTGTTTGTGAATTAATGAGGATTGCTGAATGTGCATTAGATTACCCAAAGATAAGGCTTAGGGGCAGAGCATTAGGGTGTGTACATAAGATGCAGTGACTCTTAGGTTAATGCTACCAGCTAATTGTAAAATTATTGTACTGCATGATAATAGTACTTATATAAAGAAATTTTAGTGCGTATGTGTGGACACTGTAAGCAGTAGGAAACTACTGACAGCTAGTAGCTGAGAAGAGGCTGCTATGGCTCACCTTCTGTGTCTGACCACAGCTTGCAAAGGTGGGCGTTTGAGAACCAGATCCCCTTTCCTTCTCTCTGGTGCCTTTCCTTATTGCTTTTGCAGGTGGTGCTCATGTAAGTGTTGTTGTAGTCGAATGTATTTGTAGCCATCTTCAAAATCAGGCTCCTATAACTGCTGTTACAGTATTCATTTTTACTGATCTAGATTGAGGTCCTATGGTATTGTAAAGAATCTGTGGCAATTGGTGCCGTGTAGCTGATAACCAACAGCCTCCTTTAGCAACCTGAGCATATGAACTGTAGGAAACATAATAGAACTAATATCAGCAATGCACTGAATCTGAACGTTTGGTTGGAAAGCGGTGATTATTACAGTCCCTGTAGGTACTGCTCAGTTCTGGCAGTAAAACCAAATGAGTGAAGCTGATGTAGGATCTCATGGTGCTTTCTGGTCAAGGCTACTGAGTTGCTTCATCAGGTGATAAATCATTCTGGAAACTTAGTGCAACGTTTGCTGCAGTTCTCTTTCCATAGCATATCAACCTCTTAAACCTTTCCAGCAAATCAATATTAACAGCTGTATGAGTTGCACACATGTTGGGAAGGCATTACCCACTGATGGATTTGTATTTGGTTTTGCCCCAGGAAGTGCTTATAAGGTCTTTAAAAATGACAAACTATTTCTTTTTCCAACTGTAATTGCTCTATATCAGTAAATTATGTATTACTTTTTTTGGAGTGCTGTAGACTTTAAGAAAGTAGTGTGTTTTATACATGAAATGAGGTTTGCTAGGATGTGCATCACATATTTCTTATGAGAAATGTTTGCTTCAGACCCTTTATTATCCTAAAATAATTGTAATCTTTGCACATTATTAGAGGTTCTTGGAGTAGCTTCTGTTGCTCCAAACTGTGTTGGAGTCCTGCAGTCTCTGGATTTAAGGACAGATCCTACCCCCATATATGTCACTGAAAACCTTGTTCCCTTATCCTTTAACTTCATCCTTGGAGAAATGATGATGACCCTGGCTTGTACAGTGGAAGGATATGAAGTTTTCTGGCTTATTGCATGTGTTTGGTTTTATCTGTTTGGTGTCCTCTTCAGAGGACCAAAGTGGTTACAGGATCAGAGTTACAGTCTGTGGTTTCATCTGACAGGATGATAGTGGTGTTTCAGGTTAAAAGGATTAGTGTGTGAGAATGGTGAACAGTTGTGTTGTAGAGGTAGAATCAAGTCTTCCCCTTTTGAAAACATTCCTGTTTTGTTCTTGTTACTTAGAAATTACCAAGGATGAAATTAAGAATGAGGGATGTTTTTCTTAAGAGTGTATAAACCAGGTAGCTCTTCAAGTATCAGTGGCCATGTGTTGCTTTGGGAGTACCTGCTGGAATTTTGTCTTCTTTTCATGTTGAAGTTCGTGACAGGGCTTACCTGACAGCCTTAACTTGCGCTTACCTCTCCTGCAGGCGTCTCAGTCCAGAAGTTATTTTGGCAGCACTGTACTCTGAGCAGTGCTGTCTCTTCTGTTGATATGCTCCCTTTTGTAAGAGCAGAAGAAGTAAGATGCCTTACCCCTGAGTTAATTTTTTAATTAAGAGGAAGAAGTGCTAAATTTATTGTCACCAGTCACCAAAAAACTGCTTATACTTACTGCTACTGCGTTGTTTCAGCTTGTTTCTGGTGGCCTTCAGCCCTCCCTTACCTAGGGATTGGACTGCAACCTTGTTAATGTGCCCTGACCAGCTCTGTGCATGTTCTCATCCTTGGCACATATTTTGTAAAGGTCAGCCTTTTACAGAATGAAGAGAGACTTATAATCACAAAAAAATACTAGACACCAAAGTGCTAACTCTTGTAATCAAAAGTATCAGCATTTTTGAAGGACATAACTCAGTCTCTGCTTCATGAAACCTGAACCCTAGCAGACACATCAATGGTAGCATTTTTCTTGGTGTGATGTTTCTTGGTAAATCTGGGAGCACCCTTATTGAGGGCTGCCAGAAGTAGTGAGTTTTGTCATGCACTGACCACCTGAGTGCTGCTGTAAAGGGGTCATACATCTCAATATTAGAGGTGGCTGAAGTTGCAGATTGGTTGGTTGATGCCTTCTGAATGCCTCTCAATCCCACAAAGTCACTGATAACTGGTGGTATTTAGCACTCGAAAATATCAGTAGTAGTTCTGGAGGGAACTGTTTGGTCTTTGCAAAGAGGTAGTACAATAAGAAGGATCTTAGCCTCGCTTGGCTTTAACTGGAGGAGCAGGAGATTTCCAGATACATCTGCCAATATCAGTATCGGATTACTCACCATCTCATTGCCTTTGCAAGGTAATGAATACCACTGTAGTCCACCAAAGAAAAATCAATCCAGGCAAAATATTTTTGTGAGGAGAGAATATAGAACTGGTGTTCAGACATCTGCTTTGGGAGAGGAACTGCTGTTACTCCCATCTGTGAACCAAGTGAGACATACTTTGTCAAGGCAGTAACTCAATTAGCAGCCTGAGGGGATTTTACTAAAAGGAAAAGATCAAGAAAAGCGTTTCTTCCTGAGTATTCTGAGAACCTAGATCTTTCTTTAATTGACTGCAGTACATTCTGCAGTGTGTTAAGTCTCTTAGAGTCTGAGGAATGCTTGTTTTCTGTATTTTAGGTCTCCAGCGTCGTAGACTGATTCCTGCTCCATTGCCAGATGCTGCCTCCCTAGGAAGAAAACCCAGTGTCACTGGCCAGTGGGTTGATCTGCCACCTTTGCCAGGCACTTTAAAAGAGCCATTTGAAATTAAAGTTTATGAGATTGATGATGTGGAACGATTACAGCGGCACCGACAAGAGGAAACTGAGGTCAGCACATATTTTACAACAACTGTAGACAAGTTAAATTACAATATACAGACAGAGTCCTTGCTTGAATTCTGGAATGGTGTTCAGGAAATTGATTGCAATTAAAGTACTATAATTATTAATTTTACAATTCATATGTTGGGGTACTCTTAACACAGAAAATGAAAATGATTACTGTCTAAAATTAATTGTGTCTAACATGACTGATGGTGTAAATGGAAGTTACCAATGAATACATTATGAGAAGACTTCATAATCTTAGCCTGACTGATGAAACCTTACAGGCTCCCTCAGCGAAAGGGTCATTAACTCTTTATGTAGATGACAGAATTCTATTAGATGAGGGATACATGGAGTTGAATTTACTTGTAATTGGAAAACACTTCAGCTAATTCTATTTTGGAGACCAGAATTCTATGTTCTACTGATGCCTTTTTCCCATTTTTTTCATAATAGCCTTTCCAGGATGTTGAGAAGGTAGGAATACTTTTAAGAAAATAAGAATTCATCTGTTTTAGTATTAACTGTAACTCTAACATTATCATTAGACTGTGTTTATAATTTTCACTGCTGGAAAAAATATTTATCTACAATCAGTAGTAATTTCATAATGTATTAAGAGATGTTTGCCAATTCAGAGAACTGAACAAATGCTCAAGTGATGTAGCTTGCTAATCCTCTACATTAGAATCTATTAATGTAAACTTCAAATAAAAAGACCCCCCAAAAGGATAAAAACCACACCAACCCCACAACCAAACAAAGCAACCCACCTGCTAACTCTTACAAGTAATAAGCTTGTGTCAGACTGTTGAAAGTCAGCTTACAACAGGAAAATTCATGGAATGGTCTTTTCTGTGTCTTAAAAGGGTCTGATGTATTTCCATACCAAGCTGAAGATACTAGAAAGGCGCCAGCAGCGAATCAGAGAAATAAAGGCAAAGCATGAATTTTTGAAGGAAGAGTTGGAAGAGACAAAGTGCAGGTTGATGATGGATCCAAATAAGTGGAAAGAAGACTGTAAGTATTTTGTAAAAGTGGGTATGATCAGCATCTAACAGATTTTCAACATGTCAACAGTCCCACTGAAAAACCTGAGCACCTGCTAAGATATTTTGCTGAATCAAACCCTAAAATAATCTGTGACTCAGTCTGTGTTTCTTTAATATGGGATTTGAAAAAAACCACCATCCAAACCAACCAGAAGAGAACATCAAAGTGGTGCAGAGACATACTGTGATGCTTGTTAATATTAAATATTTATATGTCCATGTTATAGCTGGGAAACTGAGACATGAGATTTGCTCACAGACTGAGTGCTCTGTTTAACTGGAGTCTCGAGGTAGAGTTTTGCATCTGCTAAACAAAGTGAGGAAAAAAAATCCGAGTTCGAGGAAAAATTAAATTTTACTTTACATTATTGTCTCCCTTGTGATAGAATAATGTTTTACGATGAGCTGTTTCTCTTACTCAGTAATTTTTTTGTCTGGCAGTTGAGGTGGATCCTGATCTTGACAAGGAGTCACAGGAGTATCTGGAGGCACTGGAACAAGTGACAGAAGAACTGGAGCAGTGTGTTAATCTGTGCAAGTCACATATCATGATAGTGACGTGTTTCGATATTGGAATAACAGATGCGCAAGATGGAGTAAGGGAAGTGGAGGTTTGAAGAGAGGTTTTTCAAGGGACTGAAGGAAGTGAAGCTGGGTCGTCTGACATGAAGAAGTAAAGAGATAAAGTAGCTGGGAAGTGAAGGAGGAAAGGTGAAGACTAAAAAGCAACAATGAATGTTGTAAGAGAAAGAAACAGCTGAGGGATGGGAATGTTCATAAATCATTTGGTGCCTCAATGTGACCTGAGCTGTACAAAGATAAAAGTAGGATCAAATATTGCTTCTACCAGAGGGAAGTGAAAAAATTTAGTACAAACCGTGATGTTAATTAACAAACAAACATACAATGGAAGTGCCTTTAAAGTTCATTTGGTTTTTCATTTTTGTATTTGGTGCTAGAATTAAAGCCAGCAAACCTAAGCAGACCACAAAATGTATTCCTACGAAATATTTTATACTGTATAGTGTATTTATGACTATATGTAAAAAACAAACAACATTGTAGCAAAAGCAATAAGTAAATTATGTTTTCATACCTGAACTTGCCTTCTTGTTTCATAGAAAAGCTGTTTTATGTAGCAGAATTAAAATTGTATTATAATTGTTTTCTTGGTTAGGGTTCAAGATATTTTTATGAACATTTATCTATTGAAAAGGAGTATTATGGCATTTTGAGATGATTGTTTTACCTTCAGGTTTTGTATTATTACTTTTTCAGATCAAAATAAATGTTTGTTTTCCATTTTATATATACATATATAGATATATATTAACTGCTTACCTACTTCCTTGGTTACTAACCTCACTTTTCACAGACCTGGTCTTTTTGGAGTCGTAAACTTAATGTGAGGAAGTCTACAGAGGGCACTGTGGTTTGTTTTGGTTTTCTTTTTTCCTCTCTGACTGCAGGAATTGAGAATTATGTTTATTACCAAAACCATAAAACAAACAAAAAAAAAGGAGCAAAAAGTTTTTGTAAATGTTAAGTTAGGTCCATATTTTTATATAGTTTTGACTATAAATATAGCATTTGCATTTTGAACTTTTAAGACAAATAGTATATCTTTTTACAGTTTTTCTAAGGAAGGCAAACCCTCAGGATCAAGTTTATACATGCTGCATGAGATTTGTGCTTTTTTGAAGGAGGCCACTTAAGTGTGGAAACTATTGATAAATTGTTGCCAAACAAATACTTTTGGAAAGGTTTAATAGTGTATGTAATACCACATTTCATAATGAATCATATTTTCTAATCATCTTCCTTTTTATGGTTTTTTCAAATCCTTTGTATAAATATGTATTATAACAGCTTGCTTCAGTTTTTATCTGTGAATAAAAGATACATCTATTGTTATGAGTGCTTTTTGCTATATGTGTGATTTTAATGTTCATAAGAGAGAGGATGGCCTGTGGTACACTGTATTAAATGTCATATTACATTGTCTCTTTGCCCAAGAGATATATAAGTGGGAACAGAGTCATCATAAACCAATCAGGAAAGAGACGAAACACCAAAGGGTAAAATAAATAGTGATGATAATACTTATAATCTCTTAGCACTTTATAGTTTACAGAACAAAGACCTGTGACTCACATACTTGTTTTCCCTGATGAGAAAAAGCAATTAAAAATGGGTCTAAAACCACAAGAAAACTAGGAACTGGAATCAACCCCTGAGCCCCTTAGGTCCACCATGGCAAACAACTACATTCATTTCTCTCTGACACTGCTGTGTCAGACAGTAGCTGTGCCTGGTCCTCAACTCCCTGATGCTGGCTGGAGCCACTCCAGGCAGGGTTAATATAAAGCTGATGCTTCTAATGACATCATCTCCAGTGATTTTTTTTTTGCAGCCATTTAGCCCAATGCCTCATAATGTGTGAAATTTCCCCCTCCCTCTTTTTCTCTCCTTACGTAGCCCTAACAGCATGGCATCTATGCGCTGAGTTTTCTTACCATCACAAAAGGCCTGGGAGGCGGGTTAAATTCCCTCTCCTCATACTGCAGCTGGAGAAGTGGGACAGTCAGAGCAAGAGTTTGATGCTTAAATATCTTTGTGACTTTGTATGGGTTACAAAGGGTATCCAAAGATTTATCCCTGGAAAAAGGTGCATCATGTTTACTTACTAACATTTGGCACTGTGTCAGGTTGTATGCAAAGGAAGATGGCATCTAGAATTTCTTGAGGATCTCCCTCCTGATACCCTTAAATACCAGATATATTTATTAACTTGTAAATCCCAGCTATATTTACTTTCTGTGTGCAGAAAGTCGCAGTTCTTCCAAAGATAGAATCAAAGCCATGTAGTAATTCAGTTGTGGGTTTTTTCAGAGCAAGGATCAGATAAATAAATACAACCAAAATAAAAAAAGGAGCACCATGCCGAGGAACAAGTATTTATTAGCAAAAGGGAAAACCTCCACAAACATGTGGGCAAAAGGAGAATGTATTCATGAGGAGCTCTGCTCCTGGTGTTATGTTCTGCACTGGTGCCATTACACTGTCCTCTGGAGATGCATATTTTAATGGTGCTGTAGCAGGATGAGTTGACCTGTGGTGCCTCCAAGCCCTGGGTGCACAGTCTTTTTCAAGCCAACCTGTAATGCCCTTTTGAATGGACACAAGAGGTTTTGTTTCCTTTATTTATTTGCCAGGCATTTTATCCTCTCCTTGGAGGTCTTCATTGTTTCTCCCCCACCCTTGCAGTATTACCCTCCGAAATAAAAATCAAGCTACTAATCATCCATCCCAATTTTCATAAACCTGATAATTTGTTTTAATATTCCCCTATATAGTGTTTTCTGATCAGACTTGCATCCTTTGATACTTTCTCCTTAATTTCTAACTATGGTTATGTTTGCCGCAAAGAAGCAAATGAGACGTTTCAGGGCTGCTTAGTTCCATGTCAACATGGCAATAGCATGCATATTAAATGCATTTAGCCTCTGGCTTGGTGACAAAAAACAAGCCTGAGATGCAAAATGAGGTGAGGCACTGATGGATGAAATACAGAGTTTTCCCTATGCAAATACTGTTCTTTTTGGTAGTTGTTGATAGTAAATTATCTTTCGTATCTCAAGGCCTCAGGAAATATTCCTTCCTTTTAGGTTACTTTTGCAGTTCTGTCTGGTTAGAACTTATACAAATATATACGTAGCTTATTATTCAAGTCTATTTTGCAAAAGGCTTAATTATATCAGATTTTAATGATAATTGCTAAATTAGGCTGGATGCTTTATTTCGTTCCTTGTCTATTGAAATTTAATGATTTAAAACAGCCATTAAATTGCACGCTTAAAGACCTGATCATGTTGAGCTTGTTATGGTATCATATAAAACTTTAGAAACCCACTGGCTTTGGAGAATTGCCTGAATAACTTTTGAAAGGGATAGTTCACACTAGAATTCTTTCTCCCTTGCTTGCAGTTCTTCCCATTAAATCCCTCACTTTCTCCTTGCTGGTGCAACCCTTTCTAAGTCCCTTGATGTCCCAGTTTACCAAACAGCTCACATCATGCTTATTTCCCAAAAAGAGGAAAGAAATGTATTGACAGCTGCAGGGTTTTTTTAACCAATGCAATGGTGACTCAGAGCTTAAAAATTAAATTTCAGGGACACAAATTCCCTTTTCTTTAAACCCCACCTCTCACCAGGTTTCACAAACCAGGAGGCCAGAGGTGAGCTTGCCTGTGTGTGAGGAAAGAGGAGAGGAGAAGTCCTCACATGGTCAGGCATGTTTCAGGAGGAGATGAAGTATGGACTGGAACAGAAATCAAGTGAGAAAGGAGGACTCTTATGGGGTGACCACCTCAAGAAAGTGAGGAGAAACTTCTGAACATGGCTTCCATGCTTACTTTTGCCTTTTCCCACCCAATGGTCATGGTTCAATACGTAAAACTACTCCTGGGAGATGGGATTTCAACTCACTTGTCAGGATTTGCAAGTTGGATGGATGTGTTAGAGGAGTCAATAACCACTTCTGTAAGCTCTGCTAACCGCATACTGAGCCGTGTACATCGGTGGGGACATTGGTACATTGCCAAAAGTGTTGGCAATTGTAGTTACTACTAACATAGATTCCCTATAGAGAAATCAAATGCTTTGTAGACAAAAATTTGTTTAAGTTATGTGTCAAGCCTTTTTCCATACAGTGCTTCTGGTCTAACCAGTTCCAGCTAAGGCAGTTCTAGGACACTGTAACTGCGGTATTGAAACATCAGTACTAAAAGAGAATGCAATAGAAATATGAGATTATTTGTTCTTTTCTCAGCATACAGAAAGTGTTTCATTTATTTCTATTTCAAGGTACCCATGTATTCTGTTTCTAGTTATAAACACGTTTTCCAATCACTTGCATTTTATTTTTAAACTTATGTGTGGAACATAACTCCAGAGGCAGCTGTTGTATAGTGTGGCTATAGGCAGGGTTTCAGGCAAAAATGTTAGCTACAAGATGACCTCTGTATCAGATGTCCAAGCTGGTAAAAGTGGACACAAATAAAAAATGGTGCCACATTTGGGCCCCAGTTCACTAGAGCACTTAGGCACCTGTTTAAGCAAGCAAGTAAGTCTGGTTTGTATCCAGCAAAACACTCCAATTTTGGCTTATATCCCATTGACTTGGATTTTTTTTGCTCCAGGGCTTCAGATGGTGTAAATTGCTTTAGCAGTGGTTCAGCAGAGCTACATTGACATTCACTAGATGAAAATTCTGCTAAAAATATTTTACTTATCAGAGGCATTTAGGAGAAAGGAAAGAATAGTTCTCTTGATGTACAATGATATCACATGTGTAAATTAGAAAGCAGAAACTGCCTCCCAGGCTACTCCTGTATGTAGCATCTCATGGCTTCATGCAGAATTTGACTTGCAGAAATATGTTTGTGAAATACATAGAATAAGATATGACCCCTGACAGTGGAGGTGTTCGGGGAGATTTATTATCAGACCTGAGGGGAAGTGCCTGATGACGGGGTGTGTTTGGCACGACAGTAACCTTACAGCAGCTTACAGAGGAGCCCATTGCTTCACTCATAATTTCCCTTCCCAAGAGCCTCCCCACAAGAGAGGGTGGGTGGGACAGCTGAAGGATGGTGGCAAAATGAGAGGAATATTTCAGAGCAGCCAATGCAGGGACTCTGGGTGATGCATTCTTCCCATGTGACCTGTTTTTACCTTGTTTTTATGTCTTTTGCTTCTGACCGTTGCTTTCAGCTTGAGACAGGTCATTCCTGGGTATGGCTACATATTCCTGTAACCCCCACATGAGAGGGAAGGGCAAGTGTCCCTTGACTACGTCTCACTGTGGGATGGACAGTAAACAGATATTCTTACAGCATACACAAATAACATTTCTGCCATCTCTCCACTGCATCAACACTTCTTCAGTAGCATAATTCACTTGCCGCACTTCTGTATGAATATATTCTATTGAGAATAGGACCTTTCAAATCTTGGTGGTAAGAAGGTCTTTCTGAGACAGTTTTTGTTTGTTTGATTTGTCTTCCAAGTGGACAGTCCAGGCCCTGGAATGAACAAGTACAGCTTTATTCTAGTAAGGTTTTGCTTCATCTATTTCTTTAGTGTAAACATTTCCATAGAAGCCTCCTATGAGGTGGGGTAAAGGAAGGCAGTAATGCACACTGTGCTGCCTGGGCTCCCTGGGACGGATGAAAGAGTTTGTTCCATCTTTGGAAAGACTTGGTTTTGGAGCTGTGCTGTTTACTTCAACAGGAGAAGAGACAGGTCGCTATTTAATTCCTGGCACTGCTGGTATTAAAGCAATATTAGGTGACCAGAAGGAGCAAAGCCTTCAGTTCCAAGGTAGGGAAAAAGCAGGTCCATGCCTTCTTGTTATCTGGCTCTTCTACTCGAGGTCAGAGGATTGCCTTAGATTCTGCCCTTCAGAGTGTCAGGGACCTAATCAGGCTGTGGAGCTCCTGCCACAGTTCATGTGACTGCATTTAAAGCACATTTTAATTGATCTGACCTTGTATAGGAAATACCTTTGGAGTCCTCGTATGCTGCTCTCTGGGAGGCAGGCGCAGTGCTTCAGGGCACAGACAGTAGAGAAACAAGCAGACGTTTTAGACTTTGGCCTTTGCAAAAACTTTTAAATATTGGCTCACCGGGACCCTTCCCCATGCCTGTAACCACGACCCTCCATTTGTCAGCACCTGGCACAGATACACTTACAAATGCTGCTTGTTTTGAAGGGTGCCACTCATTTTGTTGTACATTACCATTTAAATGAGTTACATTTGTACCTAAAGGCTTCAGTCTCATGGGGCTAAGTGCTGTACAAACACAATTTTTTAGCCTAAATAGACAGGGTATGAGGAGGAAGGACAAAGTGCACTGCTGTGTTTCCCTTCAAATTGAGCACATAACAGTTCTTAAAAATATGTCTCTCACAATGTCCTTTGCTGAGCACAGAGCAAAACCTTCAGCTGAAAACCTTCAGCTGAAACCCTGCAGACCCAATGGGATGGCATTTTCCAACTGCTCAGTTTTCAAAGTGAAGATGATAGTTACTTACACAACAAGAAATGAGGGAAAGCTTTGCTTCAGCTTTTGGGGAGAGAAACAGAAGGAGGAAAATGCAATAATGTATACAAATACATCCATAATGGAAGAAAATGCCAATACATGGACTGTACACTTTGCAAAAGCTGTGCATTCTGGGCAAGAACAAAGGAGTGGAGAAGACTGAGGGCAGCCATGTGCTGCTCCCCTGTTTATATCCTTGGTCACATTTATGCTCAGCCTCATACCAACCAAATAATTTGCAAAACCCCTATGTATAGCTTTGAAGTATCAATTTTCTAAAACACTTTTGCAAACACAAGGTTTCTCTGTTTTCTCCTTTTCCCATTTAACTGCTCAGTTTTGTGTCATACTTTTCATTACAGTGTTGGGTATAGACGTTAAGATGTGATAATTACTAAATCCAAATTCAAAAGCTAGAACTTCACACTGCTAGGATTTTTTAATATTTTTATTTAAGCAGCTATTGAAATAATGCATATGCATCCCATATCCATGCCCCAAAGAACTCCAGCAAGACAGATTCCAATTGCATGGGATTTTTCTATATATGTCCAGTAGGCAGCTGAGGGAAGTATTAAATGTGGAAACCAACTAATTTTCTTAGTTTCAGACCTTATTATATTTCCCTATTTCTTTACTCTTTGGAAAAAACCAAAAGGCAATCTAAGGTCTGGTATATTCTTGGGTTGCCCTGGAGCTCTCTTCAAAAGTCCTGTGACTGGAAAAATTCTCTTTTCTGGTCTGGATGTTGAAGTTACTTGATGGGGCTATCCTTGATAGACAGCTGACCCAACACTTTCAAGTAGCATCAAAGCATTACACTTCGGTGGCGAATCTAATTTATTTTTCCTTTAGAATCTGAACTAGAGAAGCTATTCTGATTAGAAGCTATTCTGTAGGGAAAGACTTCCAGATATACTGACAACACACTGACTGGTTTACCATTGCAACTAGAGGTCCCTTTTCAGGTGCGTAATTTAAATACAGGATTGAAAGTTTTGGTAAAAATTTATCCCTCCATGGTGCTTATTTGATGTGGTGTTTGAATCACTCATGTTACAAGATCAGTTAATATAATAGATAGGTCTATATAAGCTGCGGATACAGCTAGGAATCTTGGCTCTGTATGCACCACGTGTGCAGCTGTGCACTCCTTGTCCTCCAAGGCCTTTCCCCATTAGCAGTGTTAATAATCAGGCTAGAAATGAGCACAGCAGTCTGAGAGCACCATATGCAAACTAACTGGGAACCTTTGGAAATGCTAGTGCCCTGCCTTCCCTTCTCAGGCAAGAATCTCTCTCTGCTCCTTGCATATATGCAGCTAGTTAATAGTTTTCCAGCTGAGGGTAAGGGAGGTGTAGGGCTGCTTGTGGCACTCGAGGACCCATGCAAGTTGTTGCGTGCATTTGAAGTGACTTCCACTGAGTTGTTATTTACACAGAGCTCCTGATACTTTGCAAGGGGTGATTTAACTGTAGCCCTCCCACAGCAATACGCTGCACAGGCAGTAGTTCTGCTGTTTGTATGTTAAGTTTAAAATGTGGCAATACTTCAACAAAGCCAGCGTGGCTCTGTGTTTACAAAGGTGTTGCATCAGCCTTGCCTTTGTTCTGCTCTCATCTTATCAGAGTGAATGACTGATGAGTTTTGCCAGCCTGCAGGGTGTTGGCATGTACTCTTCTAAGGAACCTGTTGCTGCTTTTAATTTCTGAAGTGTACCAGCGTAGGCTGGGGAGAGGGTCAGAGCATGACTGAGCAGCTCCTCTGGTTGACAGAAGTATCTGTGGCAACCAGACTATAATTCAAGTTCTCCTGCTAGTTCCCAGTCTCTGAGAAGGCCCAGGTCTAGTTTAGCAATGTCACAGATGTCAGTGACAGCATGGCAGGACCCTATGGGCCACCTGAAACCTTCCAGTTTTTGTCATACTGCACTCTTGTTGCCATTTCTTGTACCTTAAGTTTTAAACCATTTAATATCAAGATGGGGGGGTTTGTTAGCATTTACATGCATCAGATTATGATCACTCCCATGCCCAGAGGGATGTAAGACTGATGAAGAAATAACAGATTTCCCTGTGCATTTGGAATAAGGAGTGAAAAGGCTGTAGTCTATTTGCACACAGAGAGGGGAGCGGTGACCATGTGGAAGAACTCAGCCTTGTACTGCAGCCAGCTAAAGTGATGACTTGACAGCCCTGGCAGTATGTTGGTGACTCACCACACCTATCAATCCAAGAAGAGCTGGAGATTTGCTCTGTGTAAAAAGAAATTGCTCTTTTTATTTGCTTTATGTTGATTTTTGCCTTCTCTAAGATGCATTATGAACCAAAGACAGTGGTAAGATGTTTCATACCTTAGCAAACAGGTTTTTTCCCTCCATTTTGTCCAAACCTGAACTTGTTCAGGGGCCTTTGAACAGAAATACAGTTTGCTTTTTATACTGGGTGTTTCAGACATGTTCTGACTGCATAATAAAATGACAAAAGGAAAACTGCAGAACACTACAACAGAAGACAACCTGCAGCTGTTAGTAACTCTGAGTTAATTGTTCTCCATTAGACCAGTGCCATTCCCAAACACACCAGCAACAGACGCAACATCAAAATTAAAGCGAGAGAGCTTTGCCTCGTGTTTTGCGCTTCAGGCTGTGCCAGATACCTGGCAGGAGAAGCAGAGAAGCACAGTTTCTTACAAACTTACAAACATCTCCCCTCCATCCCCTCCCATTAAAGCTGAGCTCCAGACACGTTCCCAGTGGCAGTCCCAGCAGACAAAAAGTAGCGTGTGCTGTGGCCAGTGCAGAGCAAATTGAGTGCTGGCTGCCCGGCCAATTGCTGCCATGGGGACTGCGAGATGCCTGACTTGTGTCCACCCTTCCCTTGGTGGAGGAGTTAATTTCCTCCTCTATCTCACTGCCAGTTTTCATGAAACCCTGTGAGAATGTAATTATCACTGAGATTTCTGTCCTTGGTCAGATTTGTTTGATGTTGGCCAACCATTCTCCCAGTTACTGGGGAGAAGGGGGAGGGTGGTGAGATGTGCAGTGCTATTGAATAAAATGGCTCAGCAGTTAGATGCATTCCTATGTGCAGTATGTATCTAAATAATTTGCTTTCACAGCTAAGCGTGTATTAAAACAGAAAAATATACAATGAAGCTACACAGTCCTGAGTGATTCAGCGGCTTCTTATCTTAAACCTGAGGTCATCTGCTATAATGAGATACATCTGAAATAGGATTTTGCTTCTCTCAGTAAATAACACCTTTCTCTGCTTCATTGCCAGGAATGAATTGTAAGTAATTGAGAAGAGAGGATATTGGTGCAGGTGGTTGATCTGTCCTCAGTGGGGTTAGAAAAGCTGAAAATAACTCTGTACTGGAATTTGCTTATGAGGATTTCTTACAGCTCCAGATTCTGGTAACAGATTACACTGGCACAGCTTTACCTGAGAGTACACACAGGTAAATGTAGTTTGTTTGAACTTACATCAGTATTGATGAAGAGAGGATTTAGTCCTCAGGCCTTCATTCAGGAAAGCACCTGTGTTTTAGAAAGGATGCTCACACACTGGCTTAGCTCACTGCCATGCCTCAGAAAGCACTCCTCTAATTTACGGGCTTTGTGTGCATTATTGAAGGGTGGCGAATTAACTGGAGGTGAAAACAATTCTAGCACATTTCTTCAGCTGCTGGCAATACATGTAACTCCATTGTCTTTAATAACAAGTGCTAATTTTACACCTGTTAAGGACTTGAGAAAGAGCAGCTTGGCAGTGCTGTGCCTTCTGGGGTAGATAATGAGCCATTTTGTGTCTCCGAGTCCTGGCTCTCTCACTTACTTGTGCTGGCTGAAGCATTACGAGGGTGAGATGTGGATTTTATTTCCTGCCAAGGCTCTTATATTATTATTCTCCCTCTCCCTTGCTGCTAGTAGCCATATGGGTGACTCTTTCAGGAATGTGCAAGCACTGTATTTAGTCTTAAGCCTCCGTGTAAATGGTTTGAATGACTTTCTTGACCTGTGTGATCAGTCCTAATATGAGAAGAACATTTGAAAATAGTCTTGACTTGTACATACCTTTGTCTCTAGAAGTGAGGGCAGTCCTGCCTCAGCTTTGGAGGAGTTTGAGTGAGAATTTTTGAAGTCACTAATTGTACAGGCCATCTGCTGTGGAGGGGGAGAGCTGAAAAATGGCAGGTATTGTCTTAAGTGTGCGTAATCCAATTTTTTTTTGTGAATGCAGCCTTTAATCACCAGTCTTCCAAAGTGAGGCATCTGCTTCTGAATTTAAGTAGCTGAGACTAATCAGACTAATTCAAGTCTTTCTGCAATAGTCCTAATTGATCAACCTAATATCTTTGCAAAAAAAAAAAAATAGAATAGTTGTTTATTTTTGTTACTCTTTGCAGTAAGGAAAATGAGTCTTTTAATCACTTCAGTCATGAAAATTGATGTAGAATTTTGTTTACAAAATACACCTGTTCTCATTTGTTGCTACTTCAAAGCCTGCACTGTGCTTTAAGGAGAAGAAAGTGCTGACGTGTGTATCTCCTACCAGAGTTCTCTTATTCTCATCATAGTGCAAAAAGTTATGTTAGCGTGAAATACAACTTAGCCTGAAGTGGATGTGAATTATTCTGATGTAAATTGTTAGTTTGAACTGAAGTATTTAGTCTGAGGAGAAGTTTTCAGTTAAGGTTTTTCTAATGTTTGCATGCCATGCCAAAATACTTTTCAAAGCTGAGCACCCTGCTGTGAAATCATTAGTTTGTAGGTGCATAGTATATGCACTCAGCAAACATTAAAGCAAACTCTCCTTAGAAGAGTGCCATTGAGGGTAAACTGAGGAAGAGCAAAGGCACACAAGTTAGTGAGACAAGTAAGTTGTAGTCTTGGGTCATTGTTCCTTACTCTGGCTATTGGAAGATGCTCCACATCCAAGAACTATCAGTTTAATATTGTCTGGACCTGCCCAAATGTTTTGAATCAAATGCAGGAACATTATTTACAGGACAGAAATGTGCTTCTGAGGAAAGGGTACTCATCACTGTAATACTAACAAATCTGAATTCTGCTAAACTTGCCTCAGGTAGGAGTTCACTGATATTTTTACATTTGGATATTGTCACGTTCCTGGAGAAAGTTTATGTGGATGAAATGATTCATTTCATTATACACATAGACACACATTCAGGCAGAAAACTGTGGTAGCAACAAAATTGCATTTCTTTGCTTTGTGATCTTGTTAAAATCAGGTGTTTTATTTGCTGGTGTTGAAAGCTAGAACAGGCCTTCCTTATAGCTTCAGATAAATCCTGACATTTCACACAGGCTTCAACCCTGGGCAGATTATTAACCCTTGAGTGAAGTCTAATGTATAGTGAAAGTTATTCATACACCTGAGCCTTTATCTTAATTGTCATTTTCCTACTGTATTAGGGAACGGTTTTCTGTGCCAAGGGCAGAAAGCCCTCTCCATTTCTATTCAGCGGGTGCCCATGGTGCTAGACCTCTTTCTTAAAAGGCATGGAGAATAGCTCTCATACTGTTCTTATGATGGTAATGTAAGAAGAGAAGAAACCATAGTACTGTACATAGCAATGAAATAATGCCTGTTGGTTTGTAAGGCTGTAGGGGAAAATAATCAAGGGAAATGGCAAGGGTAATCCAATGAGAGTTAACTTAGAAAAATCTGGCATTACACAAAGTCAGAAACACATGACAGCTTCCAACTCGCTTCATTTCACTTAGTTAATATTTTGCAGAATGTTTGCGTGTGTAGTGCTGATCAAAACTAAGATCTAGTCCATGTAAGCCTTTTACCAGGTAAATAAACCAACATCCTCCAAAGAATACTTAAGCATAGATAATAATCTTGGCTTAATATGTCATGAGCATTTGTTCCAAATGTTTTCATCCTTTACCCTTCTATCTTTTACAAAGACAGCACAATAGCATTTGTAGGATGCATCTGGAATGGTTCTTAACTGCCAGAAATTGTAGCATTAAAAAAATCTTACTAAATGAAATTACTTGAAGGCTTTCTTTGACTTGTTCTTTTCTATCATGTCACCAGGATAACACTTTGTTGTCACTGCAGTGGTAGAATGAAATATCTTGGTGTTGTAGGTGTTGCCACAGCCCAAGATATATTTAATCACTTTGAAAAACTAAGTCTTGGACAGTCTTAGTCATGGTCATGGTGCTTTCATTTGGTTTGCTGTTCTGTTGGTGCTGTTGTTGGAAGTCTATTACATTATAATCCCTGGAGGAGTTGTTAATATCAAGTTTCTGATCTTTAAGTAAGTAGTGATCCAGTTCTGTTTAATGTCTTTATCAACAATCTGGATGAGGGGATTGAGGGCACTCTCAGTCAGTCTGCAGATGACACCAAGCTGGGCAGGAGTGTTGATCTACTGGAGGGTAGGAAGGCCCTGCAGAGGGATCTGGACAGGCTGGATCGATGGGTTGAGGCCAGTTGTGTGAGCTTCAACAAGTGAAGTGGTGGGTCCTGCACCTGGGTCACAGCAACCCCATGCAGCACTACGGGCTTGGGGAAGAGTGGCTGGAAAGCTGCCCAGTGGAAAAGGATCTGAGGGTTCTGTTTGACAGCTGATTGAACATGAGCCAGCAGTGTGCCCACATGGCCAAGAAGGCCAATGACATCCTGGCTCGTATCAGACATAGTGTGGTCAGCAGGATCAGGACAGTGATTCTCCCCCTGAACTCAGCACTGGTGAGGCCACACCTTGAGTGCTGTGTCCAGTTCTGGGCCCCTCACTGCAAGAAAGACATTGAGGTGCTGGACTGTGTGTAGAGAAGGGCAAGGGAGCTGGTAGGGGGTCTGGAGTGCAAATGTTATGAGGAGTGACTGAGGATGCTGTGGTTGTTTAGTCTGGAGAAAAGGAGGTTTGGGGTGGGGGGGACCTCATTGCTGTCTACAACTACCTGAAAGGAGGTTGTGGTGAGATGGTGGTTGGTCTCATCTCCCTGGTAACAAGCAAGAGGATGAGAGGAAATGGCTTCAAGTTATGCCAGAGAAAGTTTAGATCAGTTATTAGGAAAAATTTCTTCATGGGAGGAGTTGCCAAGCATTGGAACAGGCTGGCCAGGGAAGTGATGGAGTAACCACCCTTGGAGGTATTTAAAAGATGTGGATGCGGTGCATAAGGACATGGCTTGGCAGTGCTGCATTAATATTACACTCAATGATCTTAAAGGTCTTTTCCAAACTAAATTATTTTATTAGATAGTAAAATTTGGTAAATAGAATGTCTGTAGCATTGTTACCAGAGGCTGCTTGGGTACTGGGCTGTTTGGTAAATTTAGGCAGGGGGCTCCTTATGAACTGAGAGGCTCAGAGGTGCTTTTCTGAAAACACTGAGTCTGGGCAACCAGTTGTTGACTTTCTTTTGCATATGCAGTGGCAGAAAGGCAAGTAAGCTCTTGTGAAGATGGAGGAAACAGAAGGAGCATTTGGGGAGATAAAGTGAGAAAGGTGGACTAGGCAGGACTGTACCAAAGGTGTTATTGTCAAGAAGTGGGCTTGCACTGATAGCAACTAATGGGAGTGCTGTCTGTCTTATTTGGTTGCAGTCTCTACTATGATGTTTTGGGGGCTTTTTTAACTGGAGTGTGGGTATGAACAGGGTTCTTTAATATGTGGGAAGTGCCTTTCCACCCTCAGTTGGATGTTACCATCCTTTCTCTAGAGGAGATCATTGTATCCTCCTCACCTCAGCAGTCTGCAAGAGCATGAGGTAAGAAGCTTTTTTTCACTCTGAATAAATGATGATGTGTTTTGGAAGTCAGCTCTGACAAAATTTGACACTTCCTATCTTCTGACATGCAGCCACTTGCTGCAAAGAAAGTGTTTGTGACGCGGGAGGCATGAGACTACCTAGCAAGAGCACATAATATAGTCCTCATTCTTCTTTAATACTTGTTTAGTAATCTCTTAAGGCCCAGTTCTGATCTTTGACCCAGAGCTGCCAAGCTTGGAATAATGTTGGTGTTTGAGAACAGAAGCAGCTTTATATTTGGAATCCTTCTCCTGTTGAAATTTTTGTAGTCTGTGTGTCTAGAAGAGGTGAGCTTAAATTTATAATGAAGTTAAGTTTTTATTTTGGTAAAATAAATAGGCTTGGTTGATTCAGCCTTATTCATGTGCAAACACCCAAAGTGACATAACTTATGCAGGAAAGGTGTTGTATTTACCCTGTATCTTGTCTTGTGGAGGGATGTGATTAGCTTAAGGGTCTTTCTCTCCCTGCTCGCCACTCCAAGTTCAGGTCTACCTGAATCAAGCATAACAGATCTGAAAGTAGCATTTCAAACCTTGCTCTACTAAATTCCTTTTTGAGGAAGCTCTAATCTGAGTATTGCTTCATAAATGCAGTACTATCTCTAAGAGCTAAGGTTCATGAGGCTCTTCTCGCATATACTTTTGCACATGTGTCATAAATTTAAGTCCTGGCACTTAGTTAGGGTGTCGCAAACAAAACCTGCATTGGTGGTTTAAAAGGTGCTGCATAATCCATTCACTTTTGTCCACACCTTACTATTCGCCTTGCTGGTTAAATCCATCCTCTGTGCTACAAGTTTAAGTCTACAAAAGTTAGAGTAGTGCATGTGTACTTTAAGTCAAGATTGCTTCTTTCACGTTCTGTCCAGGTTAATCCATTTCAGCCAAATTTTTTAGCTGAAGCTTTTGGAATCCTTCCCTTATACAGCCTCATTTGATTCTGCAAATGCCTCTGTAGGGATACAGACAGATGAGTATCTGGTTAAGGGCTAAATGGAAATGAAGGTGTCCTTAAGACAGTTTTAGGCTTTCCTTATGTTGGAATAGTTCTGCTATTGAAAAGCTTTGAGAGCATTAGACCAAATGGGGAAGAACTGGGATGTGAGGACAGACGATTATGATTTGTTTGGGTTTTTTTGAACACAGACACTTCCTTAGATTTCCCTCTATGTAAGAAATGTAAATACTTAGGCTGTATCCTTATTGAAGGTAAAGCAGCATAGTTTTACTGAAGTTAGACTGATACTGCCTCTATAGGATTGGGCTTTAAGTCTTTTTCATCACTTTGCAGAGCAAAACAGGTGTACTTTCCTCTAAAGAACATTGTGTTCTCTGTGGAGCTTCACTGATGAGCAAAAAGAAATCTTTCCATTTAAATAACTATATTTTATAGTGATGATAGTATGCTGAATTCTATAATCCCTTCCATCTCTCAGAAGGATCTTAATAAATCCATGAGTTTTGGGACACTGTTTCATCTGGATGTGGTAGATGGATGTAGATGTCATGGGGTCTTTAATTTTCACTCTTTAGATTCATTCCCCTTCTTTCTGATTAATTTCTCTATGGGGTGTCTGCCTTTTACATCATGGCAAATGGAGTGCCGGGGGGAGGGAGATGTAATGTTTTATTAGGAGCCTCTGTTTAATGTAACTGTGCTAGTCCTGTGAACTAAATATGCTATCAAATGTAATTCCCCTGAGATGAACAGACTTAGTGATACTGGGAGAGCTGTAGAACATATACAAAGCTTGAAAAGCCAAATCTTTTCTGTACCTTTTTTCTAAGCCTGACCCAGGGGTCTTTTCTGTTAATCTTAAATTTTTCTTTCTTGTAGAGAAGGAAAGATATTTCAATGTATAGTATATATTTGACAGCTGATTGAATGAAAATGAATTGGAGCTAAAGCGTGATATGTATTGCAGCAGCCCTGGGAACATATCAAAGAGAGGCTGAAATCAACACAGTGTATTAGAAGCCCACATGCATGAGGTGTGTCTCTTATTAAACAAGTTCTTGAATAAGTCTATTGATGAACAGAACTGAAGGAATTGTGGAGTCAAAGCCAACATCGCTCGATTATGTCTCTGCTTTCACATCTTTAATTCCATAAGACTAAGTAAGGTCCATATTGCTGCTTCTGTAGATTGCAGGCCACTGTTTTCCTCCGCCCCCTCGGTTAATGTGAGGTGGTGTGGTGGCACTGGAGCTGAAGCACACAGGAATGAACATTTATCCTGTAGCTTCTCTCTTCTCTGCTGGGAGAGATTAGTTGAGCCCCCATTACATTTTCCCACAAAGCCTTCTGCATATTTACATGTATCCCAATTCCTCTGCTGCCATGAGGCAGAAGCTGCACAATCCAAGAGGATTGCAGGGCAATCCATATGGCACTGATAGGCATGAGCAGTAAGTTGTGATGCGAAGTTACAGCACACTAGCACAAACTTGCCCACATTCTCGGGGCTCCTTGATGTGAAGTCACCTTATACTTTGAAAGGATAGGTGGAATAAGCTGCTTTGTGTATCTGCACTGGGGGTGGTATGTAATCTCCTCGGATTAACCTGTGCTTTAGCTTCTATTGTCTAAGACTAAGCAGTTGGCAATTAAGAGAGGAATGATTTTCCCTTTTTACATGTGAAAAACAACATTACTGCACAAACAGTACTTGCTTGTGCTGTGTGTGGCTGGGTTACCTTGACGGTTTCTATATTTATCTAATGTGCCTTGCTCCTGTTTAATTAGTTTTACCCACTGGTACTAAGGATGAACCTAGAAATATTTGGAAGCGTGCCAGCCACAAAACAAAAGGTGTATGGGAAAGAAGTGACTTCAGATCTCCCAAATATCAGTCTGGTGCTTAGTTATTAAGCTGCCTTCCTTTTCATTACTATAAAGAACACTTTGAATCTGCCACAGACTATTTAAGGGATCTGAGGGCAAGACACTTGGTTTCTCAATCTCTGTTTACTTCTGCAGTGGTACAGTAATTGCAACTAAGTGGAATATTATGAAGCTTATGTGATTAATAAGCCTTCTTGAGAAACCCAGCTGCAATATACTGTAGAATGATGTAATAATGGTATCTTTACTGATGAAAAGGTGATTACTTCTCATCTATAATTAGATTCTAAATTTTTGTAGCAAGTACTCACTGAGTTCATTGCCCAGAGACCTTCCTGCTTCATAAACCAACAATTTGAGTGCTATATTTACAAGCCAAATTTATATTAACTAGAAGTATAATCAAGGACTTAACGCATCCTCAGTCACATGTAAAAAAGTGTTTTTAAAAGAAGATAGCATTCTAATATGAACTAAGTGTTTTTCTAGTATCTCTTTTCCAGTTAGAAGGGGAAAGCAATGCATACAACTGCAATTTTCAATTGGAATTTTACAATTTAGGCTCTGCATGTGATATTGGATCTAAACGAATGACCTCTGAATGCATACCTACCTTGTCATAACAAATGCTCACTAAAACACCCTGCCCTCCTCCAGCCAGTAACTTCTTTAAACACCATGGCTTCTACTGATCTCTGCTTTTGCTGAACTACCTCCTGTGATGGTATTGTGGTCTGTGGGGAAACAATTCACAAGTCACTACAGTTTTACTACAAAAAGGAATAATTCTTGAATGGCATTTTGTTGTTGTTGTTACAGGAACTCTCCAGAAGAAGTACTGTCATGCAGAAGCATCTATGGCTACTCATGCTTCCACTACTAGCTTTTTGTCTTTTCTGTATTTCTTTCCTCCTTGGAATTTTTGTCTGCATTCACCATCTCAGGCCTTGAAGCAAGAAGTCAGGAAAAACTTCTTGTGAAGAGCTGTTCTTTCTTCTCACATGTTGAGAGTTCTTTCTCAGCCCCTCATACCTCATACCTCCACTCAGGTGTTCACAGAACTCAATCTGATTCATTGTTGATGTTCCTCCAGGAAAGGCAGTGGTAACTTCTGTCCTCCTGATGCTTGACTTCTAATACCTTTAGGGTTGAGTTTAAGAAGTGAGTGCACCTTCTCCTGGAGCCAAACTGCTGTGTCGTCTTGGGGAGGAATTAATTGATCTTCTAAATACTTTTGCCTGTGACAACACCTGTGCAGGAAATACATGTGTCCCTGTGATGGTCTGGTTACTGTGGTTGAGGCAGCATGCTTAAGGGTGATACAGGGGCATCACTGATAGCCAACTTTGAATCATGGTCTAAGTGACCAGATTCTGTTTACAGTGCCATGGGTTGGAACATTCTGTGTCACAAGTTTGGACAGAAGTCTGCAGTCATGCTTAGTAACTGTGCTTTGCAATACCCCCTCCTGACTCACTGTTCAGGGAGTGCTTATTTCACATGAGAATGTCCACCCGGTTTGGGGGAATTTGACCTCTTGTTCTTCCACATCCACCCTTAAAACCACTAGATTGTGGTCTGCTTTATTCCCCTGTTGTGACAGTGTAAGGGACACAAGATACCAGGTTTAGGCAGTGGGGGTTTGTAGTGGTGACATGTTTGAGTAGGTCATGAATTGTTCTATGGTGGTGACCTCTGCTGCCAACCAGCTCTGTGGCAGCTGGAAACAACAGGGGACACTCCTCATGGGCCACAACCTCAGCTAGTCAGTGTGTGGTTTTCCTGCTTAAATGTATTTAAACAAGAAATATTTCTTAATGAAGAAACTGATGGTGCCACCTAGACCTTCTGTGCTACCCATCACCTCACTGGGGTAACTTTGACTGAAAATAAGGGGTGTTGAGGCTGGAGAATGGACACGATATGTGTTTTATGTAAAAATAAAAATCAAACCACAAAAAAAACCCCAAAAACACACACCACATTATGTTTGTGCATACCTGTTCTTTTTCTCAAAGCCCAAATTATTGATCAGAAATGTGTCTCATTTAGTAACAAATGAAATAAAATTCTCCTGACTTGTGTGTTTCTGATGACAGACAGAAAGGTTAAAGCTGGTAAACTTGTTTTAAAAGCATGCTCTCAGATCACAAGCCTCTGAAAATGAGTGTTGGGTGCTTAGAGGAGCTTTATGAGCATGCCTTTTGTTAAATAGCTGCTCTGATCTTGCTTATTCAGTCTTTAAATTAATGTGTAAAGGATGCCCATAAGCAACCAGCAGCTGAATTGACTGTGATTAGATGGATTATTACTATTACTCAGCCCAACAAGTTGCTATATGTTTTGTGTACTCAAGCAAATTTTGCTGTGCAGGCAGGTGGAATGATATGCACATGGGCTATCATAAAATCCCTCAAAATATCCCAGGATTAGACAAACAGATTTATGAAGCTGAAATAGAAAGGAATTGCCTGTGTTTCTAAATTAGAGGCTTTCTGCCATTTATATACACAAATGGCTTCTATCTCAAAATACTTTGTTTTGAGCTAGCATCAATTCAGTTGCTCCTTTTCTCCCCTGCTAGGAAACAGGAGTCGATTTATCAGAGCATCAAACTGATTAAAAAGACATTATCTGCTGTATGAGCTCGTTTAAAGAGGTCTGGAGCTTCCACTGGGTTGCAGTGTTTGGTTGAATTAATTTCTCACAGTAAAAGTACAATCTCTTGGTTATAAAATTCTTTAACTCTTTCTCTTGGGGTAAAATAACTAGGAAGTCCTTAAAGTTTTGAAGCCATGCAAAATGCAGAATGTTGTGTGGTTCCCTGGTGACAAAGTAACCCTGGAGGGTCTGTGTCATATAACGAAGGAAAGGCTTGGTAGTATGGACCATGAGCCAGGTCCAATAAACAGGCACTTCTTCCTGGGACTGACTGACCTGGGTTCTGAGCTCACACTCTCCTTAGGAAAGACCAGGGGCTGTTGCTGATGACCTGGGCTGAAGTGTGCTCTGACCTGCCTGCTTCAGACAGTCACCCAAAGGATGGCCAAGGGAGGGTGGAAAGCCTTTCTTTCTTCTGTATCATAGAATCAGCCGGGTTGGAAGTGATCTCCGAGACCATCAAGTCCGACCCTTGATCCACTACCACCGTAGTTACTAGACCATGGCACTAAGTGCCACATCCAGTCTCATCTTAAAAACCTCCAGGGACGGAGAATCCACCACCTCCCTGGGTAGCCCATTCCAATGCCTGATTACCCTCTCTGTAAAGAATTTCTTTCTAATATCAAACCTAAACCTCCCCTAGCACAGCTTAAGACCATGCCCTCTTGTCTTACTGATAGTTGCCTGGGAGAAGAGACCAACCCCCACCTGGCTACACCCTCCTTTCAGGGAGTTGTAGAGAGTGATGAGGTCTCCCCTGAGCCTCCTCTTCTCCAGGCTGAACAACCCCAGCTCCTTCAGTCTCTCCTCACAGGACTTGTGCTCGAGTCCCTTCCCCAGCCTTGTTGCTCTTCTGGACCTGCTCCAGCACCTCAATGTCCTTCCTGAACTGAGGGGCCCAGAACCGGACACAGCACTCCAGGTGTGGCCTCGCTAGTGCTGAGTGCAGGGGAAGAATCGCTTTCCTGGACCTGTTGGTCACACTGTTCCTGATCCAGACCAGGATGCCATTGGCCTTCTTGGCCATGTGGGCAACACTGCTGGCTCATGTTCAGCTTCCTGTCAATCCAAACTCCCAGGTCCCTTTCTGCCTGGCTAGTAATTCCTGGAGAGCTCTGGAATGGAGATTGAGGTAGAAGCTGAGCACCTTGTGAATGGCAGGTAAACCTGGTTTTGAAAAAGAGTCTAGACATATGGATTTGTTAGCTGAGATACAGTAATTCTATTACCACTTAGGGAACTAGAGGAGTAAGACCAGGAATATATTGGGAATGAGGGGGACTGGGAGGCCCTGTGGACTTCATTTCCAATTCCTTTCCAGGCCTTGCAGTTGGAATGAAATTTCTAGATTTTGTTCTGATATACAGAATGTGTTTCAATAGCTGACTGAATTTTTAGATACCAATTTATCATTCATTGTCTAGGAGAAAACAAATAATTGATGGCCTTAGTGCAAGACTGAAAATGGCCATTAAGACAAATTCTTATTTTGTAATTTCCAGGGGTTCTTTGTGGAAACTTATTGGCAGGAAATTCAAGCCATGAGTCAAACAGTTTTAACACTAACAGTATTATTTCAATCAAGGGACCTTCTTTAGAAATAAACCATAAAAATAGAGGAGAAAGTTTTATTTCTTCTTTAAACTGTTGTTCAAGAGTGCATTTAATAATTTCAAGGCTCACTGACTGCAGTGTCTTACACGTATGTTAAAGTGTTTTATTGGCTAGAGGCATATTCCCAGTGAGAGGTAAGCACTCATGGACTATGGGCCTTGCTCCACAGGTCTCCTATTTGGTCCATATTTGTATTTGCTACTACAATACAGTTATTTTTCATATTTTTTTTTATTGGTGGTTTGTTAGAGCCTCGTGGACTGCTGCTCTGACTGCTGCATTTGGGAAGAGAAGGAAATTAATGTAACCCACACAGCAGCACCTTCCCTAATCTTGAGTCTGAGACAATGTATTTCTGATGGCAGTTTGTTGGATAGGTCATAGCTTGGGATCAAGAAGGCATAAATTATGTGAAAACACAACAGCAATACACTGAGATGCTGTGGTATTTTTTGTACAACTTTATAATGAGGCTGGATCACATTGTTATTAAAGTAGCATCTGCTGAATGGAGAGGGGAGGGCACCAGTGTAATGGTGATTTTTGTCCTTTTGCAGTGATTTCTGAACAATTTACAGAGGAAATAAAGAATTCTCTGTATTTTTCTAGTCCTGTAAATCCCCTGAGGAGCTGTTTGTTTTCACATTATGCTGCCCTTGGGAAGACCCTTGCAGCTGAGGCCTCCCCTGTCTGTTGTGAGCACACCCAAGGAAGTGTTTATAATCAAAATAGAGCAGGCAGAGAAATGGCAGGAGATGAAAGACATGGAAGAGCATATTCAGAATAACAGCTCATCTCTACCTCTTCTTCTAGCCATGGGCTCGGGCCTCTCTGTACACACTTGAGTGTCTCCTGCACAAGCTCTTTGCTGCCTATTTCAAATGCACATTCCACTGCATGCTGCATAAATGTGAAACCAGTGTCTAGGCAAAAACTTCAGAGTGTAACAAGTTGAAAGTGGGTCTTCCTTGCTTGACTTTTTTGTCCTTTAACACTCTATTTTGGTTTGCCGTGTTGATAAAGATGCTGAGCTGAAATAAAGACAAGAAATGGCATTTGTATAACCTGAAGAATATCCACTTAGTTTGTAAAACCTAGCTAAGTGTATCCAATGCCTAAGTTAATCTTCAATCATCTTTTTAAAGCTTGTAGATCAATGTATTTTAATCATATTGCATGCTATCAGTCAAGTGTAAAAATAAACTTCCTTTTAAAGATTAATTTACTTAATTTGCAAAAACCATATACTTAATGTGCAGGAATTTTGATTTTTTTGAGAGCTCTTTGAATGTTCATTGAAGTAAGATTTCTATTTATAATTTCTATTTCTATTATATTGGAGTTGACAGAGAGGGAAAAATGAATAGCCATCTGCTAATCAGTTTATTTCTTGTAATGAAAACAAATGTGCAACTTCCCTAATCTGAAGGGCATAGAGCACTAACTTTGCAGGGAGCCAGTTACTTGCTGTCCAGGGAGGCTGCTTTCATCTTGCAGAAATAACTGTTTGTGGAAGACCTTGATTGTGAAAGACTGCTGCTAAACTTGCCATGACTGTTCTGCCTGAAGTCAAAGGAGGCCTTGGTAGATATTGCAATGTGCAAGGCCTATAAAGCAGATATCAATTAATATCTTCAGATGCAGAAGGCTCTGTACCCACGTCCTGCTTAAAAGTCAGGCATTTGTTAGTGAACCTAATCCAATAAACCCTGCTGTGGAGTAGCGTCCAGCACACTGAGAGATGTGATAATGTGAATGTGGAGATTTTGGAGTTATGGGCAGGGTCCAGTAACCTCAGTTTCTGGGTCTAAGATGAGAAAAATTTTAGGCTGGCAGTTGCTTCTTCCACTGCAGCTTGTCTAATGCTGCAGAAAGTATGGACTACCAACTAGATAGAAGCTGTGTCTTGTTGTGCCAGGTGATGTCTGAGTGTGAGAGTAAGCTCTTGCAAATCCTCCTTAATTTCAAGTACAATGTGAGGTGAAAGTGTTTTTTCCCTCATCTGGTGGCTTTGTAGCATGTTAATAGAAAAACTGAGAATGTTCTTGCTTCACAATTGAGCTTGGGATATGGACTGAAGAGGAAAGTTTATCTAAACAGACAGGATGTGTCAGTGATAGGTCCTGTACACAATTAATCTCTCTGCACAAGCAAAAAACAAAACCAGTGTTCTCTTAGCTATCTCTTAATCTCATTGTAGGAATGGCTCATATACCTGAAAATCTGTCTCTATGAAGGTGCCAGTGAGGGAGATAAAAATATTATTGAAAGTAATTCTTACTGATGTTGAACTCTGTTAATGAAGATGGTGTTGAAAGATTTTGGTGTTACTGTCAGGCAATTAAAAATATGTCAGATTTAAGATGTTTGTGGGCTGTGTTAGACTGGCCAACATCCTGATGGAAGGAGAATTTCCAATCCAGAAGTGCTGGTGTGAGGAGGGGGGAAAAAAGAAACATTTTCCTTGCCAACATGTTGGTAGAGGGAACAATTTTCCTTGCCAGCATCCTGGAGCAAGGATTTTTTTTTCTGTCTGTACTAACTGTTGCAAAACTATTTCAGCATATGAAATGTGCATGCTGAACACTGGCAGTTGTGAACCTTTTTACAGCTGCTGCTGTTCTCTTCAGGCAGAATCGAGTGAGGAGCTGGCAAGGTATTCTCAGATGAACTAGTCCATGAGTTGTGGCTTAGATCCTGAAAAGCAGCAGTAGAACTTAGTCTATATGGAACTGGTGCTTGTGAGATCTGTGCTGGTCCAGGGCTGGCTTCCAGACTGGAGCAGATGGAAGGAAACAGTGGCCCTGGAGCCCACAGAGAGCTTGGAGAGGAGAGGGGTGTAGCAGCTGGGAGGGAGGTAACATGAGACAAGTCTCTCCATAAAGTTTTGGGTGCAGAAGGTCCTCACTGCTGTTGAATTGTATGTTGTGCTGCTTGCTGCTTTTGAATCTTTCTTCTCTGGGAATAAATCAGCAATCCCTGTTTTCTGTTGATTTAGCACGATGATTGTGATTGTCCCAACAAATAAATGCCTAGGTAATGAATACTGAGGAGTGAAAAATAAAATCCTTCCAAGCAGACTGGTGCTCTTATTTTTCCCCTGGCTGCTGTGGTAGAAAGCAGGAACAGGGGAACGGGACAGTAACTCATGTCAGAGTTGGTAGCTTAGTGCATCAAGCCTGTGTGAGCTTAGCAGTGCCAGTTGGACCAGTCTGCTGTGAGACTGCCCATGAGACTTCTCTTTTGACACAAATAGAGAAAATAATCATCAAATTGGAATAGAAATATGAAAGCTTGTTTCTGTATTGAAAGCTTTGTGACATGCCTCCTTCCCAGTTTTGTACTGTGGTGGTGATTTTTCCGACATGGAATCTGCAGTGAGGAAGCAAGGAAACACAATTCTCGCTGTGAGCACAAAGGTGTTCACAGTCATTAGTTAAGGAAAATTTGTAGTTAAGTGGAAAGCTGTGGGCTAAGGAAAATATTTTACAGGCTATGGTTTTTGAGTGTTGAGCATCAAAGAAAGTCCTAAGTCCATGGAAGAATATGCGATTTATTAGAGACCTTGTTAGAAAGATGGTAGTATATTTTCATATGTGACTTCTCCATGTTAACATGGAGATTTCATGGACTGATCAACAATATGACATGACCTAAAAATCATAGTGCTTATATAGATTTCAAATGCTTGTTTCCTTTTGAAGTAACTTCTCAGATTCTCCAGCTCCTCTAGATAAAAACCCAACAAAACTAAAACTCTACACTCATAGTTTGCTGCTTTACCTTTGGGAGTCTGTAGATGAGTATATGAGAGTGAATGTAGATCATCCTCTCAAACGTGCTGGGGTTTGTTCAGCCTCTCAGCATCAGCATATTTTTATGTGTACTCTCTACTCTAAATACTATGTAAAAAGAAAAATGAGCTTTATATCAGTTCATACAGGAAAAAAACTGGCTAGGACATCCCGAACTAAAGGAATGTTATGTGCCACGGATTCGTGCTTTAGCCTGTCTGGTCTGGAGTGCTTTCCATTCTTTCTCCTTTGATACCTAATTTTAAGACTTCTCTCGTGGCTGTCCTTGGTGTAACATGAATGCAACCATTCTTGTGATCCCTGTCAACTCCCCAGGGGTTTCTCTCCCTTTCCTGTATTTTATGAAAGAGCTGATGAAGGAGCTATCACAGAAAAGAGATTCCCTGTTAAGTATTTCTTTGGAGTAAAACTAAATCAGATTGTCTCCACATAACTCTGAATTTCAGAGATAAATCTTTTAAAGAACCTGAAATACATGGCTCTCTTCTCTTCCCCTCCCCTCAGTGAATGAACCAAGTGGTAGTTCACGTGCAGTCCAAGTTTGCCTATAGCTTTTGATTTGAACTGCTCAGCTGATGCCTGTTGCTGACGTTTGATTTGCCTCTAGTCCATAACATACTGACACTCAGGTATCTGTTTCACCGTGAAGCTCACGGGCAAGGACACAGATGGGGTGCAGTAAACCTTTCCATAGAGGAACAGGCCAGCAATTACTGGCTGAGAAGTGACCCATGTAGGTTATGTGCACAGACAGGAATTCAAAGTTCTGCATGTGATTCTGACTCTAACACATGCTCTGTGTACATGTGCTTAATGAATATTATTTAAGCCTTATTTTGGCCTAGTTTAATCAACACTTTAGAATAAGCTGGTAGGTGAAGTTTTGGAGGTCTTTGAATTGCAGCTCCAAGAGATTTCATTTCACACCAATTAAGATCTGGTAATATCTTTAGCTAGTAAAAAGGAACCTCGTAAGGAGAGGAGCGCATCAGTTTAATGTTCATATGGTAATTACCTATTTTGGGGTGACATTTAATAGGCTGAAGTTCACTGCTCTTCATTTTATCCTTTTGTGTGGGGATTGCTGGAAAAGAACGTGTACTTAACATTTTGGGATGTGACAAAGGAGGAGAAAATTATACCCCTTGGCTTTGCTCTTTTGATCTTGCATTTTTACCAAGGTGAAAATGCAGTGTGTCTCAGATGTTAGCTACAAAGTACATCTAGTTTTTTTTGTGTAGGACTTGCAGAGAAATTGGTCATTCAGATAGCAAAAGCATTTCTTTCATGAAAAAGAACTTTTTTGGGGGGCACTTATTCATCTTTGAATATTTGTGGTTATTCAGACTATGCAGTTACTTCGCAACAGGTGAGTTTGGTGATATTTGAAATAGAGCAAAGGTGCTAAATCTGCATTAAATCCCATTATACATGAATGTCAATTTAATCTGTAGACAAATTAAAGGATCTGTGACTTTTTTTATTGAACTGTTTTGTATGAAAGCAGTATCAACACATCTGTGTTGACTTTTAAATGCAAATAATTAAGCTGTCCAGAGAATTATAACAGGGGCATAAGCCTCAGTTTCAACCAGTGAAAACTAAAGCCACTGAGATTTACCTGCATTTTTTATTCCTTTTCATTTTAGCATTTTAAAATGGACAATTGAATATTTGAGAATGAGCAGTTTTAACAACAACAAAAGTTAAGGTTTCTTCACCAGGGGAAGATATGGGTGTATCAGACACAGACTAAACGTCTCTCAAGACTTCATGAGGAGCTACTAGTAGGGAGGGGAATTAGATGGAGCCTTCCATACCATGAGTCTGTCTATTGTAAAATAAAGGTGTGGATATACAGGAGAAAAGTGAATCCACTGTATCTTCAAGTTACACTAACGCATGTAAAACTTACAGTGACTTTTCTCTGAATTTTTTTTCTACCTCTGAAAAATCTTCTCTTTAGGCAGGTAGGTACCCGTTTTCAAAAAAGCAAGACACTTATGCCTGAGGAAATATAAGTAGCAGAAGGTGAGAGGAAAATGGACAAAGAAAGAACTTGGATGCTGATAACAATGGAGCCTGAGAGGCATATTTAGAACAGCAATTCCCCTTGTTTTCAGACACCCTGCAGAACAGCAGGAAGCTCTTCAGGGTGGTTTTCTTGTGTTGCTGAGAGAAATGAGGGAGTGTTTCCTTAGAAAAAGGCCCTTTCTTGGGTGGACTTGTGAGAAGTGAAGCTTTACTGCTATTCCTCTAGTATATTTACAATAAAGATGCCCAAATAATTTTAAAAGGTCTCTTAAAAAATAGATTCTTAAAATGCATCATAGTTCAGGATTTGCATGGAGGAAGAGAGGGAAGAATAAGATTTTTTGACCAAATCACCTGATCCAAATTGATGGGGAGGAGTTTCCTGAAATCACTAGTTCTGCTGCTAGTTATGGGTCTGGCCCATTCATCACGGCTCATGCCTGAGCCTTTAGCCTATAACAAGAACCACACATCTGCTGGTGAACGTGAATTGGATTAGTACGCTTGGAAGAACTACGCCAGGTAATTATAGCTGTTTTTTTTAAAACCAGTGTTGTATACTCTTCTACAGAATGTATTTTCTGAACTAATCATAACAGCAATGCTGCTGAAATGAAGCACCAGAATCTGTCTAGTGTAAATCTACCAGCCAGAGAAGTTTCTTTAGTTTATACCAGCTTGAGGATCTGTCTCAATGTTTTTTATTGTTCTGATAGAGATTTTGTCTGAAAAGAACAGCCAATAAAATATTTTTTCAATTTGTCTAAAACTGGAGTGAGTACAGTAACAAAAGTAACTAAGAAAAGCTTCACAGGGTTACATCCAAATTTAAGTAGTAGAGTTTGCTTTGAAGTTGAACCAGAAGTAATTTTAAAACTTCTTCTTCCTCTAATATTATAGGATAGTTTGTTTTGGGTTTAAATTAAAGTTTTGCCTTGATTTCTTTCATTATGAAAATAAGAATCAGTTGCTCACTACGTTTAGGACATCTGACACAGCAACATTCAGAAGCAATTTCTTTCAGACTCAGAAACACCCCTATTAACTAAAGAGCAGTGGTGTAATATAAAGCAATGATATTAATTGTTTGTTGAACAGAAACTTGCCTCATTCTCATCTCTAAACAACCTACTGTACCAGAAGGAGAAGATCAGACTCTTTTCTCCTCCCTCAGAAGAGGAATTTTTTTATTAAAATGTTTCTTCAGAGTGTCTTACAGTGTCAGAAATCAAAGGTCATAAAGATAGATGGCAGGGTTTATTTATTTCTACCCGGCTGCTCTAATTAAAGGGTCAGAAGCAACCAGAAAGTCTCAGTTCCCTTTGGTCCTCAGTAAACCTATATAATTTATTCTGGAATGGGTGGAGAGGAGGGAGGATAAAACAGACATGTCCTTCTGGCTGCTGATCTTTTAAAGTCTTTGATCACTATCTACTTGATTTTTTTTATTTTTTTTGGTCTGTTTTGCAAGAGGAAGGAGCAGTGCACAGGTAAATTAAATAAATGCATTTAAATAATCATGCATCTGATGTAGAGAGAAGGACAGGAAGGAGTGCTGCTGCTGTGAGTTGCAGAAAGAAACAGGTAGCAGTTTCAGTTCATAATTGTCTGTCTGCTCTTGCTTCATTGTTTGTCCTTAACATTATTCAAATGTATAGATGCTTTTAAATTTCTTTGTTCTTCTTTTTCTGTTTAAAAAATGTACTGAAGAAATAAACTCAGCAGGTGTTTAAGTCAGTGAATACACCTGCAGCTGCCCCCTGGGCTCTGCGTGGAAGTGGTTGAATCTCGGGAACCAAAGTGAGTGTTTATGGGCTAGAAGGTGCTATGTGCTTTCTACCAAGGCATTTGACCCAGGATGTCATGGTCTTAGGGTGTCATTACAGTCTGGTGTGCTCCAGGAGTGCTGGCACTGTTATAATGTGCAGCAAAATCATACCTACCCTCCTTTCATTGCACTGAGTTCTCATAATTTGTTGCTTATGATGGAGGCTGTGCCAGTGTATTTCTGTGTATATGTATGAACATCTTTATGTACACATAAGCACGAGTAACTATGTGGTAGATAATTGATTTACCTCACTCATGCTGTTAATTTGCAGAACTCCCTGCCATGAGGACTGATGCTGAGGGCTAAGACATTCCTGAAACAATTATACTGTTGTGGTTAAATCTCAATTGTGTATGGGCTGAGGTTAGAGAAGAAGTGAGACTTTGCTCACTTGGTTAATAGTGTTGGTCAACTTTCTGGTTTCCAGGCTTGGGTATTTAGTTACCCGGTTTGGTACTTGCTGTATGCACCTGTGTGAATTGCCTGAAAAGAAGGGTAGAGAGGGAATTATCACTTGAAGATTTGCTTCCTAATTCCCTCTTCAGAGCATCAGGTTGAAAACGCGTTGTTTGTTGACTGCAGAACCAGTAACACGAGCAATGTTTTTGGTGGAGTCAGCTCCCTTGCTCTTACCAGGAAGTTCTAGTGTTTTCAGTTTTTCAGCTTTCATCTTGAGTCTTAATATTTGATGTTAATCTTAAGGCCCTGTCAATCTTATTTCAAGATATTATCTGAGTTTCTTGGTTTAGCTTTTTGGTAAGAAGTTTAAAAAAGTGATATAATTACTCTAATAAAATCTCCAAACGCTTGTGAACAATGATGGCATTTCTAACTGCTTCCTGATTGCTGGAAACATGACTCAGAGGGTCTGGTTTTTTTGAAGTTGGATGACACTATACTTTACCAGCTGCAGAAGACCTAGCTTTCAGCCTGTGGTTAATTTATGAAGATTGTCTTATTTTGATTTTTTAAAAAAGATTTAAAGTAAATAGCTTTATGTTGTCTGTGTCTGCTTCTATTTATCAAAGTTCCTTTTGACAAGTGTAAACACAAAGTTCTTTTCAGTTATCAACACTGTCAAACCTTGAAAACCATTATCTGGGGGAGGAGAAAGGTAGTGAAGGAAAAATAGTCTGTCAAATCTGAGATAAAGGGAAACTTTAATGGTGGAGTGAAGACCTGAAAGCAGGCTCATGCAACAAAGACCATTAGTGTAGGAAGTGCTGATCAATGATGTTACATAATTCACAACAAATATTTATGGCCAGGCTGGTGGCTAGCAACAGCCTCCTGAAGGCATTAGAAAATTTGTCTTCTATTCTGCTCTAGAGGAACCATTTTAGACATAAACCACTTGGGGACAGTGACTGCAGCACCATGGAAGCAAATGGAGTGCAGTCAGACCACGGCCAGGCAACTGAAGTAGATGTTGCATTATCTTGCCCCCTATTTTAATTTGTGCAGAATTTATAAAATATGCTGGGGGCCCCAAATAGCAGTGCTGACAAACATGAGCTTCACATGTGTATGGAGGAACGTATGCTGTTGTTGGTGGCATATTACAGAAGGGTAAATGGAAATTCTCTCCTAAGCAGTTTTTCTAAACCTTGTTAAATGCTGATGTTCCATCCTTTTAATTACCAACAAGCTGGCATTTATGGCTGTGTGTAATCAAGAAATGGAAGATTTTATAACACCTTTTATCCCCTGACATGTGGTGAGGGAAAATCAGTCTGTTTTTATCCTCAGGCTTCATCTGCCGTAGGGCAAAGTTTGTCCAGTTTTCCCATACACAGAGGTTTTCATTGCTTGTGCAGTTTCTGTGGACATCCACATTGCCCGTCTGTATCTGTTCCTGACATGAACTCAGTCGTATGTTGTTAGGTGATGAGTACCAATCTACTGGCCTGTGCGTAATAAAACAACTGTGCCTGCATTTTAATGGCGTATTTAACTGAGTGGTCTTGCTTGTTTTGTTGTGCTTCTGCTGTTGCCAGTAGTTTCAGGATGGTGTTACGATAAACTCAAATCATGCCTGTTCCCAGGCCCCCATCTCTACTGCCAGACTTTCTTTTAGGCTGGGAGGACAAGTTTTGGTGGTTTATGCATGGCTAGTTACTCTAAATACTTTTCATTCCTATTTAATGCCTATTCTAGAATGGTCTTTCCTCAATTTTTTGTGCCTCTTATCCGTACACCTTAATCCACTCCTCTTCATTTATGATCTTTGCAAATGATCAATTACAGCTCCCCTAAAATGCTCAGGATTTGTTGCTGTTGGTGCTCAATGATTTGAAAGTTGAAGAATGAAATTGTGCTGTTTGATCTTTGGGCCAGTGGAGACTTTAAATATCACAGAGGTGGCATGTTCAGACCTTAGGGGTGAAGTTGGTTTGCTACTGACTGTATCTATTCAGTGCTGGTTGTGAATGAACTGTTAACAGGTCTGCTTTTTGACTGAATGAAATATAAAGAAAAAGGAGACTAGTTAAAAGCATAACAGGTAAAATGAACTTGTAGGGTAGGTTTTAACCTATACTGTTAGCTGTGGGACACTAGTGTTCCTTATGGGTTACGGATAAAGTTGGTGTTGCTGGGCTTCAAAGCAGAAGGTTTAATTTTAATTTTGCATAATTTCATGCTAATGCATTAGTAAAAGTCCATTGCCACTTGCTTTTCATGTAAGTGAAGGAATTCCTATTAATTTTTAGTTTAATCTAAACCCAGGTTTTATTTTATTCATTTCTAGGAATATATGTAGATACTCTAGTCCTCCAGTAACATTCTCTCTTTATGTTTATCAGATTGACTGAAGAGATATTTGATTTTCTTTTTTGGGGTGGGACAGGCAAATGCAGATGCCTGCCTGAAATTTTGCCAGTTGCTGCAGCCCAAGTAGATAGAGGTTGTTAAAAATATATAAATCTCCATGAAGGTGCATTTTACTGGGGAATTAGAAAAGCATTAAAATACCGAGAACCCCCCTAAGGGTCCTGTTCCCAAAATTCCTCTCAAAACAAAACCCATGGATCCTCTAGGGATCCATCCTCTTGATCTACAGTAATTTTTTTCAGAGGTGCAAATGAGTAAGTTCAACTACTTGTGTAATGTTTCCTTTCTGAACACCTAATGGCAAGTAAGCAAAAACTAACTCCCTGGTCTAATGACTCTTCTTCATGTTCCTTTGTAAGTTCCCAAACAAAGCTCTTACTTAAAGAAAATGTCAGACTGTATCATCTAAGGAAGTGAAATTATGATTCATTATGATCTGTAGGATCAAAGTTTCAAATGTTTTATGGCACCCTGGGCAATCAACTTAGAAATTTTCTTTTGTGTCTGTCAGAAAACAACTGATTGTAGAGCAGTGCACTGGAATACAAACTTGCCAATCCCATGTGTTGACTGGCATTTCTGATGTACACTGGAAAAAGAATTTCCCTTTAAGGGGAGGTTGCAGTATTGATCTTACCTATTTGCTATTCCTTCCCCATATTCAAGTTAACATGGAATTCTAGGTGCGCTATTAATTGTATCTGTTAGCATAGCTGTAAGAATATGCTATTAAGTCAATTGACTGAATTTTTGTTTGTTGAAGCATCTTACTTCCTGCTTTACATATACCTTAGTTGCTTCAGGTTGTCTGAAATATTTTTAATGTTCTCTTAGAAAAAGTTCGAGATCTCTTCACTGTTCTTATTTAGGAATTCTCTATGGTGTATGTATCAGGCTCCATTTGAGTTGAATGTGTAGGGGGAGATTGATATTACAAAAGCAGTTTGTTTGGAATGTTCACTATTTCTTTGTAAATATTAGGGTTTTTTTTGTCTCTGTGTGGGACTAATGCTTGGCAATAGCTTTTTCTTTGAGGGACTACTGTTTGGTCCTATGCAAAATGTCAGTACGGGCTAAAGCGCAACTTAAATCCTTTAGATAAAGGTTCAAATGAGTTTAGTGAATTGAGGCTCTTATCCTTTGAAGGCAAACAGTGACCATAAACTTTATCAAGGTTTTTTATCCACAACACTGGCTATAGACAAGCTGTAATTGGGCTCTCCATATGACAGGAATTTCAGCCAGTGTATCTCTTGGTGGAACAACCATGTCCAAATACAAATCTGTTCAGAGCATGCTCAAGTTAAAGGCTTCCAGGAGGCCATAAAGCTTTGGGGTGAGATGGTCTTTAAATTCAGATCTCTAAGCATTATTCTGACTATGAATTCAGGTAAGATGGACTCTAATGGGCTTGGCATGTTGTTATCCCCTTTGCATGACAGCTATATTCGGAAACAAGGTTACAAGGAGAAGATTGCCAGTCATTGCTAGGACTGGAAGTCTTGTAAAGGGTGAAGCAAAATACTTTCCTTCAGATATGCCCTCAGATAATGGGAATGATCCATTACCATCTTGTGCATCTTAGCTACCAAAGGTTTGGTTGCTTGTAGAGGTATCAACTGAAGGAATCCAAGAGTTGTGACTGCTGTTTGCATGGGATTGTCAATGAATGACTATGTGAATGGCTCTTCTTGCTGGGCCTTGAAGGCCTTCTACTGAGATCTGCAGGTTCCCACACCGGGAAAATCATCCCTGTTTTGTCAAGGTTTTTTAAATTAGAAGCTTCTGATTTCAGCACCCATGCTTCTCTTTGGCCTTGAGATTACACAATGCTGTTTTGCTTTCTCTGGGCATGAATTCTTCTCTGTTTATTCTTGCACAAAAGAAAGAGAATGTAGTCATAAAATATAGTCAGTTCCTCAGCTGGCATAAATCAGCATTGTTCCACTGGTTGCCCTAATTTAAATCCAAATTCAATCAAATAACTTCAAATAGGGTTGCAGAATAAATTAAGTTGATAAAAAAAAAATCCTTAGGTGACTAAAACCCAAGTCTAATTTTCCAGTAGAAGGGCATCAGCTGCTACCTTGTGCTTTCACAACCTCATATTGGCTGCTTATGGCTCAGTAACTGATATTGGCTGTGAAGGAGACACTTGGCTGCTCCTTTGGCCAGTGGAGAAGAAATGTTGGCTGCTGGCTCTTGTGAGAGAGCAGAGCTACAAAATGAGGAAATAATAAAACATGATGATTTGGTTAGGGTCACAAAATATTGTAAATAGAAGCATATTGGCCTTTCTGCTGTTTTTAAAGCACTTTGTATGTTGGCTAGCCAGCTTCCTGGATGTCTGCATTGCCTTAACTGTTTGGCTGTCTAAAGGTGATATATAAGGGGTGGAAAAATAAACTGTTGGTGACCTTTTGTGTAAACTAAGGCTTGAAACAACTTTTTTCTTGAATTTGTTTCCTTTCAGACCTTTATCGTATTTTGGCAATGAAGTCTCCTATGTCCAACTCTCAACCCCAGAAATCTTGGTAGTTTATAGGATAATACAGGAGAATTGCAGTGACCAGAACTTGTATTAACATGTTTAGACTAGTATTTTCAACCCATCTATTTTTGTGTAATTTCTGTTTCATTTGAGAATTACAGGTGCCTCAGAAGAGCAAATATCAAATAATAGTGTACCTTGTTAGTGTACATTATTCCTGCCATGCCAGGAAATATGAACAATTGCCAGGAGTGATGCACAGCCATGACTTGTAGTTCACATGTGAGCTTTCTGCTTCACAGGGGTAAGCTGGCTTGGTTTTTATAAAACACTGAGCAGTCAGAAGATACGGGCTCAGCATGAATTCTGTTAACAAAGACTTTGAATGTGAAACCATGTGTAGGCACTGAGGGGTGCTGGGTGTCCCAGGGTGAAGGGCAAGAAAGAGAGAGTGTTAAGCTGTAAGTCTGGCCCATTGCACTGTTTCAGTCTTGTGGATGTGGATTTCACAGGAAGGTTGAACCAGAGTGTGTAGGGCTTTACTGCTGAGTCTTGTATGAATTACCTTGTACTGTGTGAAAAGCTTGGAAGTGTTTTGTATTACTATCCTTTCTGCCCCAAGGCTCATTGTTGTGGATTCCACATTCATTCTTGTGGACTTTTTCTGAGCTAGTCTTTTGTAACTTTTTGGGTGTAAAAAAAATTAATTCTTTTATTTCTTTCCCTTTTGCTGCTGGATGCAAATACAAGGATAATTATGGGAGGGTACCGACACTTGTGACACATCAAGAAATATTTGGTGTGTTTACATAGAAAGATTAAACTGCTTTTGAGCTTGATGTTCAACACCAGTCAGTACCTATCCAGGTGAGGTGGAGAGATGGGTAAAAATCCTTCTGTGGACACAGTGGAAGGAATATTCTGTGTGAAAACTCAGTAGCCTGTTATTGGGGCACAATAGCTTTACAAGCCATGAGATGCTCTTTTGCCGATTCCCACCTAGGAATGTCCACCTGTGTGCAATTCCACCAGGTCTGTGGCCTAACAGATGGTCTTAACTAATGAAAAGAGTCGTTTTAATTAGTCCATCTAAAGACATTTATTCACACTGGTGGGTGCTCCCAATAAAGTTTCAGTGACTAGGATCTGTGTTGCTGGCTTCCAGCAGTCACCATCTGTTTGGTGGCAGAAACTGGCTGTGGTATCACTGCATGTATTTCCCACTCCAGTGGGCTGGAAACAGGTTTAAAGCTTGAGGAAGGAGGGGGAAAGGTCTCCCAGTTACTGCCTACAGCAGTTTGAAAGATGTGGTATCCTTGCTTCCAGACCTAGGATTACAACAGCTTATCCTGCTATCTCTAGCAGCAGTTTCAGAAAGCAGCTTTGGAAATCATGCTCATTTCCTCTGGCAGCAGTTCTTTAATATTTGAGAATACCTTAAGTGTATTTGCTAAGGCTCTTTCTTAGACTGTTGGACTATTTCTTAATTGAATATAGAAAATCCCTCTATTTTTAATGACTGTTAGAATATAATCTAAAATAATTAGAAATGTCATGCCAGTAACGCTTATTCTGGGAATACAGGAGTTTACATGCTGAAGAAACCTCACTGGCTGCATATTAAAGGGAACCACTTAATGGCAACACTCAATTAAAAATTAGGAGGGACGGTAGGGAGTTGGAGCAGTACAATAGAAGATTTGCAAGGCTTTATTGCCCATGACTAGTTTGTATCCTCTGCACACTGACAAACTAGTTTAGTTAAAGGGATAATTAAACCAGTGGGAAATTACAAAATTTCCTGGAGATGAAACACAGGCTGGACATGAGACAGGAATTGTGGGAATTCAGCATCCTTATAGATAATTCTGACTATAAGTGTTGTTTACATATTTGACCCACTTACAGACCTTCCCTGGACAACTCCTAGATCCTCCCCATTGCCAAACCCTATATAAACTCTATTTTTTTCAAGCTTTTATTTTCATATGTGTTTAATGAAAGCTTTTTGCATGAAAAGGGTAGTGATAGTATTACATTTTGTAATTTTTAATAAAGACTTCCTCATAAGATTTGATCAGACAAAGTTAGAAGTCTGAACTGTTGAGAGACCTTCCGAATCATTGTGACTAACACTTGCTTCTTCCAAGTACATAAAGGTATATTCATTTATTTTCTGGTTTCTGTGGTTTCATTTTCATGTCCTTAAGCTTTTGCTGAAATACTTTTTCTATGTAAAAACTAGGGCACTGACGCCAATAACATTCCTTTAGGAGGTATTATTTAGAAAGCAATCACCCAAATAATGAAACATACTAACATTCAGCATTGCTTCCTTAATAGTCAAAAATCTGGTAGAAGCAGTAGTGCCCATTTTGGATTAGTATGTTTATTTTGATATCCCCTCCCTCTCCCACGCTGATGTGATCAGATTTTCATTGTTAAATTATCTGCCATTCTCAGAAGGCCTGAAGGGCAGCCTTGAGGTCATATTCACTCCAGCTGTCAGTATTACTTGTGGAACTCCTCCTCCTTCAAACTAAATTTCCCTGTTGTTGTGTGGATAGTTGCCATTTTGTTGACACTGAGAGACTGACTTTTGGCACATAAATGTGCCTGACCTTTCCTCAGAGGGACCAAGAGTTTTCTTCCCTGGAGACAAATTGGTTTAAGAGGCAACCTCATGCCAGGATGTGTGCAAACTGCTTTACAAATGATGGGTCCCACTTCCAAAACCCTACAGCTTGGCTACCCAAGCTGTAATTTTTTGTTGCTGTACTGCCTAGTCATGGACCAGGGTCCTGCTGTTTGACAAACACAGAACCAGGGCGTCCTCGCCCCAACTTGCCTGTGTGAAGTACAAAGATGGCAAGAGATAGTGGCAAACAATATGATGTAGCTCTGAGCAGACCCAGCTGTAGCTGCAGGCTATTGTCAAGCACCACACACGGTCATAGTCACAAAAATTAAAGGATATGCAAGTTAGCAATGAAGAGCTTCACAAGAAAAAACATAAGGACGTGTATTTGAGAGCTTAGTAATGAGGATCAGATTGGCTCATGTGTTAACTGCAGGTAGAAGCCAGGTGAGAAATGACATGTAAGGGCTTCAAAATAATAATGTTTATATAGATAAATGGGAAAATATCTGATAGGAACTCTTAATCCAGAAAAAAACTTCTGTTCAGGAAACAGTACAGTAAAATTGGAGAAGTTTGACTATAGATTTACTCAGTTCTAATACATTTCCCATGACATCCACTGCTTGCCATCACCTGAGATAGATTTACTTGGCCTGGTATACTTTGATCTGTTTCAGAGTAACCTTGATTTTATATAGTATGCAGTAAAATCTGCTGTTTAAGACGAGACACTGGACCAAGGGCTGGTGTCAGACATGTTCCATTTGCTCCTGCCTGGAAGACCAGGACAGAGAGTTGAAGGTGACACCTTTAATGGCTAAAAGCAGGACTCAACAGAAGGTGTCTGTCTTGGGCTAACTCCTTGAAGCTAACTCCTCTACCCATTGTGCATGGTCCACCAAAGCCAGTCCTGTGGCTCCCACACAGTGAAGAAATTCCAGAGGCTAATATGGGGTATAATTGGAAAGGAGAATGCAGGCATAAATTGGACACGATCAAAGATGCTTTGTGAGGACCAGATGAATGGTGAAGGTGTTAGGCCTGGTGGCTATCTTCAGGCAAGCTTCAGCTAAGAAGAGTTACTGGATACCCTTTTGGGTGGAGATGAACTGTAGGGGAGAATTTCAGGTTAAAGCAGATAAATGGTTTTTAGACCAGTTTTCTATTGAAACTATACCTGAGGCCATATTCATCTGAATGAAGTATTTAATCTGGAAGGTTTTTCTCCAGCTCAACGTTAAATTTTAAGAAAAAGGAAGTAAAGTGGTGCTGGGTTCCTATTTTAGCCCTTAGCACAATATGAAAAATATTAATCTTCGTGATGCTTTACAAAAATTCTCCTGTTAATTAGGTACACTGTGATTTTCCCATATGACTACCTTTGCAAGACTTATTGTCTAGTCTGAGATAGATATCTCTGTCTCTGGTTTTACTAAAAATATCAAACAATGTCAGTTTTCTCATTGTGAAACAGCAAAAAAAAAAAGTGTATGTGGGGCAATTAAAGCTCAGGATCTTCCTTGGCGTGGGAAAACTGATTCTACTTCAGGCAGACTAGACAGCAAAATTAATATTTTGAGAGGAAAAAAAGACAACGAAAAGAGCTGGTAGATGGATGATAGTAAACTGGGGTACTGGGTGGATTTTGTAAAGATCCAGATCTTAAAATACTTGTAACTTGGGAAAGAAGCCATTACAGGAAGAGACATTTGTAAGAAGAGGAAAAATGAGGTGAAAATGGACATTTTTAATGAAAGTCAGAAAGCTGAGAGATCTTTGTGATGAGAGAAGTAATGGAAAGTGAGTTGCAGGTGAGGACTGATTTCAACAGGATCATATGAGAAGGAAGGTGTGGTGGCAGGAGGAGGAGATGTGCAACAGAAGAGATCTCTGGTTTGAAGGCCTGTCAGTCCAAAGACTTGATCCAAAGGTCACGATAGCATTAGTTTTCAGATAGGCTTTGTCTCAAGTCTTTGAGCTTCTGAGGTTTCATCTAAAACAGATGATTTATTTATTTATTTTGTGAAAGGCAATGCAATTAGACCTGTCATCAGTAACTTATCATGGTTTTGAAGTGGTTAATATTTTTGTTGTTGGTGCTGCATTGTTGTTGCATTTATTATACCATATGTTCTCGCTGGGGTGTCTAGCTTGTATGAGCGTCCTTGAATTTTTTAAATAACCTGCGTTGCCTCAAATGCACAGACTACGAGTTCGAGTGAAGATGCTACTTTCTTTCCCGAGTTGATTTATGCTCTAGATTAAGCGAAAATGAGGTATGGTTTGGACTGGTCTCTGAGGCTTGAAGCTCCCTTTGAAAAACTCCCTGCTGAGAAGTGGGAGTTTGTTTCTAAGCCTCTTAAAAGGCAAATCCTGTGTTGTTAAAGCAGAGTCTCATTTTAATGCTGACAGTAACTGACAACGTGTGAGGATTCTGTTTATCCAAAGGACAGGTGTAGCAAACATTCCTGACCTTCACTTATGCTCCCTCTGATACATTTGAGTAAGCTTGTAGGCTTTTCTCCTAGACTAAATTGCTTTCACTACCTTTGGCCATGGAGCCAGTTTCTGTAGGAAATATGCCTGGAAAACCTGACCAAGTTAATGCTCTTGTTGCATATGCTTGGATTTTCTCTGTCTCTATCACTAGTTGAGCTCTGAAGATTATGGTGGTTTGGGGAGGTTTTAGTCGAAAATGCCTACGATTGAGGATGATCTGAAGATAAGAGGAGCATACAATCTTCTCAGCAGATCTTTATGAGAGGTGCAGCAAAGCACATTTTTTCAAGGTCTTGGAATATAAGGCAAGGATTCAACTCTGTTAATTTAACTGCCTCAAATAGTAGAAGATGTAATCTCTGATGCTTTTAGCAGCTGAAGTTGTAGGCATTTGTGTTTGTGATATCTGAGCAATTACTCAGAGTAATAAAGGTTTCTCAATTTTCTTCTGAGTTTCACCTATGTCCTGTCGTGCTCAAGTACCTGAGTCTCTGCTTTTTGAAAAGCTGATTCAGGGTCAGAGAACACATTCTGACATTTGAAAGCTCGTGCTGCTTTACAGCAGAGCAGAATGTATCTTTTTCTTGTATGAACTGAAGCTGGATTGAAGCTTCATTTGTTGTAACATTCTATGCAACATCTTTTAACAGAATTTGCGTGGTCAAAGCTTCCCTGAGCAGAACTATTCATTACTATTCCAGCCTGTGTACTTCATTTTTTAGAGTTTTTGTGATTTGAAGTTTTCCAAATGATTAAGTTCCTCTGTGAAGGAGCATAAATCAGCAATATACAGAACAAAAGAGGAGGGAAAGCGAACGTGAAAATGTGTTGCTGAGAGCAGTGGAAAAAAACCCCCCATCATAATTACTATCCAGATTGAAAACCAATGCAAGTATATATTTTCCTCTTTTTTTTAGCTGTCTTCATCTGAGTTACCTTTCCCTTTTCTTTCATGCGTGTTTTTGGAGTTTTAGTTATAAAGCATGAACAAGAGAAGTTAATTTTAGCTTTTGTGAGTTATGGTTGTGCTTTTCATTTTCCTGCAGGTGTTCTGCACAGCAAGACAGTCTTGTTGGGTCTGTTGTACGTTGCCCACACAACATTACTAACATGCAGCTGTGCAGAAACATCTGGACAGCTTGACTTGAAAGCACTTGGAATGTGTGCATGTGAATTTTTCCTCTAGCCATGTAGGCATGATGGGCAGGGTGTTCCACGGGCCACTGCTTCTCTGGCTTGAGCAGTGGAGGGCTTTGATGTCTTGTTTCTGTTTTCCTTTTTTTTTTTTTTTGTTTTGTTTGTTGGTTTTTGTTTTGTTTTGTTTTGTTTTTTCCCTTTCTCTCTGTTGCAATTTTTTTTTTAATACTTCTTGCCTCTTCCAGGAAGGCTGGAGCATACATAAACCTTATTTCTAGGATGGAGGATTGGAGGGAGAAATGGGAAGCTGCTTCTTTTCAGCTCAGACATTCGGCCAGTGTAGGTTCACACCATTGATACTGAAATGCTATGCTGGAGGCTAAATGTACCTAGGTACTTATAGAATCATCGTGCACTTCCTTGCTTTTTACACTGCTAACATTTTTAATATCCCCTTTTAGCCCTCAGGTCTTTCCCAACTTCCTCCAATCTGACCTTTTCCCATCGTAGTATTTGTTTAGTCTTTCTAGGCTTCTGAAGGTACTAGCTTATTTGCTGTTTTGATCACTTCTGTACCAGGCTCCTGTGTTACCTGTAATGGAAAGTGCAGTGGATCTGCATGCTTTAGCCCTGTTGGGGTGGTTTGGGATGCTGCATCCAGAAATTTGGGGGCTGATATAATGTTTTTGACTGGTTGCTTGCAGCGCTTGGTGAAAATGATACTTCATGAGTTGCTCTACTCTGACCATCACCTTTGCTTTGAGAGGCTTCTTGGCTTAGTATAAACACAGCTATGTTTCTTCTAACAGCAGCTATGCCAGCAACATATTTTTATTTCTAATGTAGTGAAAATCAATGTGACTCTTTCTGATAAACTTGACTGGATGTCTAAACAGATCTTGAATAATATGTTTTTTTCTGATTGCATTTGATCCATCTGCTACTGAGCTTGAGAGAAAGGGTCCAGATGATAAGGGGAGAACTGTCTCTTGCGATGGAGTGAAGTTTTTGGTGATGTGGTTTATTTATTTTTTTTTTCAGTTGCCCATTGAATTCTAGTTTAATGCTATACTATTGTGTAACTACTCATTTCCAGTTTTTTTGAGGTGGTTGTGGCTGATGGGAATCCTCAGGTTAGATTCCTAGCCATATTCCATTGTGGTATAACATCTTTTGCTTTTTCTGTCTTCTGTTTTCTCATCTGTTTCCAGGTCTTTAATAATCTTCCAATTATACAGCCTAAAGTTGTGCTGGCTTTTGTGCTGGTGGGTTTCCTGTGGAGGTTTCCAATTTCAGCACCTTTGAATGTTTCTGGTTTTCATTGCTGTTGTATGGGCGTAAAACCAGAGGTGACTAGAGCTCACTGCCTTCCTGTTTAATTGCATCTTGAGCCCTAGAATGTCTAATAACCTGATAACCCAGAGAAGGAGCTGTCTTTAGCAAGGTTTACTGGCACACCTTTGCAGCACAGAAGATGACAATATGTTTATTCTGCTTGTGGTTTTATTTGGCCAGATGTGAGCCAGATGTGAACAAGTATAACTGTCTTAGTAATATGTTGTGCTAGTAAGCCTTTTATCTCAACTTATTTTGGCTAGGCAGAGACTGGAGGCTAAGGGAGCAGATGATGTGTAGAATTACCCAGCTGCATTCAGTGGCAGGAGCTTTCCTACTGAAGAGACCAAGTCTGCTTTGTCCAGGAGTGGTCTATATGATGCAAACCAGCCATGGCTGGCTTTGAGGTGGGCTGTATGCAAAGGTCCACCTTGGGCTTCTGTGGCTTTGCCTACTAACCAGCAGATCCCCCTGTTTTCCATACATGTGTTTCTAGCAGTCATTGCACTTTCCACTGGGTTCAACATCAGGGAAGTGTATCAAGCGCTGTAAGAGAGGTTTGTTATTTAATATTACTTCCCTCTATGAATATATTTTCTGTCTCAATCTACCTCACAGGTTCCCAGCCATTGCTGTCCACTGGACAATAGGACAAGTTCCAACTTTACTCTTCATGTATGTAGCTTCCCTTTCATTTTTCTCTGTGCACTGAAAAATGTTAAAGGTTTTTACAGTAAATGTCAACCTTGCAATGCATAGAAGGATAAAATTGGTCCAGAATTTTGAATAGTTCAAATGTGAGAAATACATCTTCAAAAGCCATTTTAGTCTTACCTAGAATGATCAACCTATGTAGTTCTAAAAGAAATATTTAATTCCTAAAACTCAGACCTGTCCTTGGCAGTTTGATGTTTCCTGCCCACTGATATTGCCATTGATTTACCAGTTTGATGTTTGGAGTTGCAGTCTTGAAACGGTTGCTCTAATGGGTCAGAAGCACCATGGAAAGGAAAAACCATGTTAAATTTCTTATGGCTTGCAGATTAGTTTTATCTGAGAATGTTGTACTGAATTGGTGGTTACTTAGATGTTCATCTAATAAGGGAAAGCACAGGCAAGATAGTTATTTATTTCCTTTGTTTGCTAAAAGGACTAGAAAATTTAAGGAAGCTGAGTGGGTGTTTTGCTATTTCTGTCAAGAAAATACTTTTCTTGCAATTACAGTCCTTTTTTTCATACTGACAAAATAAAGTACTGTTAATCTGACCTGAATGAAATACATTTTAAAGTGCAGGAGAAATAAATAAGCAGTTTCTGACCTGGCATTTTGAAGGTAAGGCTGATGCTCCATCACTAGCTTGACTGACTCTCAGAATGGTGGCAACCACAACTTGTTGTGGTTTTGTGTTTAATCACTCTTACGTGTTCACTTTGAATACTTGTGCCTTAGTTTCCAAACTATTTTATTTTTTTGTGTAAACTATTTTTTTGTGTGCACCCTGGTGAATGCTAAATTACATAAGGAGGTGTCAGGATAAAGACCTCTCCTGTCTTCACTGTTTGCAGTACAATTGGTACAGATGTTCTTTAGATTGAGGTCTTACCCGCATCTGGGTGAGATGCTGAACTGGATTCTGGCTTTCGGTTTTTGGTTAAACTCTCTTTTGTAGAGTTTTCAATTGCAAATGAAGTGTCTTGCAAACTCTTCTAGAGTAACTAGAGAAAACTTTTGAGAATTCAGCAGTTCCTGAAGCTGCTCAAGGTAATATCAAAACTAAAGGTATAATTTCTTTTTTTAAGGTTTCCAGCTTGGACCTACAACCAAACTCCAAAGACCTGTGTTTTGGATCCAGAGATTTGAATCAACCCTCAGTCCTCTTGTCCAATATCTTGGAGGGGAGGGTGCGAAATTGTAGTTCAAGATGAATGTAACACTTACTGTTCTTTGACAGTGGATTATCAGTTACAACAAAAGTTTATGTACATGGACAGGCCCTGGAGAGGCAGTTCTGTATTAGCAAGGTTATTGTTTTTCAACTGTTTGGAGTAAGAGGAGCTTTATCTGTTTAAAGCAGTTTGATGGTTGGCACTACAATCTACAAAAATTATTTCCTTGAACTCCTGTTGCAGCACAAAGCACTGTTACCCAGTCTGGATTCCTGCGCCTTTTTAGCCAAAGACACTTTAAGAAGTCCAAGAAGAGCATCTTTCTGTTTTATTAATGGAGTAGGGTTTAAATCCTGCTTGACCTGTGAAAATCTGAAGACAGTCTTACACGTTTTAGTGACATCCAGATTGGATTAGTGTAATTCCTTGTTTGTAGTTCTGCCAGCATCATCATTCAGAAATTACCGCTTCAAAACACAGTAAGGAGAATGATCTCTGTCTCTGCAGAAATAAGCAAGCTAAACAATCCAGACTTCTCTCTTCAGAGGCTCCCAGCTCTAACAAAATTGGCTGGAACATCTGTTTTCTGTCTTAAACTATTTAATGATTAGGTTCCTAATTGTTTGACTGGGTGTCTGTGTAAGCACAGACCCAGGCATTTTTGAGTTGATGCAGGACTTCTGGCACTAAAAAACAATACTGCGTAGATAAAATACAATCAATTTATATGAAGCGCTTTTTAAATAATGCCACCTTCAGTGTGAATTTTCTGGAAGAGCTTTTGTTAAATTGGTTTCTTGTTAGTTGCAGCTGGTACAGCTCCTCAGCTAATGGTATGTTGCAGATTTTAGGATTACTATTTTAAAGAGTTGCAGTCTAACTTTGAGATACCTCCTTAGAAGTTATTTGATGTATAGAGACTCAGTTGTCATAGAGGGAATAGTTTGCTGTTCCTTATGAAGACAGAACACATGAAGACTGAAGTGTGTCTATTTCTGTCTGTTCAGTGTTTTGTAGTTCAGGAAAAAACAAAACCAAATGCTTAACTTTAACCACATGCTTTGCTAGAACACATAAGCAAGTGTTCAGATGTTTCCCTGTGCACTTTTTGGAATTAGGTCGTATTGAAGTTATTATGCTTTGCCAAGCTAAATGTGATTTCTGCATATTGTTTTGTGCAGCCCCCTCCAAATGGAAGCCTGGTCCTGAGGAATGTTTTCTGGGCTTGCAGCCATCGCATCTTTGCAGGTGAAGACTGAACCTATGAAGTTACTTTTCTGAATGTAAAATGTGAAGAAAATCACCCACCAAGGAGAATATCATAAGAAGTTTCTGTTTTCTGTGTTGGTTCTTCCTACAGAAAACTGACTTTTTCTCTGTGGCTGTCTTTTTAAACAACTGATACCGAAGGGTAAATCAAGAGTAAGCTCATTTAATTTCAATAGTATCCTCTCTGGTTTTGTTATCAATATAATTCTACATTTGTGTCATACAATAAAATTGGTCAGCAGAAGTTTTTAACATTCCCAGATTTCAGGTCATGGGTGTTTGTTCTGAGCAGCGATGACATGTCCTGTTTGCTCTTAGTAAAGAGGCAACGGAGGTGCATGAGGAAGTTTCCGATGGTTTATTTATTCTCTCTCATTCAGGCTGTATCAGGTCATCAGTATGGTGGTATTTACCGGTATAAGTATACTCCTACTTTCCTATTTACAAAACATTACCACAGCAGTGAAACTGGAGGATTTTAAGGCTGCCTGTGTGTTGCTACTTATAATATTGCTTCTGTAAGTTCCATTTTTTTTGGAAGGTAGAACTACCAAATACTCCTCCTTTGTACATCAATCTTCTACAGACCAGTGTCATCTTATTCACAGATTAGTACCTAAGTTTTTTCTGTAACTTTTCTGTGTGGGTCAGATATGCATTTTTGTCAATGTCTTTTTAATGAATTCTGATCTAATAATGCATAAGTGGTTTGCACAGAAAAACAAGGTGATTAGATACTTGAGTAGAGAAGACAAAAGGACATTTCATAAACACAATATGCTTTAACTATGTAATTTCTTCAGTATCATCATGCTTTTAATTCAGCATTCTAGACTGCTGAATAGAAAAACCAAGTATTTCTGTAAGATGTTTATCCTTAATTCGTAGCTACAGAAGAAGCTTTTTGAAGTGTTTGAAATGTTTTTCCTTTAGGTGTGTTTGGAAATTTTATATGAAGTGTTCGAAATGTTTTTCCTTTAGGCGTGTTTGGAAATTTTACATGAAGTGTTCTGTGATTTAAAAGTGTGAATTCAACAATTTGACAGAATAGACTAACTTCAGCAAAGCTTTCCTTGGTTTAATTTTTGTGAGAACTGGAGAGAGAGCCACCCCCAAATATCCTGGCATCTAGCAGAGTCAAATTTAGGAATGCAGCAATTTCAGGGAAGGGACTACAGCCCTATCATCCTTATAAATTGTGATGTAGTAGCTAGTACCTCAACTAATTTACAGTAATCCCTACCTGTATGTTAGTTGTGTACAGCAGATCTGAGATAATTTGAATTTGTTTAATGTTGAAACCATAGATACTTCTAATAACCTACTAGTTGGCCATTTGTGTGGTTTGGGGAAGACTGAGGACATAGAAACAAGCAGGTCACTTAGCATACACCAGGCCACATTAACTGCTTGTAACACATGTCCCAGGACTGAGGAAAGCATGAATGAATTTAATTAAAGTAAATTCTACTGGACCAAATTCTTCTTTCCACAAGAGGTTCCTCCAAAGAACTATTTGCAGAAGGGAACTCTACGATTGACGTCTGGTCTTGTAACCAGCGCAGGTGCCTGCATTGCATGGATAGGTTGCTGATTTTTACACAATAGTGAAAAGGGCAATCCACATCTCTGTTGCCAATGTGGGACATGCTGAGTGGATGAGATGTAAGATTGTCCTAGGTCTTGATTTCTTGTGAGATGGGGAACTTGGTGAAGCACAAACATGGGATTTCTCATGGTGGTACAACACCATTCTGTCTCCCAGCACAGTGAAATACTGTGAATAAGCTACCATAAAGGGCAGAAAAGAAAGCTCAGAAAAAATATGAGTGGATGCGTGTGGATGTGGTTTCCTCCCACATTTTAAGCTCTTCATGTTGTAGCTGATTTCCTTTAAACATGCGGTACACGTTGCCAGCATTTACTTAAAATTCTATTCCCCCAAATGATGTTAATATGTTGCAAACTATTCAGCTGGGAAATGTGCAGCACAATTTCTTTCCTTTTAAGGGTTGAGAGGTCCTTATCTAATGTTTCTAACAGTTCGTCTGTGAGGTTCTCACTACCTGAGACAGTGCCTTTTATTTCAAAAGAAATTGCAACAGATTTAATGAAGGGAACATTTTGAAACCAATTTCCAGTATTCTTTTCCTAAAGGGATTAAACTACTAATGTAAATGTTCACAATAAAGCAATACTCACACATATGATGAAATTTGATATCCCATCATTCTGTGGCATTCACATACTTGGAAAGCGTTGATTGAAATTAGTGCACCCTTCAGGTGCCCCTGCCTTTTCCCTCGATTTGTCACACTTTTGAGTGCATCAAATAGAAATTCCATTGGATTTAAACTGATTTAACCCCTGCGGTAGACAGATACTAATTAACCTCAGTTTGGGGGATGTGGTAGAGGTCATACTGTAGACCTACATCAAGGTACAAAATTGAATGACAGTATATATTTTCATGGTATAGTTTTCTAGAAACAGATGTTAAAAGAAGCATTCTGCAAATGAGGCATTAAAAGGGATGGAATTTTTCCTCTTTGGTTATGGGGTACAGAGACCATAGATTTTCTTCCTGTTAGAAGTTAGAATTTGTCAAAGTAAGGAAATGAAACACCAGACTCCTGGTTAGAGACAGACTTACACTCTTTTTGGTGAGGAAAAGGTATTATATTTTCCTAATTCAAATGTTCTGACTGAAATACTTAATTTAGCACTGGATTTTGTTTCTTGCTTTTGATGTTTAAAAGGAAGTTCTCTTCAACACAGTTTTGAATGAATAAACATTTTAAGGGATGTGATATCAAGCCAGCCAACCAGGAAAAGCCTAGGGTTTTGAGATTTAGAATACAAACCTAACTTTTTATGGGACACAACACACGTTACTGTTTGTTGTTACAGACCCTGAGGGTGGTTTGTGAAAAATATTTATGAAATGTTTGTACCTATAAAAAAAGTACCTTAAAGAAGCCTCAGAGATTGATCATGGGGGATTTGAATCGCTTCAATATTGACTGGAATAATAACCATGCAAAATCCAAGGAAAGCAGTCTTTTAGTTAGAGCTGCTCTAGTGTAGTGCTGTTTTCATAATGCAATTTGTTGAATGGTCAATATAGCCAGAGGATATTTTGGACCTAATCCTTGGAAATGAATCAAGTGCTTTATGATTTAATAAGGATGGAAAATGGGTACTACTTGTATTTGAGTAAAACCTTCTAGTACCATCATCCAATCTGAAATACTTGTTAAGAGAGAGCACTAGATGAAGCAACATGAAAGTGACTTTGAGAGACCGTAAAATGCCCTGAGATATTTTGATTAGGATTCATCAGTTTACAGCACAAGAGTTGGATGGTGGTCAGAGGGATTGCAGCTGACATTGATCCCAACAGCACTGAATAACTCTGTGGGCAAAGGGGCAGCAGAAACCTTTGTGAGAAAACGGCTCTAGGCTGGATGCAAGCAACAACTGTGCAGCTTTCAACATACAGCTGGCTGTATAAACAAATCTGTTTTAAAGATAATTGAGAGTAAATATGAATACTGAGCATGAAGAGCTGTGCAGTACATTCTAACCTGAGGTCAATGGTTTTCCAAATATACTGACAGTGGTGTGTAGGTATGCGGGCAGCTGGTTCCCTGGGGAGCTGGGACGGAGGTGAAGATGGAGAATAAAGGAACAGCTGACACTTGTTTAATTTGAAAAAGCAAAATAAATCTTGATTGTTTATTGTGGGATTTTTTTTAGTCTTTAGTGAGACAGAAGAGATGAACTGTGGCTCTGTCAAGGAGATGGGTGAATCTGCTAAAATTTGATGCAACAAACTAAAACAAGGAAACAGACCAAATAGGAAGGACATGCTCATCAAAAATTAGACATAGGGAGAGAGAAGGAGAAATCTCTCAGTATTAAAGGAAGAAAAGGCATCAGATGAAGATAAATGTGCTTTAGTTTCTAAAATTAAAGGAGCAACAAAACCCACTGAATTTAAATGTCACACAGAAATTGTTTTTTATCCCAAGTGAGGAGCAGGGCATATTACACCACATTTTGAGGAAAAAATTTATTATTTTTCCCTTGGAAATTTCCTGAGCCTTTGTCCATATTGGCAAAAGAATCTGCGTGTGTGTCTATTTTTGTAGGGATAAAGCTTTGTCCAGTCTTTCTGCTTTTCTCTCATGTGGTTAAGGAAATAATATAGTGTCTGTTGCTGCTTATTTTCATATGTGCAGGCCTGTGGCACAAGCAGCCTGATTTTGGTCTAAGAGCATTAGTAATCCTTTGTGTGAATGTTACAGCAAACATCAGAGATGGTTTAACATATATTATGCAATTGAGTGAAAGAAATACCATGTGCTGCAGTGGGAGGGAATAAAGACCACGCTGTAATGCAGGGTCATGGGTAGTCAGAAATTGAGTTTAGGTGTATCCCTCTTGTGTTTAGACTTTAAAAAACCAGAAGTTTTATGGATGTTATGGTTATTCTATGAAAAATAATCTGATTGTAGCATCTACGAAGAAATTATGTTTTCTTTCTGATGCCTGTCAAGCTTGCCTTGTTCCTTTTGCATGATTAGAATTGGCAGGATTTCTAGTAAGGTGAAATCCTGCTCACATGAACTGTCAATAGAGGGAAACAAAGAAGCCCACAACAGTTTTCTGACCTATTCAGTACCGAAGTGTTTCAGCAGCAATGAGAGATAAATGATTGGTTACTCGAGTAATAGCTTCCGTGATGGCCCTGTTGCCTACACACACTTGTTGGCAGACATTGGTAAGAGAAGGAAAAAAAAAAAGGGCAACAAACACTTTGGAATTTCAAACTTAAAATACTTTTATTTCATATGGGAAGGTTATGTTCCCAGTATTCACCCTGCAGATTCTGAAATGCTTAAAAGTTTTATCATTTTAATGTCCCTTGGAAATGCTTTAATTTGCTTGTGCTGGCCTTTTACATTTTAGTTACACAATAGAGAAGTGATATTTTTATTTCTTGAGCATAAAAGACTGATTACATAAAGTATATTTTTCCATCAGATCTCACGACTGCTACCTGATTTTTATCTCAGGCTAGTGGAAAAATGTGATTTCTTGGGTAATGGAGCAAACTAGGGAGTATGTATTGAAGGGAACAGTCATGCTATACTGACCAGGAATAGCATTTGGTGGACCAGCTATAGAGATCTCCCTGAGGGCATCAGCTTAGTTTATGACTGTAGTTAAAAATAAAATAACAGGCAAACTGGATACTCACATCAATTTGGGGAGGAGGCCTAGAATATGGCTAAAGCATAAACACTTCTGTTCCAAGTACAATTTTTCTATGTTTTTTGTGTATCTTCTGATTGGGTGATGTTACTTGTGGAAAGATTTTTGATTTCTGAGAGAGAATGACAAAGTAGTAACCACCATGACATTTAGTATTCACTATCTTTTGAAGGTAGATTACACAGTGCCTGAGTTGTTGTGTTTTTTGTTTTGTTTTTTTAATTTCTCATTCCATAACATTTGCTGTAATTTATTTAAATGACAGTTAACACAGGTGTAACTCATTCTTCTTGTTTTGCTAAAATAAATAACTTGTTTTAAGCACTTTTCTTATGCAGCTGTGTTCACTAGGAATGAACACTGCATTTCATATTACTGAGGAAGGTCTTTATTTGCAAGAAAACCTGAGCAGCACTGATCAGTTAATCAAAGACATGCTGTAATGACCTCAGGAAACTGAAGTGCATAGAGACCTCATCCATGTCTTAATAATGAAAAACCACAGAGTGTTAAAGAAAAGCTCTGATTCTGCACGTATTAATATTTTGACAGCACCCTATACTTATGCCAAGCCCTTTCAGCCTAGCAATGTCCTTGTAGAACCAGGGTGCATATGAGTATGTCAGGCTGAAAAGTACTTTGAGAAGTAGTGAATCCAATGCTCTGCACTGGCACAGGTCTCCTCTGAAGCTGTCAAAAAATCTTCAGGCACGTTAAGGACAGTATGGGAGGTAATATGACCTCTCTCGGCAGCCTTATCCTAGTGTGTCACAAGCTTTAGTGGCAAGAAGTTTTTCCTAGACCTCGTCCTGAATTTTTTAGATGCAATTAAACTGATTCTACTTGTTTACTTTATAAACACAGGAAGATATTTGAATGATTGACCCTCCTTTCTTATTTTTTTTTAATTACTTTTTATTTGTTTCTGCTAGGTTTGGGAAAATGTTTGATTTTGGTAAAGAGCAAAGATGAAATATATCAGAGACAAGCAATGAAAGTAACTTAGTGACTGGAATTATTCTTCATTTCATAGTTGAAACTTGATGTTTTGTCATGGTATTTTTAACGCTAGTGGTTCATTTCCTTAATAGAACAAAGTAAAGTGGTCAGCTTGTGCACAATTTTCTAATTACATATGGGAATATTATGTTGACAAACAAGAACTTATTGCTCCACCAGCATTTTGAAGCACCATCTACTCTTCACAATGAAGCATTTATAAAGCAGAATGTATTTCCAGAGCATTTCATTTTTGCATGACTAATTGCATGTTATAAGTTACAATGGCAATTTGTTTCTCTCGAAAGATGCTGCCCACATCTCTCACACCATATATTGATTTATCAGGAGACAGTTGATGAAAGGACACCATTTGAGACACAGCTTTACTCCAAAGATCATCAGCAGGCATGGCAGTAAGTAATTGTAAGGCAGTTAAAAAAAAAAGGCAATCTGATAAACACACTTCCAACTCTGGCTTCGTCTAGGGCAGCCCTTTGCAGACAAACACGTTTGCCAGTAAAGTTATGTTGATTCTTCTGGGGGTCTTACGAGCAGTAATTTCTAGAATACTGGTTCCCAGGATGTAGGAACAAGGTTTCATGACAAGGACGGTCTGTAGTTGCCTTATTCCATATACTGTCTCCCTAAATATCTGCTGAGGAGACGACACAGACGTGGAGGCTCAGCCTCTTTTGCCTCTAAGGCTTATTAGTTTTCATTGCATAAACTAATGATGCCCAAGCTTCCCTTACTGCCAAATATTCACTTAAATGGGATTCATGGGTATCAAGAGCCACATGACTTTCTTACACCTGAATGGCTGGAAAACATTAAACTGAACTCATAATGGATAATACATAATAAAAAAATGTATTTCTGGAGTTTTCAGGGAAAGATTCTACCTGCTAAAATTATTCATCTCTTCAGAGTTTCAAGATTGTTTTTCTTAATAATAATGGGCCACTCAAATGACTTGATTATCACAGAACAGCAGTAGCTGTTATATAACTGCACATGCTCTCTCGAGTGATTCCTCTATCTCTTCTCAATTTTATTCCTCTTCTGTTGGGTTCTGACCTCTGCGTTTGGTGCATTTTTTCCCATTATAAGCATGAAACCCTTTTTTATTTGATTTACAGCAGTAATGTGTGATTGACTGGACATGCTGCTTTATTATTGCAGAGATGACTAGCTCTCTCACAAACATATACAAGGTCTTACAAGTCAAGAAGTAGTATTTTTATGCAAATAAAGGGAACCAAAAAGTCTGATTTAAGTTGCATTTCTGTAACAATGCCCTATGGCTTAGTGTTAGATTTATTGTCTCTTTAATCACAATTGAAAAAGTATTTGCAAATCTAATTTCTCAAGAACTCCATCTGATAAGTCCAAGGCTGATATATTTTTCTTGAGCACATCTGGGATGGCTGAGGAAGCATGTAGTCTGTTAAGATGTGATGTAGCAGAAAGTGGGGAATATCTCTTTTGAGACTGTTTGAAGAAAGGTGACAAAACAGGAGGTGAGAACAGTTCATGGAAATCAACACAAAGGGTAAGAAAACATTTCTAGTGAAGGAAGGCTGAGTAATTTTATTTAATTTCTCTAAGGGTGAGACTGAGATGAATTTTAAGGTACCATTGTGCAGTTTTTTAGGCCTCTAGTTGGGGCAAGAGAGGTAAGTGGCTGAAGTGAATTCTTGTAAGAAATATTAAAAGTCAAATATTGCATATATGATGCCTCACACAACTAAAAAAATAGCTGACCTTTTTCGTGATGTGAATTAGCATAATCCATAAAAATAATTTGATTTTGTCTTTGGGCTGAGAAATGCCTTTTATGTCTTCAGTGTTTTGTCCCGAAACTTCATTTTGAACTCCTACTTGGAGATCACTGTTGAGATGAAGCCATTGTGCTGGTCGTTGTACCTTTTATGAGGAAGCGCATGTCCTAAAGGGGATTCCAAAAATATGAGTAAGAAATCAAGGGCACACTGAAAAGACCGAGTGATGTATTGTGTCAGTGAGAGGAAGCTAAATTCAGGTTTCCTCGTTTTGGCCTTTTGGAGATGATAACATGCTTCAAACTGAAGGTTAATTTGTCATCCAAATACGTGTATTGTAAATTGGGGAATCAAAAGTGCTGCAAGGTTGGATGTGTGTTCAGTGTGCACGTAACACCAAAGCACAGAGGGTCTGCTGTTGGTAGCACTAGTGTGGGTTTAGTCATAAATGAACTACTCCTTTTTAGGAATAGACTGTAAATAATTCTTTCTGACTTTACCTTGGCAGGGTACAGTGTTAATTTATTTATTTAGCTTGATGTTTAGTTTTTATAAACTATAAAACAACGTGAAAATCACAAGCTGTGAGTTGATTGGATTAATGCACTGAAATGTGAACTCTTGCTCTTAGTCATTAATGGAAGTGTTAAATGTGAGAGGAAAATGAGGTGATGCTTAAAAATGTGTGTGTTGGAAGAGACTGGAAAAAGCAGTCATTTAAAGAGCTTTCCCTGAGCATCAGGGAATATGGTGATTCTCACAGGAGCTGATAGTAAGAAAGAACCAAAGACATGCCTGGAGCCATATTATGGTTATCCAGCCTTGTAAGGATTTGCATTTATTTTGTGAGCAGATGATGGGTCTTTTCTATTGAGTTCTAACACAAGTCTCGGAAGAGATTCAGTGTTAAATATTTTAGGATGATTGTCAGAATTTAGAGCTTTGTTTTCAGAGGTACCGTGCGCTGTTCTGTTGAAGATGAATTGCTTTACTGCTTGAACTCTGAGTTATGTGTCTTGCTCTTGAAATCAGGATATTTTACTGTCTTATTTTAATAGTTCTAACTATTGAAAAGACATCTTTAAACCCCATAGACTTGACTATTTGATTCTTTTCTGAGCATAAGCTATGTAAAAGCTTAGTTATGAAATAGAAATTAATTATGGGAAAACAAAGCACGCTGTTTTGTGGAATGGAGAGGGAGGGAGTAGTGTGTGCTCTTCAGTGACCTTCAAATATAGTTACTTCAAATTCAAATGCTTCCAACACTTTTTATAATTCTATATTGGTCTATGTTTAGAGGAAAAGAACCGTATAGGAATTGCTGTACTGAATTAGATTAATTGTCCATTTAGGCCAATATAGTGGGCAAAACCAGATGGATTGAAAATACATGAGAAATCTCACAATACAACATTCCTAGCTTCTGTCAGTTGATAGGTTAAGCCTTGGAATGTGAAGCTTTGTGTTTATTATCAGGGTTTTTTGAAAAATCATGCTTAATGTGAATGTTTTCTCCAGACTCTTGTCTTGAAGATGGAAGCAGACTGCAGTAATAGATTTATTCTCTATAGACCAGGAGGCTGTTTTCATTTTCTGAGACAGAGTGGCTCTCAGCTCCCCCATGGGAAGGCAGAACTCTCTCCCCCTTTCTTAGTGTGCTCTCACAGCAGTGTGGAGAGCTGCTGCTGATCGTCTCAATTCTACAGTCGGTATTTAGGTGATGTCCCTTAATGGATGCCATAAAAATCCAAGGCAAATAGAGAGGGTATGTTATTCATAATATCTTTGTATTGACTGAAACCTGGAATTTTGAGTAACTTACTTGATGAGTAGCAATTCTTAAATTTCTGATAAAAAGCAAAATAAAACTTCTAAAATGTGTCACATTTAACTGTATATTGAAGGGAGGAAGACAGATGAATCTCCTCTCTCATGGTGCTGAGTAACCAAAGTCAGAACAAATACTGGGGACTGAATGGGTGGCCTCAGAAGATTATTGTGTCTACATTAGATGAACGCTGAGCTCTGCTTCTCACCTTCTCCACTTAAACTGGAAGTGCTAGCAACCCATCAAATCCATCCTTGGTGTACAAAGTGCACTTCCACACTTTGTAGCAGAATTGGACACATTGACCTCAGTAATGTGAGTTTTTCAAGGCCAATATAACTACAGTGAGCTTTTAAGGGATGCTTGTGAATTGATCAGTAGAGACAAAAAGCAATCTCCAAGTCCCATAGAAAAAGATTTTCCTTTTATACAGAAGCTGGGGGGGAAAAAAGGTAACTTTAATTTACCTTTTGTTTTTCCAAGGTCTCTTGAACTTCATGTAAATTCACATATAGCATAATACACTGGATTTTTATGGTAGCAATATTTATAGTTCAAATCATTAATGTCCCTAGAGCAGACATAATACCCAATTAAGGCTGACAAATGCTGTTTTTGGGGCCAGATTGACCAAAAGTTCTAGCAGGTCACAGCTGTGACAGGGCAGGAGCAGAAGGGCAGGACTTGGCTGCCTTCATAGCTCATAGGGCATTTCACCATTATGTCCTTGAGTAATTCCTTAATCATTTGGCACTAAGGCCAATTCAGGTGAGGACTGCAGGTAAAACCTCTTCACTCTTCATGGGTGTTTCTGGGAGGAACACCCTGTTTTCTGTGGTCCAGAAAATCTCAGTGAAGGGCTGTGTGCCTTACTTCTGGTTATCTTCACTGTGCTGCTGAAGGAAGCCTTGTGTGCTATTGTCAGTAGGATTAGTTATGGAGGACTTTGCATGAGTAGACACGGGAAGTGTTGGTTCACATGGAGGTGCTAAATAAGTGGCAGTAATTCCAAAATGTAAGAAGTATGTATCATCCAAAGTGGAAAACCATATCTACAAACTAGTTATAAAAGAGAAATAATAGATGAGTTACATTTCTGCTAATGATCTATTATTATAATACTAACAAAGGCAACACAAAAGCACAGAGTATATACAAAGGAAAAAAGAAGCAGATGAGTTAGGGTTCAAAGAGATTAAAATAATCAAATTGCTCCATAGGATTAATTATATGTGTTCGAGGATGGGTATACCTTAAAATGGGATTTGATTAAATATTCTGCACAGCATCCAGAACACGCTTGGAGTGTGGTGCTAGAAAGGTGGTTTGGATTGGCCCAGACTACAAGCAATTCAGTGCTAAAAAGTTGGGTGTTCTTTCTGCAGAGTCAAATACAGTAAGTTCCATATTCAAATTTTCCCTGAGACATGGCATCAGAAATGACTTCTGCTCCCTTTGTCTCTTTGACAAGTGTTAACAACTTTGAAATGCAGCAGAGGAAAAGACTTCTAGATGTAGAAGTTGCTTGCCCTTGTTGCCCCTGTTGTTGAGGTTTGGTTAGAAATTGTATGCTTTTTGTTAGCCTTTTTGTTAGTGCTGTAGTAACTTTGTTTAACCGGTCAGGTGGCTGCCAGGTCACTTTCCCAATGAGATCACATCTTATCCTGGCAATTGCTGGAACTTGAACTGTGACTCAAGCAAAAGAAGTTTCTGCTAGAGCATTGAGGGCAAATGCCTTCAGCTGAAGAAGTAGTTTTTTAAAGGAAATATCTAAAAACGCAAAGATTAATGTGCTGGTTTTTTTTAAAGGAAATAGCTAAAAATGCAAAGATTAATGTGCTGTTTTAAGGCATGGAATTACTTGCTAAATATAATAACCCAAGCGTGTAAAAACATTACTAATTCCCTGGTAATTGCTGATATGTTGAAGAGATTCTCTGCCTGGTGCTGATGTGGGCCAGTGCCTGTTTTTTACTATGCTTGCAGAGTGTCTGTGGCTTTTCCAGGTACGGAAGTATCAAGAGGTGATGAGTTTAGCTGGTTGGTACATACTGCTACATGAAAAAATGGGCAACAACTGAAGGGAAAATACCAGATGGTTTTTTAATTCTCTTTTTTTGTAAAACTCAGTCTGAAAGGGAGTATTCTTGTGGCTTTGCTTAAGTTTTGTGAGATGGTATTTATCTGTCTGGTCATGTAGTACGTGCTATACTCTTTGGAAGGTCTGCCAAGGAAGATTTACAGTAATATTTGGCGGCATGATACAAGCATATGGAGCAATACCTCTGAAGCATCATACAGAATGATAGGCTGTTTCTCAGGTATTAGCTGAGCAATTTTAATAGTTACTTTCATGTATTGTTATTCTGAGGCTGAGTATAGATTTAGTTATTAATTGCAGAATACTCCAGTTGCTGACTTGACTTCTCTGCTGTGTCACCCATTTCTAGTGAAACCTACTTGTATAGGGGTAACAGAGTCATATCTAAAAAATACATACAGATGTCACAAGCCTTGAATTAAACCTAATCTTGCAGAACACTGAAGACTATTCCAAATGTCATCTTGAAACACATGAGCCAGAGAGCAGAGGCGTTAAACCAGATTAGATAGTGATGTCCAGATAAATTCAAGTTATCTCTAGCAGTTAAACATGAAATTGGCTCACTGAAAATTCTGAAAAGATATTTCTATGTTCTTATGTTCTGTAACCATAGACTGAACAATCTAACAAAATTATTCAAAATTCAGGTTTGCAAACTCCTTTTTTTTCCCGCTATCTGTAAGGAGTTACATGTTAACTGATTGAGCCTCTCTGTTTTTCATGAGCAAGTGCCACAGGAGCCATAATTATTCAAGTATGATTTGACAGTATGTTTGCTTAAAATAGTTGCTTTTTTTTTTCCTGGAGTGTACTGCATTATTCCTTCTTTGGGTAGCAGAAAATGGATTCTTTTGATTAGGCAGATCAAATGTCTGCTGAGACTGTATGAACATAATGCTGACTGCAGGCAGGATTTACCTTGGGAGCAAATTGGATGAAACACCCCTACTACTACTAATTGGCATAGCCTACCCACTCTTGGGCTGTACAAAATGATATTCACCACATGGCTCTGTAGTCCTTGCCCTTCAGACTGGGGCTGTTCCCAGACTTCTGTACAGGAGGCTCTTGGGGCAAATGTTTGCATTTATAATTTTTGTTGTATGACTGCTTTGTAATAACCTGTGCTTTTGGAGAACAGTCTTGTCAGTGAAGGCTGCAGAGGCAGAATACTTTAGGAAAGTAGACAAAGAAAGGCTATGAGGATGGTTGAGACAAAATTAACAAAAAAACCCCTGAAATCTCATAAAAATAATATGAGTTCGAATGGCAGTGTGGAATATACATAGAAAAAACCCTCTCTGAATGCTTTTTTTGTGTATCTTAAGTCTGCTGCATCAGCATCAGGATATCTAGTGTCGGGGTTGCTTTCATATCAATCACCACAGTTTTCTTGCAGTGGGGATAGGATGTGTCACTGTAGCTATAAGAAGTTATTCCTACCAGGACAGAAATAATGTTTTACAATACATCAACTTGGTTTCATAATCACACAAGTCATAATTTACATGAGCTCTCATGACAAATAGAAAATAAAATGTAGGTCCTGGAAGCCGAGACCAGACTGGAATATCTTTTTTAGTGTTTAGTGTTAAAAGTTTTCCGTGATTTCTGGGATTTCTTTGTGGCTTAGAGCTGACATTATTCAATTTCAGATGTATTTTATAACTGGCTCATTTGATTAATAAAGTGGTGTCTCAGTCCTATAAAGATTTAGTCTGTGGTTAACTCCAAGGGCAAATAGAGCACATAGTAAACTAGAAAGGTCTTATGCTGCCCCAACACCTCACCTACCATGCACAGAGATGTGATGGAATTAGATGCATGTACAAGAGTGAACTGACCTTTTATTTCTGTCTGTTTCAGTAAACAGTCTGGATCTGGCTGAGGAGTTTCCAGGGAGATTTTGTCATGGGCTAATGCTAGTTTTTGACTGAAAATTATTACAAACTAACCTAGTTGTGGAAGGAGATGACAGTGAATGACAAGTCATTTATGAAATATTTCTTTGAAAAAGGGTCCATGTATTCCAGGGTTATGTGTGTTTGAAAACACTGGATCATAAAGATGGAATTGGTAGCTGTGCAACATGGACTTAAATGGAAGCCTGGTGAAGTTTGGGGTTTTCTTTGTTTTTTTTTCTTTTTGTTTCAAATTCAGCTGGTTTTGACTAGGTATGTAGAGTTACAGGAAACTGCATTTTGGTGCTTCCTTCTGAAAATGGTGTGGATAAAATGCGTTCAAAAAGAGTACAAGTACAGATTCAGGGTTACTCACTTTAGGAGAGAAGATTTAAAGATCCAGTCTACTGATGTCTGATCAAGGGGGTTGATAGAAGGTGTGAAGATGCTGTGGAGAAGCATATGCCTCTGTAGGAGATTTCAGTGTTTTCAGCAGGAAGAACAACCTCTCACTGCAGTGAGGTTTCCTGTAAGTTGGACTAATGGACAAAAAAACCCCAAAATTGGTGCAACTAGGAAGAAAAAGACTTCAAAGTGAGAGATCAGAAATCATCTCACAGTGCGTCAGGATGAACAGCAGTATCCTCACCCTAGGGGATACCTAAAGTCCAAAAGCTGTTGGAACCCACAGTGGAGAAGGTTGTTGCTCCAACATAAAGCTGAATAAATCTCTTTTGTTTATCCTGTTTGAAGAAACCAAACTGGACTTCTGCATCTCAAACTGATGGCACAAAACCAGCAGACCTAGGAAAACAATCGGTGAAGAAATTTGATGGGCACTTTGTGTGATTTTGTTCAGTGCAACAACTAATGACATCAGATTTTTAAAGGAGATGTTTTCTGAAGAAACTGTTCCCATAGAAAAACTCTTTACGTAAATACGTGGATCTGCTTCATTTTTGAAGAACTTTTTCAAGACTGACAACTTGGGCATATGTTGTGGCTCTGACTGCTGAAAATTTTATCTGTTGTTGGATTACCATGGTGCCGGACATAAGGTCAAAGCAAAATCAGATTCAGTCTTAGCACTGTCACTTATTATAAACCTCAGCAACAGATGAGATTCAAATGCAATGGCAGCAAACCCAGAGCTATGGTTTCCAATAAACTTATTATTTGAAGGCCATTAGCAGTTCAGTGAGAGCGGGAATGTAGCACAAAATTGGATATTTGAAAACCTTATTAGGGAACCAGTTTTGTAATTCATGGTGAGAAATGCATTTGTTCGAGAAGCGATGAACCATTTTTAGCACCTGCACAAAATTCAGAAGGAAAAAAGGGTTGATACAGCATGTGCAATTAAACAATCACATCTAGTGCTTAATTAAATTGTTCAGTTATAAGATGCTACACTTCCTAGAATCACAGAAATAATTATTGATCATCAAATATTCTGCCACTTCTGTATTTGTCATCAGCTGAAACTAGTGAATTATTCATGGATTTCAATTTAATACAGTAAATGCTCTTTCTGGTGATCAAGATCTGTGTCAAATGTCTAAATGGAAATTGTTTTATTTTTTACTGTCTCAGTACCAGCCCTGGCTTGCTCACAGTGCATGCTTGTCACTCCAGAGTAGGACAAGTCCTAAATTATTTTTTCCCCCTACAAAATATACAATAACTTCTCTGGAAGATGTTAAGTGAGATAAGATGATTGTAGGGTATAGAAATTATGGGATAAGGCAGGAATTTTTTTTTTAGTTTAATAAGCTAAGCAGGAAAAGGGAAAAAACCCTTCACGATCAAGTTTCCTTGGACGAGAGAAGCCAACAACTGCTCTAATTTACCACAATATTTGCATATTTTGCATTATAGTTGTGCAAACAGGAGAGATTTAATCCTGCCTGTAAGCATATCTTCATAAATGCCTTATAAAGCCTTCCAGAAATAATAAAATTGGCTGGAAATATACAGCCCTTGGTACATATATCAAATTTATTACTTTTAGTCCATTCAGTGAATATTTACAATCAGCACACATTTGCACTTCTTGGTAAGAGCAGTTTAGCAAACTTTACATTTAAAGACTTTTTTCTCCTTGTGTCAATTGGCATTTTTATGTCTCAGTCAACATATGTGACTATATTTATGCTGTATATAAATGAATAATGAAACACTAGTCAGAGAATGAGCAAACAAAGAGCGAGTTATTTGATCAGAAACTAACTTTATCAACTATTTTCCAACTCACTTGGAGAAAGCTTCTCTCAGTGCTTGGTGTCAGTGTTAAGATGGGACCTACTCACATGCAATGACTGGAACAATAGCTTCTGTGGTGATGTAAGGCACAGTTTTAGCTCTATGATATTGCTTCTTGAATTAAAGTGGCAAAGCAACTATGCTGAGACAGAGAAAGGGCCTCTTTCCCCCCCCTTTCACTGTTTTCTCTAGTGCTGCAATACCTCAGTAAATGTGGTAACACCTATAAAACTAAACTTCAGGGATAATATTTTTCTTGTTAAGCAAGCCCTTTGATTTCTGGGAAGACAGATGAGGGTTTTGGCACATTCATGTAGCCTGCAGATACTTTACATAAATGTAGAATTTGTGAAATTCCATCTACCTAGGTGCTGTAATTATCTCTTTGTAAGAAACTGCCTCTCTTTTACCTGTGAGGCTTGAATGGGTTCAGAACTATTCTAAAACTATTGATTTTGAAGTGAAAGAGGGCTGTCAGGAAAACATGAAAGATGTTGCTGTCTTCCTTGACTGCTCTGAGTCTGTATGGACTGTTACAGTACTCAAGTACTGAGATGAAATGTAGATGTGAGCCTCCATCCAGGGTCATAGAATATCATGAGTTGGAGGGGACCCACAAGGATCATCGAGTCCAGCTCCTGGCTCAGCACAGGACAACCCCAAGAATCACTCCATGTGCCTGAGACCGTTGTCCAAATGCTGCTTGAATTCTGACAGGCTTGGTGCCATGACCACTTTCCTGGGGAGTGTGTTCCAGCGCTGATCCAAAACAAAGTTTCTTTGTTTAATTTCTTTCAGGGATATTGATGAGGAGGTATCTTTCTCCTTTGCTTGTAAAGTCAGTTTTCATAGTTGCTTCCCCCTGACTCTTCAAATATTTGGAGACCTGTTGTGTACCCAAGTACCTGTTGTGAGTCAAAAAGCCGGACAAGAGATCCGTGAGGGATCAGTTTAAAACCACCACTCCTGAGAAACAACTTACTTTTGTCCAGATCTGTGAATGTAAATGTTGCCCTTTGCACAGTGGAGCCACTCTAGTACTGCTGTCACAGACTCTCTACAGCTGCTAGGATGGGGTACAGATGCCTTTCTTCACTGTAGTATCTGCAGAAATCTCACTTGTTTGGTCTGCTGCGTATGCACTTTCCAGATATGCCATGTCTGTGAGGGCTCAGGGGATGAGAAACTCACATGTCGTTGTGTGAGGAAGCCGGAGCAGAAGGTAACAAAGCCAGCACTTGCTGCTGTGCCATTAACATGGAGCATAAAATACAGCTTTGGGATATCACATCTGTCATTTTATTCTGGGGTTTTTGCAATACTCTGACAAAGAAAGGTTTCCATGCATTTAACCTTCCTTCTGCTCTAACTACCAGTTGTTATGAATTTCTTCTGTAATTTGACATTTGGAATAGTGAGTGATAGAGCTTAACTATTCTCAAAATAAATAAAGAAAGTATCTTAAAACTACAACAAAAATGCATTCAGATGCTTTTTTGCTTTGTTTTCTTTCAAGTGGGAAGTGTATGCATCATAAGAGAGACTGTGTCTAGGCCAAGCTACAGCGTTTGACTTCAAACTATCATTCCAAAAGAGACAGCCACTTATATGTCTCTCTGTAAACAAATAGGCAGAAAATTAAGATTTTTCTAAGAAAATCATCACAAAGGAGAAATGGCTTAGACTTTGCAGTAATCCAGGGTGGTATGTCTGCTCTTCCTGTGGAGAACTTTATAGCATGTTTACTATGCTGAAATCTGTCTCTCGCTTTACCAAATGCTTCCCAAGATGTTGACTTTGTCTAACCATGTCCCCTTCATTCTTCACTGTTTATTTCTTTTTGTGCCAGGTTTCCAGAGTTGTTTGCATGTTTGCAATATGTCTCCTTTTTTCCAGCTCGGTTTTCTATCTCTGTTTTCTAGACTAAGTGGTCATTGTCAAAGACAGTAAGTGGTGCAAAAGTTTTGTCTCACCTCCATAAACATGGAGAATGTAATTACACCCATGTACTGGCTCAGTGGAGAGTGATGATGCTGATATTCAAGTGGCCTCTGTGTTGTAGTCTTTCAAATGTTTGAGGCCCAACAGGTGACTTAGAACTGGTGGATTAACAGCAGCGATGAGTATTGTGACCAGTGGAGTAACGAGATAAATGTATAAATATGCTGTACCTGAAAGCCACAAAATAACATAAATTAGGGTTATACGATGAAAATGAATCTCTGGAGAGGTCAGCAGTGGCTTGTGCTGTCTCCCATCATCGTTTTGCAATTTTTTGTGGTGATGTTGACCTGGAGTGTGTAGCGAAAAAGAGCTACTGTAATTTTAATGTATGGCTAATGAATGGGCCTGTGTGAAAACAGACTTTGAGCAGATCTGTGTTGCTTCTAAACCCATATGCCCTGTGTTTGTTAAAACTGCTGAGAATGAAGCCGTGCTGATTTACAAAGGAACTCCAGATTATTTTATGAGCTGCAGCCTTATGTTTGCTATGATACTCACGAAAATTAAAGAAACCCTCTTATATTCACTCTTTTATGCCAAGGTGATTTTTAAAAGTTCTTTAAACAATAAATTGATTTCATTTTAGAAATCATTGTTTGCACAATGATTAAACTGAATTTCACTAATCTACATAAGAATGTATTCAGATTGAGGTCTTAGTGTTTTTGCCTCAGCTTTGCTTACAAACCTGGAGTGCAGAATGACTGATGTACTACTTGCTGCTTTCTGGAAATGCAGGTATATTTCAAGGTGATGGGTGTCGTACTATTGATTAAGGAGTGAAGACTGCTGATGACCCCAGAAACTACTGGTAGCACACTTAAAAGATACAAAATACTTGCGATTGAAAGTGACTAGTACATATCCTGCCTCTTGTGAATGTAGTCAGGCTTGCCTTACTTCAGGGGAATCAAGATTTGAAAAGTGCGCGACCTCACTGCTCACAGCAGAACAAGTCAGAGTTCAAGAGAGTAACTGAAATAAAATGTGCACAACTGTAAACTGCAGACCTGTGAGCTCAGGAAGAGGTTTTGTTTTTAAAGTCTGCTTTTCAGAGCAAATGTCAACCCTAAAATAAAAAATGGGCTTGTTTCTTTAGGAAATCTAAATTCCCAAGTGCTTTTTCATGCAACCCCCTCAGTTATTCCAGTAAACTTGCTAATGTGATGAATTAGTTGAGGGGTATGAAAATATCCAAATGAAAAGAGGCTAAAAGCTCTGAATTCAGTTACAAGCTATAGCAATCTGATGCCTGTCCTATCAAGGTAGGATGGCCAAGCCACATGGCAGCAGCTGTGCCCACATCTGGCTGCTATTCTCCAGCCTGACAATGTAGGTTCTCCTTTGCAACTTTTTGGTTTTTCAGTGAGATGTCTCAAGTCCTGGAATACAAAAAGTGCTATTGTGACTTGAGCTCAGTAGTGGCTTCAGCTTATTGTCATTTTTTTCTGTATGTCTGGGCTTGGGAGTCAAGTGCTGTCACATCCTCTCAACACCTCAACCTCTTTAACTACCTAGGGATAAGTATGGGAATAATGAAGTTATGTTTTGGCTACTCCTTTCCAAGCCCAGTGTGCAAGGGACACAGACTGCCCATGACCTGATGCTGTGGACAGGAGCAGAGCTGACTGAACCCTCCAGCGGTCCGTGCTGTTTTATTAAGGAAGAATCTGTTTTTTTTCCCTGAGAAAGTGGAGGTTCAGAGGCATTACATGCAGTGCTCTGTTTTCTCAGTTCTTCTTGCGTGGTGACTGCCAAGGCAGGGATGCAAGCAGTGTTCAGTCCTTAGCAATAGTCTTAAAACACAGTGGTGCCAACTGTACCTCTTTTAATTTTTTTCATATTCTGTGTTACTGATTTAAACACTGCTAAGTCTAAGTGGTTTTGTGTTTTTATCTTTTCTCCTGAAACATCAAATCAAAGCAAAACCAAAACACTTTTCAGCAGGAATACTGTGAGATAGAAAGCAGATCAAATTCTGATTTTTCCCATGTAAAAAAAAAAAATCTATTTCATCTTGAGTGTAAGAGAGAATTAAGATATTTTGCTGTAGTTGGTCCCATCAGGTTGTGTTATGTCAGTTCACAGTGCATTTGCATCTGCTTAGCTTCCACGGTCCCACACAGGAATTTGGCTTTTTGCATCTAATTTTTCTGTTCTTTCCCCAGGTCTTTTCCTTAGCTGGTTTATATCTCCTGTGATGTAACACAAAGAATGTTTACCAACTGTGACTTTGTAGGAATCCCATGATTACTGTACAAGGTGGGAGGTGGAGATGGACTGGACTTTCTTGTCAGGAGGATTCATCCTGAAGTTCTGATACTGCAATTCCCGGAAGGCACTTAGGTGGATATGGCTCACCATCAAGATAGAATTCAAAAAAATAAATATGAAGATCCATTACATTTATTTTGTGAGTGGAGAGAGCACGTTATTTTCATTCTGTAAACTCTCTTATATGTTGGCTTTTTTTGGTCCCATTTTGGGGAGTCCACAAAATAATAAAAAATCTACTACCTACCAGTAATCCTAGTCAACATGTAAAAATCTGAGATTACTGCTTCAGGTCACAAGCTTGATTTTAATTAGCATTCCAATTATTAAAATATTTTTCCTGAGGTGTATCTTTCCATGTAGAGATATTGTAAGGAATGAGGAAGAGAATTCTCAAAGCACTGATTAGAAGGTAATGTCAAATCATAATTCTGGCATGACTTACTAAAACTTGAATCATGGGTCTATTTGGATTTTCCCTGTGCATTTTTCCCATTTATTTCCTGGTGGTAAAACTTGGAGTGTATAGTTGCAGCTTGGGAGCAATGATGTACCAAATATTGTTTAGATTTTTTTTATGATTCTTTTCAGCTCTATGACTAAACAGCATGACTGTTGCTGCCTTTCGTGCTTTTATAAGCTTTCTGGCAGTTCTATGGCAAAAAATTTTTGAGTAAGTAATATTTATTGGGTTTTTTTAATGAGATTATGGGATAGTGATGTTACGACCTCAGTAAAACCTGGGCTGCTGAGTCCAGACCACTTTGCTGTATCTGGCTTCCTCAGTCCTCTCCCAGGCTTCCTGAGATGAAGCAGACTCCAGGCAGCTGTGTCTTGCCTTTGTGGCTGCAATCTGGAGGTACAGGTCCTCTATTTAGGACTCTCACCTATGACTGAGGCAGCCTGGGTTAGCTTTACTGTCTCTAGACAGTCCAGCAGAGTAAGCACATTTGTTAGAGGACTCTCTGGGTTGCAGGACACTAGATACTGAAATAGATAATCTACAGGCTTTACGAAAGCTCTGATACCAGTCTTTCTGTACATAAGAAATAGTACATAAGAAATAACCTGTCTATATTTTGGATGCCCAAATTGGTTCTTGCTGTATTTACTCCCAGAAACATGTGAGCAATATGCTGGAGGTAGTTAAGGTGGCTGCACAGCAGCGTGGGACTGGGCTGAGATGGTCAATCTACCCTGTAGTGTGTAGTGTGCTGGGATGTGTGGACTTCAGGTTGGTCACTGGCATTTAGAGGTCTTCATCCATTATGCAGTACAGATGTTGTTGCAGAGATCAGAGGAACAAGCTGAACAGATTTTCCTGCCTCAGGTTGGTTTGTGGGTTTTTTTGTTACTCCTCAGTGTCCTGGGGTTTATGTCAGTCTCCGCAACAGTCTGGTTTTAACAAGGTTTCTTCAAGTTTTGGAGTCTGTCCCTGAACTGTGAATCTAAATCTACTGTAACACATTCCTTTTCCCTTTCCTGGGTTATATGATGAGGATGATAAGCCACTGAAGATTCCCAGCAGACCTGTATGGTTGCCTTACAGTGGAGTGCAGTCTGACAACCTGGTTTGCACTGGATGGCAACTGCCTTCTTTCCCTGTAAGCTTTCCAACTGAGCTCACCCTCATCAACAGCTAACAGACCTCCTTTGTTAGCCTTGCCTCAGATGCAAGAGGCTTGCTAGTCATCTCCTGGGGGTTTTATCTCAATATGGAAGCACAAAATGTATTTGAAATGGAAAAAGAAGTTTCCAAAGCAGTTGGTAGTCTGACACAAGCAGGGAGAGAAAGAGAGAGAGACAATTCCTGTGAACAGCCGTAAGGCTTAGACACACAGACAGACATAGACAGATTTACCACTTTGGCACTAATACTTTCAATCTTTTTACAAAAAGAAAATATTGCCAAGATGCTAATGTATACACATGGTAGCAATATGTTCATGAGGAAGTGTAGTTAAGTTAATTACTGGAGCTGGGCTGTATGGACTGTGTGTTACACAGATGGACTGTACGATACACAGGCACTTTTTAAGTATGCAGATTCCTACTGAAGTGGCACAGCTCAATGACTCACTTGGATTAAAGCTGCTACAACCTATTGTCCTAATAATCCAGGATTTAAGCGTGCTGTAATTGTATGTATCACACATGAAAGAGCAATTTGTAGCTGGGGAAAGTTTAACACTGCTCCTAGCTTCTTGGCTCTCTGTTTTCTTTATAGTCGGGAGCCAAAGTTTGAGTTTCAGCTGTGTTTGTGGCACACAAAAGCCAATTCCTTTTCTTACTGTTACAAACTAGAAGTAACTCCACTGAAGTACATGAAAAGGAAGCCAGCCTGGGTCTCTTCAGCAACAAGATACTGCTTGTCAGCGGGGTCTGCTCTGTGTCTTGCACTGCAGGTTGCCACACATGAGCCTTGCTTGTTTTTATTCTGTCACAGAATGATTTGGGATAATAGGCAGACCCCATCTGTTCCCATTTTAGGACGCTTTGCTTTCTTTTTCAAAATCCGCCCATAAATAAACACACAGAAAAAAATACTGGGGTGTGAAGCACACACCATGAGGTTAGCACAGGAGGTCCTGCTTCATGTCTACCAGCACTGACATGCTCAGCTATTGCAGCATGTATCATACCTGACATCCAACATCACCTATGCAGCTCCTTCAGGCCTAAATTTGAGTGTTACAGGAAAGGACGGGGTGAATGGAAAATTAACCTTCTCCAGTAACTGTTCCTTTCCTCTCAGGTTAAGTCAGGGCACCTCCGTTGCTGCAATCTTGTGCTGTGCCAGGTTCATACTGAGAGTCTGTGTGGGTTGTGCATGGAATAGAGGTGATGTGTGGGATAAGAGGTTGTGTTGTGTGTCTTCTGGTGCACACATGGCTGGGAAAGTAGAGTTGTTTTCACAGCACTGAAGAGAAGACACTGCTTCATCCTTATTTTTGGCAGTGCTAGGGTGGGGAAGGGACTTTCTGGGGTAAGGGGGCAGTCCTCCATAGTGCAGCTGTCATTGAGGAGGGACAAGGCACAACTCAGGAGGATGTATTTGCAGCTGCCTGCATGCCTGTAGCATATCCTTGACTCCATTGTGAATTCTGCCCGGGCCACTTCAGGGTTTTCCTTATCCTCAGGTGAAACTGCTTATTCCAAAGAAGCTGCCTGACACTGATTCTGTAGCAGCCAGACCTCTTGTATCAGATTAGCATTCCCTGTAAGCACTGTGGAATGGGACACTGTGAACCCAGCCTGGTGTGAGTGATGGTACGTTGCTATTACCTAATTCTTTGTAGTATTAAGGTAATTAGGAAACATGAGACTTCACAAAAATAGGCAGCTCGTTATACTGAGAGTATCAAAGGCATTTCTTCTCCCACGTCAATTTGAACAGTGCTCTTGGCTACTACATTACAGTAATCAGCTTAGCTAAATTTGTTTTGCGTGTCTGATGTTAATGAATGACTGGTTGGTATTCTTTTAGGTTGAAATCTGTGGCATCTTCATAAGGCATGGAAGTTAGCAGTCTGACTCTGGAAGTTGCAAGGCAGAAGAGGAGCAAGGAGCTGAAATCCATGCTCACAGTGTGGGGCTGCAGGAGGGCACCCCAGCATATGTCATTTTGGGCTACTGCAGGAGCTGTGTATCTGTTGAATCCAGGTATGAGGAGCACAGAAATGGATTATGGCCTCATTAAAACCTTGAAATAGCTCCTTTCTGGTCTAAACAAACATGTTTGTATGTTACATTGCCTATGTATGTGTGCCCATTGTTCCTCTCCCATTTCCCTCTGCTCCAGGGTGGATCTTGTAGTATGTGGGGCTTTTGCTGTCATCCCTTCTGGGCATTTTCCAAATGTGGTAAAATGAAGAAACAATGGATAAGTGAAGTCTCCAGCTGGAAGCACACTTCAGCTGGATTGAGACAGTTCACACAAGACAGAATTGTAGGCAGGCCTTTTTCAGATGCTTTTTTAGTTGATTCAATTTATAATCTGTCCCTGCAAACATGCCATTTCTAATGGGTTCCATATGTCTCTGAGCCTTCCTGTTATTTCCTACTTTAAGGATTGCTCTGTTCAGCAAGAAGTCTGCCACTCTGCATCTTGTCTGTGGGTTGTTCTTTTAAAAACCCAAACAAAAACTGGAAGAGGGCCTAGGATTGAATGCCACATTTACAGTCATTCTTCACAACTAACCTTGACCTCTGTTCTGACGCTGCTGATGGCAACACAAAGAGTCTAAGACACATATGCTAATGCAAACAAGGGAGTTTGAGGTGTTTTGGCAGGCAAAAGTGGCATAGAAATAGAGACAGAACAAGAGACTTGAGGTGTCCACTTGCTGGTGCTACTATAGTGCTTATCGTTTTCCTCATCCATAATTAAATTTTTATTTTTTCTTACATAGAGTCTCTAAACTGCTGTCATGCTGAATTATTTCATCCTGGTTCCAGAGAGTGGTTCTGTAAATACTCCTCTCGCCCACTTTTTATGGTTTATGGGTATGGAGAAGCTTTGAAAGCTCATTGCTACTTTACTGCCCACACATTTCCACATCTATTCTCTATTTTGCTGCTGTCTCCTCCTCCCTACATTAATCCTCCATTAACATCATAAGGCACTGATGAAGGATGCCAAGGTCACTCCTGTGCCAGTGAGCTTTTGCAGCTATGGACAGCCACATCTTAATGCTAAGTAAATGTTTTGGTTTTCCTCAAGAGGAGATTACCAGGAAAAAAACCCCCACTGTCAGCTGAGCTCCTGCATCCCTATAATTTTCCTACTGAAATGAGGGAATTCTGCAAAGCCAGACACTCTGGCCAAGACTAAAGTCCTCTCCTGTCTGTACCACTTTCAGTGTCTAACCAAAGAGGGGTCCCTAGTTAATAATGTGCTAAATTCCAAATGAATGCAATTAGTGTTTTAGGTAGCTTGTTAAGATGGAAGAAGTGGGCTGAACTGCCTCTGGCAATGTCTTCCTATCTCATGTGACCTCTCTTCCTCAGTTCTCTTACCTGATACTATTTAAAATAAACTCTGCTTAGGGCACCGACATAGGCTTATGATGGGAAAAATCAGTATGTTGACATATGAATTACTATTTTTAATTTGTATTAGACTAGCTGCTACAGCTTGTAAAGTGCCACGCTAGGCATTTTACAAACAACTTGCAAGAGGGAGTCTCTGCCAACATAGAATTTATGATCCAGACAGACAAGATAGACCCAACACCAGAGAAGGCAAATGTCACCTTTACTTTGTGTCTGTGGAAATTGAAGCCCTGAGAGAGAGTTTCTTCAAGGTCATAGGCAGCCTCAGTGTGAGCTGTGTGGCTTGTATCCCCAACTCCCAGCTCCTGGAATAATACCTAATTTTTTAGACAAGCATCTCTTGTAAAATATTCTGTAAGTTCCTCAAATTCCCAACCGAAATTAGAAGTTTGAATAGAAGTTGGCTTTTTTAAGTGACTTGCAAACTCAGAGCAAGGCACCTATTAAGGAGCCATTAAAAAAATCAAGTTAGTCTCCCGAGGAAGATAGTTTTTAATTAACATAGAGCAAACTTGATTGGTTTCAGTGGGCACAATTCTGTTCTGTATTTGCAGTTTGTATATTCTAAATAACCAAGTTGTGCAAGCTTATTACTGTCTAGAGCTGGGTGGACTTGCTGTCTGGGAAAATACAATGTCTAGCAGCTGGGACATTGAGAAATGGAAGAAATACAGTTTTACCCTTTTAAAGAAAGAACCCTCTCCCCTGCAAGCCCAAGAACATTAGCATGAGTTGTGATTTGGTTTGGCTGAAACATGACAAACAGGAATCTAAGCTTCCATGAGCCGCCTGTGAAAGCACTCATCCCCAGGCATGTAGAATATGAGCCTGTCACTTTTCTTTGACTGATTTATACTCAAAGGGGACAGCAAAAGAACTTAATTCTGTATTTTGCCACATTAAAAGACTTTAGCTCGTACAGACCACAGAACTATCCAGCTGCTGTGAATTGAGTGGGAGGGGAACAATTCTTTTAAAAAGTCCCCAAAGATTAATATTTATAATTTCTATCTAATAGATACTTAATATCAACAAGAATATGTCAGTATCAACAAATGACAAATTAGTACTGGAACATAATGTGTTAAATCTTGCATAGCCATCACTGACTAATGAGGACTGACCTTTGCAGCAATATATACAGTCAGTTTATTAAAGCAGGGACAGAGCAATCTCTAGGCCTTTGGTCAATCTAGGTTGCTTGGGGCTGAGGAATTTCCATTTAAAATATCTCTTCAGGTGATAAAGACTGATTCAATAGAGATCAGCTAATAAAGAAAGTGCTGGAAGCTACTATTAAATTCTAGCTTCTGTCAGCTTAACAGCAAAAACTTTTAATGAGGAAACCATTAAAGTTGACCTAATGAATCAGAAATGCTTTTCCTTGCTGGCTAATTATAGAGTGCCTAGAATATCTTTCGACATATGTAATTTAGAAAATACAGATCTATTGAGTCCCCCTGCTCTTGAAGGAAACCTGTTGCATAGCAGAAAACTGGAAAATGCCCCTCTTAGGAGGATGCAGGGTTTGACCAGGATTCACTGAGGAAATATCTGCTGAGGTCAGGTGGGCTGGGTATAGAGAACATGCAAATGGATTAAATTAGGGGTTGACATGTAAAAATATTGTTTTGTCTAAAGCACTATGGTTGTGGAAGAACACAGTAGGATACATAATGGATAAGAATGATTGCTGCACCCATCTGGTCTGTAAAAGAGCATTATGATAATGTCCAAATCAGTAAAGTAGAAAATACATCAAGATATTCTGTTTACAATTACAATGTGATGTGAGACATCAAAGAATGTCACCGGAGATGATATTTGCTGTTGGCTTAAAGTTTTTCTTCTGACAGCAACATTTTCTTTTTGTGTGATCTAGGGGAAGTTCATCAGTATTAAAGCAGCATTCAGAAATCCAAGCCTTGATCAAGTTGGGCACTTAAGAACCCAATTAAGAAATAGTTTCCACTATTGTTGTCTCTTCTCAGCTTTCTTTCCAGAAAATCCTAATTTCTAAATAGGTAGGATAAATAAAAGAAGGGAATGATTCCTCTTTTGCAGAAATGAAGCATAAAGAAATGAAATCATTTATCAAAAGGTGCAATGGAAATTTGCATTGGAACTAGGAACAGAACTCAGTTTTTATGAATTTTAATTTGAAAATTGAACTGCAGCCCTAGCCTGTGAGCGGTGGGTGATTTATAATCATTGTAATCTATTTCCATTGTCATATGAAACTTTCTGCATTACTAGGTCAAGACTGAGTTTTTCCCTCCAATTCCTAGTTTACAGAGCTCTGACATATATCAAACATATTTCTAGGATATTCAAGGTCTCAAGGAACCCTGATAGACAAATGTAAGGTGTTTGGGTTTTTATGTGATGTGTCAAAATGTGGTTCACAATAAAAATCACAACCCAGTTTATGGAAGTTGGCAGTTTAGGAGAAAACCAAGATGTGCAACATACTGTAAATAAAGAACCCTGTGTCTGTGAATCTTATAACTCAACTTCTTCCCTCTGTGACTAAGAAGCAAAACCTCGAGTTAAAAAGTAAAAGGTGCACAATCTGTGGACATGAACCAAGCAAGACGAGGTGGAAAGGGCACTGTAGTTTTAAACTGTAGCAAAATACATCAACTGTTTAGAACAAGAGCCTCCTGTTTCTAATGAATTGCCATAGTCAGATTTGAAAATTTTGAAACGTTTAATTAAGAGAATAAAATGTAAAGTGACTTCTGACTTGTTTTCTGGTAGTTTACTATGGTTTTAAATCTTAACAGAGGTTCCTAGGAACTAGGAATTATTCTCTATGGAAGAGAATAATTTAGGGTTTCTTTTTTTTTTCTTTTTCTTTTTTGTAGAATAAGAGATACATTTTAAGATTTCCTTTCAAGCTTCTTTGAAGTTAGTATCAACCCAGCTAAGCTGAGCAATGCTGATGTATGTTCCAGTAAGGTCCTGAGATGGTGATTGTGCTGGGGTTAAGGTTTATGACTGGTGAGTTCTTTAGAGTAACTACATTTTCTGTAAGAGTGGTATTATACCATGCACCAACTGACTGTTGACTGTATTGGCTTCCCTGGGGGCTGCTGGTTTCCAGGCAGTGAGAATTTGTGCACTTTTAGCCAGGACTTGGGCTTTTGCAGGGCTGGCATTTGTAAACCAGATACTCCGTCATATACCCAGCCTGCAAACACTTGGACTTATTGCTGTTGATGCCAAACTGCAGTTAGGGAGCTGATGAACCTCATTAAGACCAGACCTTTTTAAAAGATACACTTAATGCCAGCAGCACTGCAGCTTCTCTCCTGCTCCAGCAGATGCTTAGGTCCTGGGAACTCCAGCTGATGTTATTTGTTGATATCTGTGGCTACCAGGCGGCAGGGACAGGCTGCTCTTCTGTGCTGGGCACACATGAAATGTGGCTCTGGCTGCCCAGAGGGGTGGGAAGTGGAGTCGACTGTGGGAAGTGGAGTTGGCTGTCTTGCATCCTGTATGGGAGACTTGACAGGCCAGGCTCCAGGCCAGCCTTCTGGAGACTCCCTTGGCAAATACAATCAAAGGGAGCATGATGAAGGGTGAAGAGTTTCCATCTTTATGTTAAGGTAGGAGCCAGTGCCAAGTGACTAAACTGGCAGTCCTGTGTCTTTTACTCAAGAGACTTGCCATTACCCTGCTAAAAATTCAGCTGTCCTTAATTTCTTAATATTTTCTTCATGCTTACAAGTGCCATGTATCCAATACAAATAAATGTCTTTTATCCTCCTTTCTCAAGAATTTGAGTGACTTGAACTTGGGACACTCTTCCTTTGTCCTCTGCATTTTGAACCGTGAGGATTATATGTGCCCTCAGCTTCTTTGTTAGGAACTTTCTTTCCTAATTTCATAATTCTCTATTATTAGCTCTAAATGTCACAAGGATTCATTTAGTTTCCCAGATTTTTTCAAGTGGGGTTCCACTCTGAGGCAAATCTGCAGTGTGCTGTCTTAGAAGCAACTTCTGTCTAGTCTTCCCTGTTAGAATTTCAAGTGAATACATAATATCATGTAGAACTATTAAGAAGATTTATGGTTCTGTGTATTTAACATCCCAGAATTTTGCACTGGGCCTTCTGGTACTGTTTATTTACTTAGGGTTGGTTTTAGGCTATAGGCATTAATAATTTTATGACTGAGTGTTCCTAACAGATGGCTTTATGGGCTGTAACAGCCACCAAAGAGCAGTGCCAGGGAGCAAAATGAAACCATATATAATACAAACAGTTGTGTGCGGGCTTGCTGTAGGTCACAGAAATACCTCATTTATTCAGTATCTTTCTGTAAAGGAGGGTTAGAAACACCAGCTAAGAATGGATCCAAAGGGACTCCCTCTGTATAATATTAGTGCTATATTATTGTGACTTGGAGAAGTGCATAATTGGTACCAGTCAAAGGGACCATTTTTCCTCTCCTTTCTCCCTTTTTGTGTGTCTTGATAGAAAGGCCTATAGATTCATGCCTTATTACAAGTTAGTGTGTGTGTTTGAGGACAGTATATGGTCTGTTACTGCTGAAAATAGAATAGCTTGTTGGCTTTTGGGGGTTCATGCAAAAGGGAATGAAGCAAGTGGAACAGAAAGTGGTCTGACCTATTTGTTGTGCAAGTCAATAGGGAGAGTGGTACCAGCCTGTTCTTCTGTGCCCCATAAATCTGCAGGCAGTGCACTGTGGTACCTGGTAGGTAGTTTTTTCTTGGGTCTGTTCTTTGTTAATACTCTTCCAGATCCAGGGAAGGAATCCAAGTCTGTAGGCCAGTGAAGGCCGTGTGAGACACGGATTCACCAAACTCTTCTGGTAGTTATTTTAAAGGAAAGCTTATGCGTGTTGACATGAAAGAAGTTTATGTATATCAGCATGAAAGAAGCACATTACAGGCTTGTAATCTAGAAGCCCATTTGGGTGTATGCCCAACTTTTCTGGTGGAACTCAAAGGTCTTGTGACTCATTGGCAGCCTCTGATGCTCCACATCAGGGATTTATCATTGATCCCACAGAAGTAGTGCCAAGGCTTACCTTATCTTGACAAGACTGCATTACATCCAGCTGCATCTCAATAACTTACAGAAGTTATGGATAACTCTTGCATAAATGGAGATTTAACAACTTGTAGCATGATTAGGGGACCTCAGACTATAGCCCACCCTTTTAATTACTGCAGAGACCACAGGAGGTAGGAAAAAAAAAACAACCACTGGGGCTCCTGGATAACTTTACTTGCTTAGTAATCTTGATAGGAATTTATTATCTGTTTGTGCCTCAAAATACCACAGGGAAAGAGAGAGGGAGAGAAGGAAAGTAAAGAAAGAAAATATTGTGTGATTTCTTAAGGTTTTACTTTGCTGAGCTAGTTTACAAGCAATACAACGATGATGTAGGATACAGCATGACTTGTAGTAAAGATTCAGGAGCATCTTGATGACTTGGAGCATAATTTAAAAAAAAATAAAGGCCTATTATGCCAATCTTTTAGGGACAAGGAATTCTTGTAGTAAAACTGGAGGTAATCTTAACAGTTTTCCAATTGTACAGCCTTTGAAAAAAAAAATCATGTTTCTTTTTTAATAATTTGGGAACACCTTGGGCCAAAGGAGTGCCAATTTACCAAGTAGTTCTGATGGACTAGAGCACCTGTGTAAATTCGCTGTAAGTGGGCAGGACTTTAACCTCCTCTACTTTTATATGTATGGTATGATGAGGGGGATAGAGAAGTCTGACAATGTAGTTTAAAATGCTATATGTTTGAATTAACTTGACTTGTGCTGTATGAACAAATATTTGAAGAATACAGTGAAATTTTTTTTTTTTTTAAGTGGAGTAAAATAAATCTGAGCACTGAGGTTAAGCCTTAGTAGATGTCGGTATGTATGGGAATGTACAAATAAGAATATCTTTAATAATCTGCCATCAATGCAGGGGCTGAATTTAGCTTTTCATATTTCACTGTAATCCGTACTGTCACTGGGGTCTGGTAGTTCTTCCTTTATCTGGTGTGTTGACCTCTTCTGAGCCATTATATCTTTTCTCTGCAGTAGCCTGATTTAAAAATGTCAGTCATTATCAATTAGGTTCAAAAAATATTCCTGGATGGTGGGTCTTCAATGCTACCTCTGAAATGTTAAGTGATGATTACATCAGAGGATGAGAAGCTGATTTCTATGCAGATGTCAGCAGGAGTCTAACCCTTATGGTAGGAACTGAAAGGCTGGCACACTTTATATCATATGCTTTTATGCTTGCTCAGGACCAGAATTATTAGCAATTTTGCTTTGTCTATATAAATCACGCTGTGCCCAGATGTAGTACTAGAGAAAGAAATCCTCCAAATACTTGTTTGGAGATCATGAATATAGCAAGTGTAAGGAGACCCTGATGATGATGGCTAGGCACATGCAAACTTGCAATGTGTAGAGTCGTTCTGTGGTGAAAACCTGGAGGTGGAAGTGCTATTGATCTCTTAAACTGGCAAGGGAAGCCCATTAGTGACAATGCTACAGACCAGTTTCTCCTAAAAACCATTCTCTGAGTGTTCTGGTAACAATGATGTGATCTTTGTGTAGAGAGTAGTACTGCATGGTCTGTTACCAGATGATTCACTGCAAGAAGCAGACAATCCTCTGTCTTCCCCTTAATGTCAGACGAGCTAATGGGAGGACACCAGACTCAAGTTTGCATTTTGCTGTTGCTACCAACAATTACGAAGTCATTCTACCTAGTACCCCCCAGAACTTTAGGGTGTCTTAAAGATGGCCAGCTATTCCTTGAGAGGTTTCAGTTTGCCCTGAAAGCAAACTATGGAAGTAGTAAGATCTTAGTTGCTTTCCCTAATTTTCGGTGTCATTCAGGGAAAACGTTTAACATTTATAAATTAGCTACTTGCTAATTTATAGATACTAATTTATCGTTGAATGTTACTTGCTTTTAAATCTTCTCTATTTTTTTCTTTTGATAGCAAGTGATAAGAGAGTTGCCAAAGAAAGAACATTAGCAATCCTAATGTGCCGGCTCTTGTAAGTGTTTCTATCAAATAATGCTGTGATCATTTGGAATAAAAGCTAATAGGACTGCTTTCTCCGGGAGTCATTTCCACACTGCCTACTAGTTTCTGCAGATTCTGATGGACTCTGTATGAATCTATATGTTTAGCCTCCTTCCCCACTGCCCCGTCTCTAATCCACATCTAGCAAGGGCCTTTTTAGCAGTTGTTTGTGGTAGGTAACTTGCTGCATGCTGTGGGTGTTGGATTATTGGATTATAAGGTTCTGTTTGTCTCCTCCCTAGGCTGGGTACCCTGAAATCACTTTTATCTTTTTTCAGCTTGCTGCTGTGTGGTCCTTTTGAACAACCTTATGTATGAATTAAAAAGAGGGAGGGAGAGGGGATGCTTACAAGAAGGAAACGTTTTGCTGACATTTGCAGGATAACTGTAAACATGAATAGTACTGCTATGTGTACACCTTTCTAGTACAAACAGCTCAACTTGCTTTATGACAGTTAGCATGAATATAAAATATTCATACACTATTCAAGTATGCAATGATGAGCTCAAAGAACATCACTCTTTCACGAGCTTGTTGGTATATTATTCATACTCTGTACTGTTGGTATCTTTAGACAGTATTTTTAATGTGCACATTAAATACTCAGAAATATGACTTATTTACACTTAATTTTTGTGAGACTTGCATCAAAAATGGTGCTGATCCTCACCTTGTATGCTGTGCAGAAGAATTAAAAAGTCCATCCCTCTCCTTTGCGATATTTGCATTTTGATTTAGATTAAGCTTTTTTTTAAATTGCTTCCTGCTAAGGTGGTTTGAGTGACAGTAACGTGAACTTATAATGAGATGGCAAAGTTGTGATGTTGTGGATGTTAATGGCATTGTTTCCATGTTCACAAAATTACCTGAGATTTTTCAAGTAGAAAGCAGTCCAGAACTTTAGCTAGAGTAAAGCTGCACAGTCCCAGTGATCAGGTATTTCTCTTACAACTTCTGTTTAGCCACTTGGGGCAAGTAAACCAATATTTATCCAGTTTAACTATGGGAATTAGGTGTGGGAAATCACCCTGTGAATATAAATGCATGTTCCCAAATTCTCTAATAAATATTTGAACCTTTTGTATAATTTCAACAAAATAACAAGCTGAAAAATACTGTGTTCTAATGAAAATCAAGTGCAATTTTCAACCTCCAAAACCATTAGTTTGGCCTGCACCAACTAAGAGATGGTAAATCATTTGCTCAGTCCAGTCCCTAATTGTTGTTGTTCAACTCACCAGTTGGTGTGTGTGTGAGCTTGGGGCAGACTGCAGCTCAAAGCATCTCTTGCCAGAGGGGTGACTTAAATAAAAAGAAGCTTTTGGAGGTAAAATGGAGGTGATGGGGATCTCATGCTGTTACTTTAGTTAAATTAATTTTAAAAAACTAACTAAATCAGTCAATCATGAGGAACAAAAGAATTGGAAATAAAACATCAGTCATTCCAGTGCTCATGGGACTGTTATTGCCACCCATTTTGCCTTTTCCATACCCCTAATTTCTCTTGCAATGACTTCTTACATTGTGGTCAGGAATGAGTGTAATCCTTGGCAGCCTGATCCAGGTTAAATCAAATGCAGACCCCACACCGATTTCTAAAATGCCGTGATTCCGTCACTTGTCTGTCAGTATGTTTGCACAAGGCTTCACTCAATGGGTTTCTGATTTTTGACTCAGGCTTGTGCACACATGATTAATGCACATTATTTTTCACTACTGTCATATGGAAAAGAATTTCAAAGGGGAGGATTTAGAGTTAGTTGCTCTCCCTAAATAGATAAAATTACAAGAACAGCTTCACTTTCGTTGACAATCAATGCCCTTGTGTTCTAGTGGTGTCAGAGTTAAAAAACACAACACTTCTTAGGGTTTGAAATACAGATTTTTTTTCTGAGCTGATATTCCTTCAAGATGGGAGTAAAATTGTATTAATTATTTTTTTCTCCAAATACTTACTATTTTCATGCCCAGTTGGGTTTGCATAGTAAGCAGACAGAAATAATGTCTAACTTTCACTATTTTTCAATATCTATTTTTATGCATATTCATTTTTCAATGATCTTTATTCAATGTTAAATCTTCTTTGCGGTTTGGATCCAACAATAAAAATATTTATTAATGATCTTTCACATATGAACTGGAGTAGGATGTTACCATGATAAATTGTAATGTGCAACTGTGCAATTTAAACTACTTTCTTGCAGTACCTCAGATCAAGCTTCTGTGTAAGGTACGTTTATTTAAAGATAATGATTAGTACAAAAGACAAATTGAGTAATTTTTTTTGGCTGTTAGATTAAAACACTATGTGAAAAACTGGATGCCAAAACAACCTTATGTCCTCAAAAAGACCCCTGATACATCTAATGTCTCTGAAACTGGTTTAGTCATCAGCTAGTGACGTATCACAACTTTATGCCCGGATTCCTTAATACTAGGAAGGTGCAAGGTCTGGCCTTTACCCATTCTGGGTAATGAAAAAGGAAGCTATCTACATTTATGTATCAAGAGTTAGTGGCTTCTGCATCACAGAGGACACTAAGCTTGGGTAATGCAGTGAGAATGCTAGAGAGGAAAGATTTAGAGATGGTCCTGGAATTAAATGTATACTTGGTATCATTATTTCAGGGAGGATGACAGTACTGACCGTGGATTCAAAGGCAACTGATCAAGAAGGTGGTAATGATATCTGCATTGAAGGCAGTTGCAGGGCTTCATATTCATATGCTCAAGTCTGAGGACTCAAATAATCTCCACCTCAGCCTTTGGAAGAGATAGCTTCATAAGGTGGAAATTTTGATAGCAAATATTTCTGTTGAAGCTATCTAACAGTGAGAAGATAAATACCAAATTTTATACATACACAGAAGAAAGGATAACAGATTATACTATACTACAAGTTGAAGGCAAAAATATTCTAATACCTGAGGGTAAATAGGAAATGATATAAAATCTATCACGAGTTTACTAAAGATAGATTTTTATCAGACTAATATAATGGTGTTTCTTGGCTAAACAGACAGTTTCTAGATAAAGACAATGTAATATTGTTTACTGTAACATTCAACATACAATGCCATGTGGGAACATGTTGGAGAAAATGACTTTGAGATTAAAAACAGGGACAAAGTAGATAAACTCATTTGGAACAGCTGCTGGGAAGGGCCCCTTGGTTGTCCAAGGGAGATGAAGCATTTATTTCACTGAAGGAGTGTTGCTTAGCCTACCAACAGCAATCTGGGTTAGTAGACCTGTGCTGTCTATTATAGCATCAGGACACAGTACCTGGAAGCAAGAATATTTTAGGATGCAAAGTAGTCTCTAACAATCAAAATAATGTGGTTCTGGATCAGTGTGCTGAACAGAGTAACAAGGGGAAAGAAAGCCTTTTATCCTTGCAGCTAGGAAGAGGCTGAGAGTATGTTACATGGCTCTTGCTCAGTTATGTAAGCAGCTCCATAAGGCATTTCTTTTGGGTTGTGGGAGAACTCGCTGGGTACTGGGGAGAACCTGAGATCTGCATGAGCCCTGGGTACATGTATTTGGTGGTTATCTTCTTTTGTCAAGTAGCACTAATGTAAAATGCCTTGTTTTTGCAAAATTTTCATCTAGATAGTTTCTTGAGTCTAGACTAGCTCTTAGTAAAAAGAGAAGCAAAAAATCTTTCAAAGACCATCTTGGGCCAGTTTGACATTTCTTTTTCTCTCATGGCATGCACTGTTTTTAAAATAATAAAGCAACAGCCATTTAAATATTGTTTCTCATTGCATGAAGATGCACTTGCAAATATTAACATATTTGTGTTTAGTTTTTTCAACCCTTTCTTTTTAAAATAAGGTATAAATGTTAAATGTTGTTATGTTTAGCTCAATACTTTTACACTTCTTCACAGTGTTATGTACTGCGGTGAATGACATTAATGATATTTTGTACACTTATTCTCTTATTGACTGGTTTGGTTTTTATTTGTTTTTTTGGTACTTTGTTTGTTTTCTTTTAAGAAGTATGTATTCCTGTGAAATTTCAGTTAGTGCTTTTCTTTGTGATCCAGAAGGAGATTTAGCAACAGTTGGTCAAACCACCTCAAATGAAATATATGTTGCAGTTGATAGCAACTGAAGGACCCTTATTTACTCACCTTGACCACATCTGTGTAGACTACCATTTAAGCAGGCTTGGAAGATGGTAGAAACTTCAGTATTAGCTTCATGTCACTAAAGCAAAGCTGAGGAGTTGTTATAAAATACAGATCTCAGTCCAGGTCCTGTAGGATGTATGACAGGTGTGACATATTCTCCATCTGAGCCTGTTTGCCGATGATTGAAATATGAGAGTATACATATTATTGATGCTATACTTTATATGATTTACTCTATTTAATTTACTTTAAAAGGAGGAAATCTTATTTTTCCTCATAGTCTATGATATATCTCTACAAATGAGATCCTTGACATACACTGAAATTTGTGGCATTCTCTCAATCAGAGGGGAACATTAGAATTATGATAAATCTGTGAGGTGTTACTGTAATTTTGATTTCTGGCTTATGTTACCTGTGAATAGAAAAAATGAGCAGGCAATCCTAAATGAGATAAAAATCTGATTACCAGTTACTTCCTTTATTTTATTTTATTTTCATATACTAATTTCCCCATTCCTCCTACTTCTTTTGTCCTTGTGTGTCAGTGTGATGGCACCAGTGTCCCTGCAGTACTGCCCTTCCACTGCTGGTTGTTGTTACTGTGCTGCTCTGCATCACCCACTGAAGAAGGTCATTCCCAATTGCCCTTCAAGGGCTGACTTAGGAACAGGGAAAACAGGTTTTGTCATTTGCTGCCAGATTTGCTTTTATGGTTCCAAATTTTTCTGCATCGGGTTATTAACCACAAATGCCAGCCTTTTGAGAGCTTCTTGTAATCCATTTTGCAGTGGTTTTATGCCTTGTGTCAAACCTGCTTCCCTTTCCCATCCCTTGAGAGTGTTTATTACATTCCTCTCTGTTTTTGAGGCCTTGGGGAATTACAGAAGTGGAGTGTATACAGGATACACTTGCCAATGATGTTGTTCGGGATGTGGATGGAGGGGTTACTCCTCTTTGCTATAAGGCAGTGGTGCAACCTCCATCTGGGAGCATGCCATGGGAGGTTGACAGTCTTCTCCTAGTGCTGTGCACCATCAAATCTCACAAAGATTCAGCAGGAGAGCAGTTGGACTGAAGTAGCTACAGTAGGTAGTAGCTCCACAGCAGCTTACAGGATGTATTTGGTTTTTTTCCCGTCCCTTACACATCTCCTTACTTTGTGCTTTGTCGATAAAACCAGTTCTGGGATGACAAGTTTTGATCCAAAGAGATAAAATCATGAAAGCTAGCCTTGAAGAGAGTGGCACAGAAAGTAACTTATTCTCTTTTTCCTTCTGGTAGTGATAAGGATTTAAAAAAAATAAATCAGAAATACCGCTTGGGCTATTAGCAAGCTACTGAGTGGATAAAATCCTGGGATTCAAGGGAGTTAATGCTGAATTTATGAAAGGGAATTCTGACTAAAAAGCTCAGGGCTTCATCATTAATCTTAGAAGTGAGGAAAGCAGGAATGCTTCGTTCCTCAGCCAGCTTTTCACCAGAGGAAGGCTCCTCAGTGATTAGCTTAATGTCTTTGTTAGGCTACTTTTAACTGTCACCAGCTCTTGTGGCACCTTGGGCAACACATGTGAGAATAATGGGAATGCCTTGCCTGGTATGACCTAAGTGTTCCTCTACCATGTTACAGGAGTTGTGTCCTGATGTGACATGCGAAGTCTTGGTAAAATAAAACTCTCACTGCATATCCAGCAGGTCTTTCAGGAAACATCAAACTTCATGTTTAGACAAAATCTGAAAATTCTTTGAGTTTCCTTGCGTTAAAACCATTAACATGTTTTCTATCAATCAGAAAGGGTGTATAGCCACAATATATGTAGCTTCCTTATATCATTTTTAGAAAGAATTTTTCCTCCACTAAGTCTTTAGTGTTCCAAGATAATTAAATTATTAAGTAGCTGCAGTCATCCCTGAAATACACACTGGGTTTCAAAAATAAGTTCACCTTTCTTTGGGGGAAATTTTGTGCATCAGAAGCATTCAAGGAACCCATAACTTTGCTCAGAATCACTTTTTTAATTGGAGACAACCTCTGTGCAGGAGCTGAAGTTTGGCACTGCACCTCAGCTCAGCCCAAGAAGAATGGAGCAAAGAAACCATGCAGGAGGACTGTCTAATCTCCTGAGAGCCCTGGAGGGATGTTAGCCTGCACTGCATTGCCCATCTCGAGGATGCGAGGTAAAGCTGTCCGGGTGACGGGGGAAGTTTTGATGGGGCTGGAGTGAAGTCTGAGAAGCAGAGGCGCAAGATCCCGTGTTCTTAATTTCTGTGCTCTGAGACTGTGGGAAATGCTTTGTATTCAGAGGTAAAGAGCACATTTCCTACAACCAGAACACATAAAGCTTTTTCTGTATTGTGCTAATAAAACAATTCTCTAATGCGTTTGCTTAAGAAGTAGATCTCCCTTGTACGCACAAAATCCAGATTGCTCAGGGAGATATGTCAGCCCTAAATCCCACAGAGATGGACAGACAGGTCTTTTGGAAGTGCTCCCTCAAAGTGAAATAAATAAGGACAATACAGCATTGAAAAACCTCCTACAGTTTCAGAAAATAGATACCCATATTCTATTTGCTAAAATACTACAGATAAGCATTACAAAGTATAGCCAAACCAACCTAATTATATTACCTCCCAATTCTAGTCTGATCTATTTCACTAATATTGATTTCACTTTGTATCCCATTTGAGCTTACAATGGCAACTGAATTAAGCCAATGTACTTAATTTTGATGTCTATCTGTGCAGAGAAAGAATAACATAGGCCCGGTGGAGATCATTACAGGGAACAAATCCTCCTGTAGATTTTTCTTATGCTATGGTACAGCATTAGTCAACCAATGCATCTGTCTATGCAATTTAAGAAAAGAAAAATCAGATGATTCACAATAAAAAAAAGGCTCGAAACAGGCTATTGAAAAGCTCATTAATTTTACAGCAACATCCATATATTGATTTCACTCACTGTAGGTAGAATTTTGATAAAGATGGCATTTTGAAATTGGTCAGAAATTACACTCTCCATTTCTTAAGATTATCTATTACTATTATTATTTTTTTAAACAACACTCTGTACATTGGTATAATCCATACACATCTATTGTAATTTGTTTAATGATCTTGTCTCCTGGCAGCAGTGTTCACTATGTCCTAAGTGGAACAAAATAATGAGAAGTCGATCTGGTAGACAGGCAACAAAAAAAATCGTACGTTTTGTAGGTATTGAAAACTTTAAAAAGGAGCTGATTTTGCTGAAACAGAAAAAAAGGCTTAGAGTTACCACGTGAACTTGGAAGATTAAATATCATGGAACTGGAAATCTTTTATGATTAGAGATAGGCAAAAAAGACTTTGAAGAGTAAATTCACTGAGAAGAACAGTTTAGTAGCTCAAACTCAGGACAAATCTAAACATATTGCTTCAGCTACAAGAAAAAAATGGAGGAGAATAACAATAGCTGGTTTCAACGCTTTCAAAAGGAAAAATTTTGGTTCTGTTTGAAGGTGTGCTTTCATAGATTTCTTTAGGGCTAATAAGTCAAATCTAGAGCCATATAAAATTTTCGGAAATAAATCAGGAGGAGAAAAAAAGGCTTAAGGTCACCTTGAAACACTGGAGTTTTTTTCCTTTTAGTTCTTGTGCTGAGCAAAAATCCATTATTCACACAGTGGCAGAGACTTTCAACTGATTGGATATTTATGGGTAACAAGAATATCCAGTGTTTTAACCCTCAGGCTCCAGGAAACCTTCTCTAACTTCTAGCAATGGAGCTGTTAAAGGTAGTTACTCCCGGGAAGGGAGTACGTGATTTCTGACTTCGAAGATTTGAATCATGGTCTGAAGTAGAGACTAGATTTTGTATGACAAAGCAGGGGCCGCAGGTCCCTCACACAATTCTAGTTTTCACAGGAATGTTAGACTCTGGTCTAAAGCCCTAGACATGACTTTGCTGCAGGTAAGCTGTGAAGGATGGTAATGAAGGCAGGATGCTGACAGGCACAAACTGCACCCTCTTGGTAGTTGTTACATAGGCATTATTTGTCATCCAAAAATACAGTTGTTGCACCTTTTACGTATGTAGACCCAGGTCTATTATTGCAGGGATGAACTGAAAGGAAAGTAAAAGGATCCACTGCAATATTTGCATGTTCATAAAACTTAATTAACCAGTTACAGGGCAACTAGAGAATATGTACATATTTTGCACAGGCCCTTTTTTTTATTGTTTGAAAGGAATAAATGGTAAGACCCCAAAGCCTCATATTTCACATTCACATTTATATAATATAATATTATGTTGTGTGTTGTAATACAGGTGGGTGATTAATTCATATTAATGTGTGAGTGGTGGGTAGGTAACCTAGAGACCACTAAGAGTTGTTTGAGTTTGTCTCTACTGTTGACAGCCATAGCTATGACTAATTAGGGGCTACTGTCAAATGCTCAGCTTTGGTAGCATAGGTGGAGCTGTGAACTTCTGTATACATATGGTATACTTGTTAAAACCTCAGTTCTATAGATTTAATCCTAACCTTTTTTCTTTCTTTTTTTTTTTAAAATATATATTTATGACAGATGAGGAACACTTTGCATGTCATTGTCTTCATTATGAATTGGATTTGCTCTTCAATCTTGATGTATTTTATTCTCTACCTTATATTTCACAGGCTGTGCATACACAACTTCTCTGATAGGAACCTTATCCTCTTGTGTTAATTTGATATCTGACATTCAGAGAATGACCCTACTGCAACAAAGATGATGATTGCTTTTTACCAATTAAAATATACCCTGACATGAAGTATTAGGCCAGCTATTTATGTTAACATTTTAAAAGTATCTGTCAGTCAATGCAAATTGTATGACTGGAAAAGGCAGGAGTCGAATAAACTGGTAGGTGAAGTCAGGCAATTAATTTTCAATTTTTCAGAGAGAAAATAGGCAGGGAGTCTTTGATCTTTGTCATTTTCCAAGAGGGAGACCCCAAGCAGTGTGCACTCGTTTATTTTACGAGGGTATCCTAACCCTCTGAAAGTATTAACTTGTGCAAATTAAACAATGCACTTGGACTTCCTTAAAAATCTCTCAAGTATTTACTTCCTCTGCTCATCATGTTCCTTAATTTCCTAATTTCATACTTTCTATCCTTCTCTGAGAGTCCTTCTCCTTATCCAACAATTGCCCCGGGTTCTTTGTCGCTTGTGAGCGATGGGCTCCGGTGTGCCCTGCTGTCCTGCGCAGTTGTTGCTTGGGATGTTGAGCAGTACCTCGGGTGATGAATATGTAAGATGAGACACCCAGCCTCGCTGTCTGGAGCTGTCAGTTTTCTCCCTGACAGGTTTCCTATGTGGTGGTCTCGAGCTAATTTAGGCCAGTCAAGGATTACCATTTCTGCTCACCCCAACAAGTGATTCGAGGATGTTATTTAGGAATTTCTGAGCATGGTGATTATATTTGGAGAGGAGCAAGTGCCGCTGCATTCCTGCCCTTTCTTATCATTACCATGACAGATAGGGATAGACATACACAATATGTTGTCCTAGAATTCACGCTGTTCCAAAATCTCTCATGTCACTTTGAAACCCAAATCCTTCACATGGCATCTGGTATATAATAAACACTTCAAATTGTTGAGAGATTACAGAGACAAAAACACATTTCTTATAATTTTTTTGGGTTTACTGAGGAGGGCAAAGCTTGATGTCCAAGTCTGCATGTGAACCAGTGCTCCTGGTTTCATGTTCTCAAGTACCATACTGCAGTCAATAGGAGAGACCCTATTCCATTTTTTTCTTAAATGCTTAATCAGAAGAGCAAGATGCAAACACAGATAATATAGTCAAGGGATTTTAAATAATGGTGTATTTATCCAGGATGGCAATGGTATTTTGTGGTGCTGAATTGCAATATGTATTTGAAAACTGATGATCTGTTTCCTGAGGACTACTTTCACTGGAAGTGCTTCTTGCATGGACCTGTGAGTGACTTGGCTCAGCCCACTCACAAAGAGAATTTGTTGCAAGTTTCAGTGCTGGGCAATAAGTTGGTGTTAAAGGCAAAGATCTGGGAAAATGCACATTAGTTTTTTTTGTATTATCTTTTTTATATTATATATTTTTAAAAAGGTAAATATAAACAAGGCTCAGTTAATGGCCTGCCAAACAGTGCATTCAATGTGAGAGAATTTGTGCAATGAGAGAAAAATGTGTAAACCCTTGCTGACTGAATGCCAGAAACCCATAACTAAATGGTGTTTTGCAGTGAAATGCACTCATGCCACTGAGCTCCCAAAGTAGGTGAGTCGGCTTGAGTACTTGTTAACATTACAGGATTTTAATCTATGTTAAAAAAAAAAGGTTGATCAGTCTAGGCAGTAGCATCTTAAATGGGAGATATGCATATTCCAGTTCTTTCATTGCATGGTTGTTATTTTTAAAACAAGTTTATGCCTTCTTTAGTTCTCTGTGTAAGCCTCCATGTGGTTATGGTCTGCAGAGCCCCATTCAAAAGAGAAAATAGTAATGAAAATATCTCTGAGATAATAAATCCATAGTAAGTTGTAAACTTTCATCAATTCCTTCAAGAAATTATAGAGACCAAATATAAAAACAGAGAGTCAGAATAGGAACTTACCCATCTATGGGATTCAAATTCTGCTGATGGAAGATTTTTTCTTGGATCAGCCAGCTGCGTGTTCCTCCACCAAAAAAATCCTGACTTTTTGGTTTGGTGAATATTTTTATCTTTTTTTTTTGATAGATGGCAGGGATATTGCTGGAATCATTCTCTGTTATCACCATTTTGTGAAGTGCTAATTTTTTTAGCCTTGATGATTAATAGTAGATGATTTATCAAATTTATATGGGTGGCAGGGGAGAACAGACACCCTAATAGAGTTTTGTCCTTGTTATAGTGGCTACTGTAGAATTATGCAGTGAGATCCCCACATACCTCCCCCGCAACTTGAATTCTGAGTAGATGAATCAGACAAAGGATATGATAAAAATATCATTAACCTCATTTTACATTCAGGGAACTGAGTCAAAGAGGAAAGAAATGATTTCTCTAAGGCCTGTGGCAGAGGTGTGAACAGAAATCAAAGTTCCCAAGCCCTTGACTCCATTTATTTCTTATTAGTATTGCAGCAAATAGGCATACCTCTCTCAAAGACCAAAGGACTTCCCTGCCTGATAAACTGTATGATCACGCAGTAAAAATCTTACCAGGTCCTGTCCAGAGACCCTGTGGTGCAAGTACAGAAATACGTCTCTGCCACAAGAGTGTCTCATCAAGCCTGTTTCGGGAGATGCTGCCATCACAGTTTTACAATAATAAGGATGTGTGTGAACTGTCCTAATCAGAGAGGATTGTTTTATTTTGTGTGTTGGAGCAAATGACACAATATGGTCTCCTTTAGTGTGAGAAAATGTGCCTTTACAAATTAATGGTCCATACACATAAAAGAAGGCTTCTGCTTCTCTCCGGTGGCAAAAGAAAAGGTGCCTCCTGAAAAGAGAGGAAGCCAGAATTTTCTGGGATTTAATTTTCCTTTTGAACGCTGCATGTTCCATTGAAATTGTGAGGTACTGGGAAGATATTCAACATTCAGTGCTAGTGTTACAACAGTCACCTGCTTGGGAATCACCTTACTCTTTGAAGAAGGTGATGTGGTTCACAAATAAGTTTGTAAATTTGAAAAAGTTGTGAGGTAGCTATTCTATAATTCATTTTCTTCCTCAGGCAATTAGACAATTCCTTGATATTTATGTAGCACTTTTTGTTCATTGTCTTGGCTTTAAAGAGAATGAACTCCCTAGGATTGGCCGTTGGTCACATAGACCCAATGAACGTTCAAGGTCAAAAGTATATTACATTAGGAATAGTCCTGGTTGGACAGAAACATTCGTTCCTCATTAAGGCAGCCATCGTAGCAAATGAAATTATAGTCCTATAAATCTGATTGTGTCTGTGCTAGAGTGAGGTAGTGTCTCAGTGTTCAATTTCCCAGTGTACAAAATGCCATACACGGCAGGAATTCAGGAACTTTTTATGTGGCAAAGAGAAAGGAAGAGCCTCGGGCAGCAGACATGACACTGAATGAGAAAACTGTGAATATGTTGAAGGATGACAGAGAAATTTCTTTTGGCGACAAATCTACTTTTCTAGCCTATTTCTTTGAAAGAAATTGAACAGGGAGTGTCTGCCACCTTTTGCTGTCTATCAGCCTGAGTGTAACATTAATTTAGGAGAAGTCATCTCAGCAGCAGGTTCGGCTAGGAAAGGAAATGAAAGACTGTATCCTCTGAAAAATGCCTCTTTATCTGCCCGTGGTATCTGAGCAGTTAAAGAATTTCAGTGATGTTTCATCATCTCTCCCTTCATTAATGCATTTTTCAGAGAGACAACAAGAAGGATAGTTTAGAAAGATAAATGCAATTCATGATGTAATGAAAAAAATCAGGAAACAATTACAAAACCTTTTTTATGAAATGTTTTATGAGTCTGTATTTGCATCTGGGGAATATTAGAGTAAATATTGTGTAGGGAAATTAGTTTTAATTTCATGCTAACGGAAAAATCAATTCGGTTCTAATTAGGTTATGATTTTTAAAATACAATCAGGCAGTCATTTCAGTGTTTTGATTAGATTGTCCTATCATTTGTTTGGGTTTTGATAAATGCTACTTCAGAAAATGACTTTCAACACAAAAGCCTATCTAGAGCAGAAGAGGTTTGATTTGGGAGGGTTATTCTAAATGCAATAGTGTAAAAATTCTTAAAGTGGGTCATTGGCTGCAAGCAATTTAAATGTAGTGAGTAGACCTGGGGCGCTTCAGTCTATAGTACAATGTAATGCAGGTGTGGACAGGATGAGTGAGAATTGTTGTTGATTCTTTAATTTATATCTGTTCAATAAGGACTTGTAACTTCTCTGGCAGAAACCAAAAAATTCTCTTTATTAATTAATACTTGTAGAGAAACGATCTGAGGGCATTATTGCTTCCCTCACTTGCATACTTAAGTGTTTCTTGACCTTGCAACATGCAAGCTGGTAAGGCTTTCCATGACTTTTTATATAAAATATGCCCCGAGAGAACCAGAAAGTAAATCACAGCAGCATATTAAGATTGTGATCTTCAAGCTGCTTTTGAAAATCTCAGCCAAGATCATTAAGTGAAGCTAACTCAAAACATAATATGTGGATAGTGTGAGTGTGTAGTATAGGGTGTATACAAAAATAAAGTCTATACAATGTGAAATGTACTTAATAGAACATTAAAGTCTGTTTAAACTGCCATTAATTAAAAAAACCCAAGGCTTAAAGAAAAAGGACTGGGTACCCTTGTCGCCACTACAGTCCTGCATAATTCTCTTCTTGTGTCTTTGGTTTTGTTTGAACAAGTAGGCATTGTTGTCTTCTGAGTGCCAACTCAGTTCCACAGCTTGACTTCTGTGGTGATCCATACAGGGAGATGAAATGGTGATGGTTTCTTTTCGTTTTTCTGTATTCTCGATACATCTACTCCATCTTTTTGTGTGTGTTTTTCTGTCCTTTTGAGTGACAAGTGCCTTTACCGAACAGTATATTATGATCAAAATGTCTTGTGCAAGAGCTAAAACTGAAAATACTGGCATTAAAAATTAATATGGTTGTCAATCAGATGTCCACTTTTGCATGTGGCATTGCTTGAGGTAAAGTATGGCATTACTCTTACGAGATCTATGATTTAGATTATTTCTTGAGACATGCCTGGAGATTTTTCTAAGTTGGTTGTAAGGAACATTATATGAAGTTAATGAACAAAAAAAAGAAAAAGTGAGAAAAAAAGGCAGTGTACCCTTCTATCATCAATAAGAAATATAAAATCATTTTTAAAATTGCTATGAAGAAAGAAAAGTGGGGAAGGTGTGAGGTTATGCCATTTCCTCGGAAAATGTCTTGGAAAGAAATCTATGCACACTTTAATGTAAAAATTAGAAATTATACAGTGACTAGCTTTGATGTTTAGTAGAAAACCATCAGTGATTTGCAAGAGTTTTATTTGTACAATAAACTATCTCCTGAGGGTTTTTCTGGGGGATTTTTTTTCCCCTGGATATTTGAAATTTTCAAAGCTGTTTATGATGTATTTTTCATGTTGTATGATTTATACTGTGGCCAGTGATTGGAATGTGTGCTTAAATAATATATTCAGGTTGTATCATATACTCAGAATTTTTAATTGTTCTTCCTGCAACTTCTGGATTAATGGGCATAAATTCATCACAGGTTATTAATAAGATTATTAAATATCATAGCAGTTAAATCCTTCTGAGACTTGAAGTTTGCGGACTTAAGCAGATCAGAGTTTGTAGCCCCATTTTAGATTGCTTGGAGGACTTCCAAACAGAGTGGCAAGTTAATTAATAACCGCACACCAAGCCAGTGCACTCAAAATCTGTGTTGGACAACAGGTTGAGAAAATGTTGTTTTGGACATATTTCTAAATCTATATTGACACTAATGGAAATTTCAAAAGTCCTGCCTCTGGGGAATTGGTAATATATTCATAAAAATCAATGTTGTCCAGGAGGACTTTGTCCTACGTTTTCTTCTATGATCCACAGAAAACAAAAAAAGAAATGCTTCTTGAAGACCTTTCCAAAAAGAAACTGAGCCACAGTCTGTAAGTGTCTCCCTTGGCTTGAATAGGTGTTTTTGAACACCTACCTTGAGGTCTAATTTTTCTGATCACAAAAGGGAATTTTGACTTCAGTATGAATTAGGAACCTCTTTAACTCTTCAATGTCCTGAAAAGTTGCAATGGGATATGGTGGAGTACAGCTTCCAATTGGAGAAGACTAAGGTGAAGGACCGCTCGTGAAACTGCTTTATAACACATGAACTCCTGTTAAAATGCTGTATGCTTCATGATCAGTGTTGTAGTCATTTAGACAAGTTAGAGGGCTGGGCAATCAACAACTATACAAATTTCAATAGGGGAAAGTGCTGGATTCTGCACCTGGGATGGGACTCACTGCAATATAGGAAAGATATTAAGCTATTAGAGAGTGTCCAAAGGAGGGCAACGAAGATGATGAAGGACCTGGAGGAGAAGCTGTGTGAGGGGAATGACTGAGGGCATTTGGTCTGTTCATCCTGGGGAAGAGGAGAGTGAGGGGAGACCTCATTGCAGTTACAACTTCCTCGGGAGGGCAGGCACTGATCTCTTCTCTGTGGTGACCAGTGACAGGACCTGAAGTGACAGGCCTGAAGTTGTGTCAAGGGAGGTTTGGGTTGGGTATTATAAAGAGGTTCTTCACCCTGCGGGTGTTTGGGCATTGGAATAGGCTGCTCAGGGAAGTGGTCACAGCACCAAGCCTGACAGAGTTCAAGAAGGGTTTGGAAGATACTCTCGGGTACATGGTGTGACTCTTGGGGATGGTCCTGTGCAGAGCCGGGAGTTGGACTTGATGATCCTTATCCCTTCCAACTCGGCATATTCTGTGATTCTGTGAATTCTTTGGCTCCCTTGCAGGAAAAGCTATCTTTTTTGCTAACTGTGGCAAAGTGGGACTTATCTCAATTGTTAAGAAAAAGATAAAGTGAACAAACATTTTGTTTTCTAGTCCTATTCCCAAAGTAAAATTAGATGCATATTTAGTTTTTTTACTTTTTGGGAAGAAGTGACAGTTTATAATCTATTTTTCATTAGCTGAGAAACCTGTTAATATTTGTATGATTGGCACATGTACTGGGTTGATTGGCACAAATGAAATGTCTGACATGCTCAGAGTGAGAAAGACTATCCATGGATAAGAGCAATTAGATGTCATAAGGAGGTTTTACAACTGAGATTCTAGCTCTACTCGTTTCTCTAAGAGTAAATTCAGGCTCAAACCTATTCGCAGCTTTCAGATTAGTATTTTGCCGGTACAAAATGTTGAGCAGCAGTCCTTTTTTCCCCAGTCTGATTTACATTGTGGACTTCGCAAGCTAATCCAAGGCAGCACATTCAGAAGTCAGATGGTCTGGTCTTTCTGACCTGTGCTTGACTCAGGACTGGTGATAAATGGGTTACATGGCCTTCAAGCATCCCAGGTCTGAAAGGGGCCCTGGGATGTTAGGTATAAGTTAGGGTTTACTTCAGGTGATTACTTTATAGCATGTATCTACTACTTATAGTATATATCTAAATTTTGCAGTGCTCTGCATCACTGTGTGATAAGATCTGGAGTACTCATCTCAAGTCTTGATGAAAAAGAACAGTGCTTTTTGAGTTGTTTACTTCACCCAGTGCTAGGTATTTTAGGCAGCCTAAACATTTCATTGACTAAATTTTATGTTTTGAATGCTTAAAACTGTGTGACTCTGCTTATGCCACTCAGTGTGCATTACAAGTCTGTGGGATCAATATTCTGCTGCCTTGGGATTCCTGTGGAGGAAAACTGGTCAAGACAGACATATTTTATATTTTGTTACAGTGGGGTTACAACTGCTGTTACTGTATTTCATGATGAAAAAGTTACAGAGGGTGTAAAATCATGAAGGAGCGAGGAAACTTCCTAGATAAGTTTTCTGCAGGCCATTCTGCACAACTGGTATTTCCTCATTATTTTTTTTTGCAAGAAAACAAAGTTGCAATTACTGTATGAGTCAAGGCACACCTGTATTCCCGCTTCCCCACAGACTGAGAGTTGCAGAAGGAAAGCTCCAGCACACCACACTGCAGGGGGCTAGAAAGGATGCACCCAGGGCAGGGCAGCAGATGAGAAGGGAGGCAGAGGACCTTGTGAGCTTACTGAGCTCTGCTCTTTCCAAACTAAGCATTAAATACCAGAATTTTTATAGTTCCAAAATACATTCCTTCCCTCCACACACTCAGGATTATTCTGTGTGGGTTAGATGATGCTATCAGCTTTAGACAAGATAAAGAATAGACTGTGTTGTGTCCCAACTGATTTACAGTAGCTGAATTCTTGAGCTAAACCTGGCAAATGCTAATGTATCTGTAGCCCACCCCTTCTTCTGTACTCAATGCCACTAAAAAGAAATAGACTTTGGACATGGCCTGAACCAGCAGAAATATAAATGCAGGGATGACTTTTAGCTTCAGTTTTCCATCGCTTTAGTTTTCTCACTTCTTGATGCGACCCTGTAGCAAATAACAGAGGTGTGAATTGATTTTTGTGGAGTGGCTTGGAATGTGATCTCATGCAAATGAGTGCATGCTTTGGCTGATAGAATTATCTTGCCAGGGGTTTGCACCTTTCCTCAACCAATGCCCCGCAGAGCTCTGCTTGTAGGGAAAAAACTGTTCAGCACAAGAAAAGGCTGCTTTAAATGGAGTGACAGGGCACACAGCCAGGAGGATGCTGGGAATAAACAAAGAAAATTAGTTGAAGACATAGTGTAGGGTTTATCAGAGCTATTATCTGTGTCATATTGCTTGCATAGCAAGACCTGTGCTTAAATGATTTATGCTTCTAAATGTTGTGGTACCTGCATTAATCCCATATTGGATCATTCTACAAATGGCAAGGAAATTTGAGTTGAGAAATGAATGTTAAAAGTGATCACATGTTAAAAGTAAATGTTAAAAGCAGATGATATCCATAAGGCTCAGAGCATGGAACAGAAGATTCACAAGCCTTGCAGGAAGTTGCTTTATTATTCTAACCTATAATCCCTGCTGTGAGGAACGCTGCCTTTCAAGCCCACATATGGGATGTTTCTCTGTGATAAGAGGAAACTTTAACAGGTTGATGTAAACATTTCCAAAGTACATTAAATAGCAGAATCTCACATAAATTCTGCTGCAAAGACAGCAATATGCCTCCCAACCTCGTTTCTTAGTGTAGGGTTTCCATCTTTTATTATCTCTTAGTATCTTTACATTCCATAATCTGTTGCACAATTTGATGCTAATATGACATTTTGAAGACTGCAGTCAGTGCTTTCAACCTGAACCAAAGATTTAGTGGAAAATAAAAAATAAATTAAAAAAATCAGTGACTTGTTGAATCCTTAGGTCAAGCAAATTGTTACTTTGCTGGAATGTTATTGAAGGATGTCAGTTTTCTTTGTGACAGTCTCTAGCCCTGGATCCAGTGGAGTGGAATGCCATGAGTCTAATGGATATCAGTGGCATGTGACCCATGAAATTACATGCATGCGTATGATCTGTCAAGCAGTGTTGGCCACCATAAAAAAAAAAGGAAGCAAAAAAAGTCAACTTCTGTGTAACTCAGTAAACCAATCACGGTGGGAATTCAAATCTGTTTGAACTTGGTGCTTCCTTCTTAGAGGTCCTCTTTCCACCAACTGTCTGTCTGCAGTGGTTTTTTTCACTGTTTTGTGAGTGTAGAGGTGCATGTCGCTTGTGGTATCACATGAGAATCTCAAACCCCTTCAGGCAATGGTTTGGTTTTCAGTTTCTGTTCAGTACCTCTGTCTCTATAAAAAAAGAAATGGAAGAATCTTGCATCATTAACGCTGATTAATTAAACTTTTTTTTTCCTTTTTGGTGGTACATGTGTACTTACTCACCATGATGAGCCATTTAATTCACATGAGATAATGGGGGACAGTGTAAGTGAATCTGTGTAGGTGCAGAAATGCTGTGTGGTGTCAGTGGGAGAGCAAGTTTCCCACTACACTAGGGAAAAGGGAATCCATAGACATGACCACATGCTATCTTTTCTTGGATGATCCAGTGAGAAAAAGTCTTCGTTAGAAAAATCTGAGATTTTTTTTAGTGTGTGGTTGAGAGGGTAAATAAAGAGATACGCTACATTCACATCAACTCAATCGTGCTTTCTTTTAAAAAAACCTCAGAAATTAAAATTTGCATGGCTATTGTTTCACAGCAGTGTTGCTCTTTAAATAGATTTTACAGGTTGCTTTTATAGCAGAACTCTAACAGCTGCAAGTTCATGTACAAGGTTGTGTAAAGATTTGATTTACAATTTTATTTTTTTATGAAGCATGTACCTTTTTTATTCATTCTGTCTCTAGCCATCATAGCTGTTGATGGAAAAGGGGAAAATATTCTTCTAGTGTACAGAGAAAGAGAAAAATGAGTGGTGTGTTATTTCACTCAGAAAAGTAAGATATTTGTATTTTTTAGCCTTCTGTTGTCTGTAAAAACCTTTTTTTAAATGCATTTCAAGAATCCTTTAAGGATCACTTGTCAATTTGAAAAAAGAATTTAAAAAATCAAACACTCATTACTAAATTATCTTTTATGAGAACAGAAGGATCTCTGGATAATAAGCATTTGTTCTAAAACAAAACAGTTATTTGTTCAGGGTATGGAAGTTATTAATTATTTACACCTCTTCCTACCTCAGTTCTACCTCTAGTTAAAATTCATGGCCTAGGCACTCATCAAATATTGATTTTTACCAAAGTTGATGCTTTCCCTTTAACATTATTATAATGAGGGATAAAAATCAAATTGCCTTCACTGAAACTCAATCATTCTCACAAGCCATCTGCATTGATCTTTTTTCTAGGTTTTACCATAAATTATTCTATTCAATTAAGTAAACCCCACACATAATGACATTTTGTGAACTAAATAATTTATTGACTATTTTCGGATAAACTTACCAGGCTCTGATGCACAGTTATTTTCATAACATTAATAGTAATATATATAAAACCCTTGCAACTGAATGTGTGTCAGATTCTTTGTTTGGAAAGACGAATCACCTGGGAGGTAGAAATCTTCTCGCTTAGAAAAGAAACAAATTCTGTCATTGTCATATTTGTAGTGACTCAGTCCCTTCTCATTAGCAAAATGAGGGGGGTTGCATGCAATGCTTTCTGGTGACAAAACAATTGCAAAATGATTTCCAGCTAAAAGTGGTTCTATTAGCAACAAGGCTTGTAAGGAAATTGATAAAAAATAGTCTGTTTTACAGTTCACTGGTAAGATCTGATGAATATAGTAGCTCCTTGGAGGGATTCAGAGAGTTTTCCTCCTCTGCTGTGCAATGGTTGCGCTTCTGTGTCACACACATTCTTGTCTCCTCCTGACAGTTCCTTTGGAAACCTGCCCACTTTCTAAATGAGTTTTGTTTCACATTTGAAAAGTCATTCAGCTCCTGTAGACTGAGATTTTCAAGTGGAAAGGATGGTTTGTAACTCTGAACTCTACTCCTTCAACCAAGGAGAGGGATTGCTCCCCCACGTGACGAGGTTGTGTTTTGTAGGTGGTTGATTTGGGTAGTAACTGGGTCACAAACTTTAGATACAAAACAGGTTTTTTGAAAATGCATAGATTTTAGGAGAACCTTGTCATAGCTGTGAAGGTGTAGTTGGGCTGCTTTTAATCATATATGAAAAGTTTCTGTTGGGGGTATCTAGGGAATGCCTGCTGTGAGGTGTACTCAGCAAACACACTGGATGCAACCAAAGCATCTTTTGAAAACAGAAGAACAAAACACATTTAGGCACTGTGGAGTATATATAGGTCCACATTGTTGTTGAAGATGACACTGAATACAGAATTGCTTGCAAATAAGTAGTACCAACACTGGCATAGAGAGAGTTTGGAATATGTGTTCTCACTTTGATTTTAGCATGAATTGTGCACTTTAAGTCCTTGTTTCCATTGCAAAACATGGTGATCATTTTGGGAACTATGGTGCTGCTAAATTTATAGAAAGTCAATATATGGTAATAGTATTGCTTAAAAGCTAGAAAAGCCCTAAAAAAAGAAAGATATGCAAAATAGCATGGAATGAAGAAGTCACCTTAGACAGCTTAGTAGTTTTATTTTATTTTGCTTTGGTTAATTTTATTTTCGAAAGAGAGGTAGTTCCATAACACAAATCACAGTGTGGAGTGGGAGTAAGCACCCGTAAAATTGTGTAGTATTTATGTATTCGGTGCCAGCATGGGAAAGGGCAATTGTTCTTCATTCCTTCTTTTAGCACAATCCATTTTATATGCTGGAACAAGGAGTCAAACATTTCAGTCCATCTAGGGTTAGAGTTTCTCTTTATTTCTTTCACTCTTTTTTAGCTTTTGAATTCTTTGATGTCATCATTTTGAAGGCTTGCTACTGCTGCTTACACTGTGTCTTGCAAAGTCTGAGTAATAGATTTACAGGTAAATAGTAAACTTGTAAGTTTAAATGCAAAAGCTTGTATTGATTTAATTCCCCATTAAATCGGGTAATTTTGTGGTCCAGTACCCATGCATTAAAACACGTAGCCCAAACACAAAATATCACTTTTTCTTGCTCAGTGCTTGGAAGAAAATAAAGCTCACTGTTGCTCTGCCCATGTGCTCTTGTCTGTACTATTGTCTTTATATTTGGATACTGCTTAGGAATATAAAGCATCCCAATGTGCTGCCCTGACTACTTGCAAATTCAGGCTTTTCCTGCTGCATTTTGCTGGTGAGATGGTCTTCATGAAATCAGACCCTGATTGTGCTCCTGTTTTGAGACTGCTGAATGAGAATTCTTCTTTTAGCCTCCTGTGTTACTCTGTGTTGTGCTTGTGGAGCAATGGTGTCACACCTTTCACAATGAAAAAGATTAATACAGTGCAGGATAGGCACTCTTCCACATCCCACCCACTGCTTTCATTCATAAGAGGTAAGAGTCAAAGGGTTTGCTGGAACTCTCCTTTGTCTTTTGTAGCATGGTGTGCTCTTTGCAGAGATTTAAGCTAGGGGGAATTTACCTGGGCATGAGCTGATACGTGAAATGAGCATCTGAGATTCTGCTGATGTCCAGTCCTCATTTAGCTGTGAAGTTAAGCAAACACCCAGTTGGATGGTTGTGAACAGGAACCTATAGCATTTGGATCAAGCTCTTGTTCCTTTAGCTTTTTGCAGTCCGTGATGATGGTTGGCTGTATAGGTAATGCAAGGTTTGCTTCCTTGTGCTTTGGCTTTATTAACACCAGTGGGATTTCAGGCTTTTTAGTTTTCATTCCACTTGAGATTCTTTTCTCTAAATTAATGGATATTTTGAATAAATCATTGTGAGGCAGGGCAATGCATGCTGTAGGGAAAAAAAAAATCATTGAGCCAGCATATCTGAACAGGTTTCATGTCTATTACTCACATACCTTGAGAGGCCAATACATGTGTAACTTAATGAGGATTTTCTTCTTTGAACCACAGAAGGCATATGTGCCTGACTTACATGCCCAAGTGCTAGATAAAGAGAAAGCAACTCAAGACCACTAAGTTCCTCTTTATAGATATATTACCCATAAAGCACATAATATTAGTGCTGCCAGTGTTGCACTGAAATGCTCTAACTGGATCAATGTATTCTTGTATCTGGAAAGATGATCATCAAATAAACGTGTCATTGCTGCCTTTATTTCAGCCAATGTGAAATGTGTTATAGTTAACACTGAACAAGAAGAATTCATGCTGGGACATATTGTGAAATGTTAATTATAAGAAAAATACCCATTGGACTGACTCCCACTGCTTCTGATTCATGTTAAGGAAATTCCTAGAGGGAAAAGAACAAAAATGCCAACTGTGCTCTCCATTTGCAATTTTTGTGGGGAATCACTGCAAAGGTAATGCAGTGTTGGATTTTCCTATATACTGATACACACTTACTCATCTAATCTGCCTGGCAGCATGATGGAATCACGAGAAGATGTCTTATTCCCTCTTTCTTAGGATTTGCCTATTGTGACTCATATGGAAGCATTTCTTAAGCCCCAAAGCACCTCAGCCACATCTTGATCCACTCTGGGGTAGGGCCTCAGCAAGCACCAGTCCTTTCCTGGTTCTGCCTGAGGGATGGCAAACATCTGTGCCTTGCAGGAGCTTCTGTGCGCTCTGAGCATATGCAGATTTGAGTGGATAGAGAAGTGAGGAATAAGTGTGCAACGTCAAAGCCTTGAACTTATTTCGGGATGAGATGAATCATTACAGGAATAGACTCTCATCTCTTACAGAGTCAACTGCCTTTCAGGTGTCTAAATTGGAACAGATGAGTTCCTCCCTTCCAGGCGAATCTTGTTTTGTAGAGAGTGGTGACTGAAGAGGGGACATGAAAAGGATTTCAGTGTGCCAGCTGATCAGGATAAGTGTATCTGCCTCTTACATCAAGGCATGGGGAGTTGCTGCAGGGGATCTTCCTTTTTACCTAACTAGGGTACAAGTGTTGTGCCTGTTACTAGTCAATTCAAGTGCCTCCGGCACCGTGCACTTCACAGCCCAACTTTGGGAGTGCCATAGAATGATTTGGGTTGGAGGAGATCTTAAAGATCATCTCGTTCCCACCCCCCTGTCATGGGCAGGGATGCCACCCACTAGACCAGGTTGCCCAGGGCCCCAGCCAACCTGGCCTTGAACACCTACTTGAAACCAACTTGGGAAGAGACACTGCCCAGGTGTGAACAGCTGTGATGTGGAAAGGCTTCAGCTGTGCTAATTGCACAGGTTTGAATTTGCATAGGTGCTGACACACCAAAGCCTATGTGGCTGGGTCAGTTTTACCTTCCCACAGATCAGCACTGATAGGACTAATATCCTGCAAGCCACATGCTTTGATTTCACCAACCAGTGTTTAGACTCAGCTAACTGCTGTTACCGTAAAGATTGGAATTGAGTGGGAAATGAGAAACAGTCCCTGTGAACTTGCAGCTACTGGAAACACAGTTGATTATTACAGGAGAATAGCAGCTAATTCTGTAAATAACATGATGCAACAAGTTTTGATTTGTTCCATGCTTAATCACTCATTTTAGTCTGAAGTAGTGAGGGTAAAGGCTAAATCCATAGGCTCGTTGGCACTATCCCTAGTAAATTACTGATGCCCAAAGAAAATGAACTCTTATAGAGTTTATTGTCTTGATTTTCAAGTGGAAAGTGTCTGATGAAAGTCTAGCCATTAGCTGAGAAACCCTACCTACAAATTGCATCTTGGGCTTTAGTAGGCAAAGAAGTGGCTTGTTTGTCAGGTTTTGATTTTAAAAGTCATACCCATCTTCAGCTTAGATTTACTTTTAATTTTACTGTGTACATGGGATTTCATAGCTTCCTTTTCTAAGAAAGGCATGGATTGTTTCTGGTTTAAAAAACGAAAAAGGAGACAGTTGTCTAATGCCTCTCTATTTAAAAAAGAAAAAGTCTGCAGTATACTCCAACCATCCTTTACATGTCCTCAAGCAGACAGCTGAGCTAAAACTAAAACTTTAAGTGGAAGACAGATGCCAGGGAGTTAGTGAGAACTGTCTGGAATAAGGTTAGGCTCATTACTTTCTGATGTTCATAGCAATTCTATGAGCAGTAAACTTTCATTCTCAGCAAATTTCCAGTGGTAACTAGACTTGTTCAGAAAGAGTTTGACTGATGTGCTCTATTCCTCTCTTCTTAATTTCCAGAAGAGTCTTTTGATCTTTCATGAGTGGGAATGAACGTGCAAGGGTTCAAATACTGACCTTGTCTCTGTCCTATGGGGAGAAGGAAGGGAAACAACCTGCAGCTCCAAATACAAAATTGGAACTCTCATACGTGTATGGAGGGGACAGTTTTGCTAAAAAAGGACTTTTTGATTACATTGCTTCCCATTAAATTCTTTGCAGAAAAGAAAAGCAGAAAGCTTAGAGTGTAACTCTTATTTTACCCATATTTTTTGGCTCAGAAATGTCTTGCCTTAACCAAATACTTGTAATAAAAGTGAGAATTCTGACTGATAAAAAAGGGATCTTGCTACTAGTAACTAAAGATTTAGTACTTGAGTTACTCCATGCACTTCAAAGCAGCAATTTTCCATTTACAGTCCTGAGACCTCAAAAAATTTTGTTTGTAGGCACCTACTTACTTTCACAGAGATAATAGTATTACATACACACACTTCTATACATTGCACTGAGATAAGATACATGACATGACATACTATTCCAGAGCTGTCAAAAAGTTGGATTCTGCTGTCCTTTGTCATTTTGTTTACATCTGAGTGTCTGCAGGTGACTGGAGGTGTCATTCCACTGAAAATCACACAGCTGAGCCAGGAGTGAAATGTTACTCCTAGAAAATAAGATTTCTGTAACCTTCTAGACAGGGGCATACAATTGTCTTTTTGAAAGCCACCTTGCTGCAGGTTAACCTGTTGATTGTTCTGCTTTGAGTGGCTCTGCACGTACCAAACTGATGATGGCAGTGGGAACTATGAGTGAGTCACTCCGTACTGGTGCTGACAGCATCCTTTATTTTTTTCCCCCCATGCTGTAACATTATGTGCTGTAGATGCCACAGGAAATGCTAAAATCACATCTTTTCATCTGGTCCTTTTTTCAGTCCTTCCTATATGAAAAGCCATATGTCTCTGTCCATGTAAGTGTCACATTTCACCCTGCTGATCCAATTTATTCAGTCTGAACATTTGGCCTAATACTTTTATACAAATACATTTTCTCTGCCCAGATTCTTATTTGTGTCATGGTCTGTTCCTGTTATAGATGAATGAAGACTTGTCAACAAATAATCCATCCAATAAATTAGAATCTGATCCAAAACCTCATTGACGTCAACAGAAAGACTCTTACTGACTTCAGTGGTCCTACAGTGTTCTTTTTCTGCGTCCTCAGTTTCTGTAAATATATCCATTTTAGAATGAAAATATTTTTTCCCCACAGTATTTTTTTTTTAAGTCTGTGTAATGACAAGGAAACATTGAGCAAACAAAATTAGAATTGTGCTGTTTAGACACAATTTGGCAGATGGATGGTGTCCCGGAAAAGCAACTGCATGCCTATTATCCTTGATACCTATGGGTTTAACTTTAAATATCCTGAAATCAGACCAGTTGTACTTTGAAAACTCCTTTGCTGTTCCTCTGTGGCTGTGCTGGCAAGGTTACAGCACTGCACTTTGTACTACGTGCCTGGAGCCTTGCGTGGCAGAGCTGGGCTCCCTGCTGGCAGGCAGACTGGTCCACCCAGGATCCCAACTGGGATCTCCAGAGCGGGAGAGCTGGAGGAGGGTGAATGTGGGGGCGAGTGTTTAAAAACAGACAAGCCCTTTTTTCTTTCCCAGAATGTAGCTGTCTCTGGTGGCTCTTGTGGATCTGTGTCAGCAAAGTGATGTTAATAGTGCTTCCTCAAGGGAAGGTTTGTCTTTTAGAATATTGAACAATAAAGATGGTGAAAAAAGGCTGCAAGTTCAGCAGAATAAGTGAGTGAGCAAATTCTGGCATGTAATTTCAGGACTTAATCTGTTCACTTCTAAACAAATTAAAAATAAGTGCTCTGCCTTGGAATGTAGAGACAGTCTTGGACAATGAGTTCTCAGCTGATTTCTAATAGGGAAAACATTTGACTCGGAGCAGAATCTACATGAACCAAGAGACTGAGCAATGGGAGAAGCACCTTCAGTGCAGGTGTAAAATTAATGCTTTGGGAGGGAATAGCTGCCACAGAAAGAGCTAAGGAAATCTTGGTGTCAGAACTGCACAGATGGTGAAGGGAAAAGAAATATTTTTGGGGACAGCAGAGAGAGAATTTGAAAAATCCATGCAACCCTGATGAGCCTGGAACTGCTTGGGTTGATGCTCCCTATCATATATCTTCACGCAATGAAAGGGTGAATGAACATCCCCCTCTCCTCACGTGTATTGTTCTTGAAGTCATTTACTTCTTTCTATAAAGATTCAAGCAACATAGAGAAACTTTATGTCCTGAAAGTCTGATATTATTTAATAAAGGATGGAAGGAAGTTATCATAACAATTTGAGGGTGTAGGGTTTCAAAACCCAGTACAAAGCAAATGTTCACTTTTCCAAATTCTACACATTTTTGTCAGCCTCCTTTCTGAACGATCATTGCACATTATTGTCTCACAGGATGAGACACAATGTAAGTATCGTGTCTGGGATAGATCTTTGTCTGCCAAAGAGAAGGCATGGTTCTTCATGTCTGTATGGAGTTAAGGTCAGTTACTACAGGTAAGATGATTGTTTTTATTAATAAGTAGATGGACAGCCTACTATGAGACTGTCTAAATTCTAATGATTTTAAACTGGGAGCATTAGGAAATGAATGTGAGGAAAAGCTCAACCAAGATTCACAAAATAAAAGAAAAAAAAAAGAAAGAAGAAATGATCAAATTACAAATTATACTTTCCCTCTGGTAAGGAAAGCAATAGATCCATCCCATCAAGCAAATAACAGTTAAGCAAATGATGAGACTGATATTTGCTTTTCCTACCACTGTTTTAAATGTCACTGTTCTTTATTCTTTTTTTTCTTTTCTCTCTTATTAAACCAGAAATGCTGATGCATCAGCATGTCTCATTATGACAGGGAAAGATATTTCTCTTTGCTGAAGTGAATTCAGAATAAAACAAATCCTGAGGGCAGCGCACATCAACTGTAGAGAAAAGCTTCATCTAAGGTGGCTGTTGGAGTCTGCCCGTGGCAATTTGTGGGTTTCTGGGCAGACGGGCAGAGCTGATGAGAGCACCTGAGTTGCTGGTGGAAACTGGCAGTGACAGCTAAATCTGGTCATTCTCAGGAAAGAAAAGAAAAATTAAGGAAGTGAAAATACAAGGAAGCACACTATTACTATTTAAAACAAATACCCTGCAGCCACACCATGCCACTGCTGACTGATTTATTAATGCAAAATATGATGACTGAGACTCAAGGTAGAGGTAACCCAGACAAGGTGCAACGGTAAATATGTGCTTCAGAAAACTCAGATTTCATCATGTAGCAATGGCAGCTTTCCTCCCTTGTCTGCTTGGAAGAGGGTTGATCAATCCCTTTAATTCAGGAGAAACTGTATTTCCCTGATACCCTAGAATTTAAATCTCATTGGCCTCAACTGATAGAACAGGTTTCATTGTAGGTTAAAGTGTACACTGTGTGTCTACTGTATAATACTATTCACTCATGTGAGTTCATACTCTGACTCATTAATATCCAGTGAAAATACTGGGAGGGGAGGGAGAAGTATGGGTAAAAAGAGGTTAGCAAATACTGTCACATTTCTGACACTTTTCTTATGTATGCTCTTTTTTTAATGGAAGGCAAGATGAACTGCCTAGAAGGATGTCCCTAAAACAACATGAAAATCACCCCTGGAAAATGTCTGAACTAATGAAAAGATGGGAATGAAATGAGCTGGAGGCCCCAGAGCATCTTCTGTTACAGAGGAGGTGCAGAGGTGGTTGCAGCAGCAGCAGCAGTGATGTCACCACACACTCCTTGACGAGGAATTTAATGTGTCCCACACAGCATCAGTAATTGCCCCAGTGTGGAGCAGTGTCACAAAGGCAGCACTCGAGAATGAGCAGGAGCAGAGCCTGAAATCTCACAGCGCAAGAGGATTTTATTGGAACTGCCAAAACCGAAAACTCAAAGTGAGCTCCTGTCAGGTTGATTGAGGAGTTGAAAGGAAAACAAGTCACAGCCCTGTGAGGTGTCAGGCACTTCGCAAACCTTCACTGCACAGGTGTCAGCTCCAGGGTGGTGTTTGCCTGTCACCAGCCTGTGATTTTTGCAAGCCACTGAGGGCTCTGCAGTGCTCAAAGGGTCGCTCAAGAAAATCCACCTGCACGGAGATGGTGTCTCTTGCTTGAGCTGGCATGAAGGGTGGGAGGCTTGGAAATGAGGCATCTCACAGAGAGAGATGAGCATTGGGATGATCACCTCACAACTTGGTGTAGCTGCTTTTGGTATCCCTGGGATGTTCTTGATTACTATATTTTCTGATAGTACAGTACATAGCTTCACACCTCAGAAGAGAGCTGTGTTTTGCTGTATGTGTAAATGCAAGACAAAGGAGGGATTAGCATCCAAAGATGGTCTGACTACTGAAAAATTTCTAGTTCCAACAATATCTATAGGGTACTGAGGAGCTGGAAATTATAAGAACGCAATGGGCTGACTTGGTTGCGCATTTTGGACAACCGGCTCAACTTTGGTAAAGAGTATCAAGAATAGATGTGGTAAGTCTTAGTAGGAGATGTTTTTTGATAGTCATAGGAAGAGTTCATCCTGGCTCCAAACGCACAACCTTATTCAGGTCAGGGATGCCTAGCTGGTGTTCCATGGGCTGGATCCAGCTGAAGAACACTTGTGTTTGGTCCCAAATTATTGTTATGGTTGTTTACAGTCTTTGTGCTCATGGAGTTGTCCAGCTTCAGGTATGGTTTTCAAGCCACCACCATACCCAAATTGGTCTTGTTGATGCCCAGCCAGTCCATGCATGCGTCCTGCTTGAATGATAGGGAGTTATGTGTGCATAGTGGCCCTGACACTGGGAATTGTCCCTCAACTTGTGTTCCAGGTTGCAGTGAAATACTGCAAAAATTTTTGAGTTCATGTATAGGTGTCAATAATGCAGAACATTTGGTTACTTGTGCTTGAAATGTAAAGGCACTTGGTTGGTTTTAAAGCACGGATATTTTCATAACAAAAAACTTATTTCCAACAGAGACTTTGATTATATTTATGATTAATTTCTATAATTTATAAACTGGACTTTTAAATACAAGCCTTGGAAGGTTTCCATGTAATTGTCATTTGGTTGTTGCCTGCATGTAGGAAACTGGTTTTCTCACTCAGAAGGTAGGACTTGGACAAGGAGAAAAGTTTGTCTGTGTACTGGATTTACATCATCAAATGGAACCGATAGAGTTCCCATTTTGAGCATAAGTAGCAGACTGTCTGCCCTTCTACAGAAGTAAATAACAGGTGAACAAAGAAGATATCCTAATTCTAAACCAAAATGAGACAGCTGTATTAGAGAGGCAGTCAATAGTCCTTAGCATTTGAATGTCTCTAGCTCACCTCAGGAGGTATAAATTAAGGAGCTTTCTTTGGTGTGAAGTAGCAAGCCTACACAAAGCCTTAAGGATAAGTTAATTTTCTTCACTACCAGCCAAAAAAAAAAAATGTTGTAAGCACAGGAACTGGGAGAGTCTGCCTCCAGTAAGCTTTCTGCTGTTTGTGATTGCAGAATCTGCAGTTGATAGAGGGAAGTGGCTGGGAGTTTCATAAATAATAAATTGCTGTAATCCCATGAGGTCATCATAAAAATATGCATAAGAATCATAGAAAGAATATAATGGGTCACAACCTCAATAGATTTTAGAGCTGATAGCAAGCAGTGAGCTTGATAAAAATGTATTACAGGCAGAAACCTTTGTCAGAGATACTTCAAAATTATACTGTACAAAATTATTACTTTGGGGAAAGAGATAAATGTTATTAACAAAAAGCACAAAATAAGTAAGTGTGGGAAACATTTATTCAAGCAGAAATGGACTAAATCAACACCATTTAGCCTTTTCAATTTAGAAAGACCCTGGGCCTCCAAAATCTGTCTCACATGGAAACATTCCTGTAGACTAAACATTGTTATTGATGTTCTTCAGGCAACAGCTACTAGGTTTAGTTATTATATTTCCCCTTAAAAAAAAAAAAACACCTAGATTTGAGTTATAAAAAACCTGATAGATGCAACACCTGGAGGCAAACACTAAAAGTATGAAGACCCAGAATAACACCTGGCTTGCCAGAAAAATAAGAAGATGGATTATTTTGAGTACTCCATTGATCTAAAGAATCATCATCAATAATATAAAGATCATGTGAACGTATGGTACAGACTAGAGGAAAATGGGTTGACATACACCTGCAGGGATACATATGGCATCTGAATGCCAAAACCTAATACGAAACATGATTGAAATGTACCACATAAGCTGTAAACTGGAAATTTCATATAGAGTGTGACAATTTCTTTCCAATTACTTTTGGTAAAAGTGGAAATTGAGTTCTTTACAAGAACAGAAGTATCTCCACTGTCAGAAAGCTGCTTTGAGAAAGAGAGAAGTTAATGATGCTGTTGATAGCTAGAAGTAGCACTTGTTAAGCAGTTTGATTGACTCAGAAAAATGCCTCTTTCATTTAAGGCTTATAGACATTCCCAATGGAAGTAATGGGGCTGTTCATGCTGGATCAGGGACCTACTGCATATCATGTTTGAAGCAAAGGGAAATCTGAGAGACCATCTGACAGTCCAATACATAATATATGGTAGCCAAAACAGCATCTTGTAATAAAAATAGGAATGCCTGATACAGAAAAAATGGTGTAAATTTGATTCTATTATTATGTTAGGGTGCGAAAACTTGGTTTTTGAGAAGGACGCTGTAGTGCTGGGATTGATATACAGCTATTTTTTGTTTCTACATCAGCTGAGCTTTAGAGAGGCCAGCTGGGATCCCCAGAGAAGTCCAGCTGCTATGGCTTGGAGCTCCCAACGTATTAATGGAGCTGAAACTGAGAAGCATCACTGAGATGCTCTGGTTAGAAAGCTGCTGGCCTTGGGTTCAGTTGTATCTGCTTTGTCCTGGGGTTTGGTGTGTAAATCACCTGGCTTCAGAGTACAGGTAAGAAACAGAGTAAGAACAGTAAGAAAACATCATGTTGTAGAGAGCTTAGTTCCCTTCTGTCTTATCCCTGTGAGGCTTTTGGTGGAATCACTGATTCTTTTGGAGCCCTGCTGAAATCCAGGTGTTTTTGCCACTTCTTGAGTGTTTTTGCTGTGGGATTGAAGGCCACTTTAAAAGTGAGATGAAACTCATCTGCGGTGGTAGGAGAGAGGTCTAGCAAATACATAATTTTGTAGAGCGCCTAGGTAGCGTTAAATTGATGGATTAGATATTTTAAAACAAATTACAGAGCACAAATAAGCAACAAAATAGACCTGCTTAACTGCAGTTTCCACCCCTCTGCTATCTAGCTGTTTGCAACAACAACCCCTGGGCAACGTGGTAGAAATGGGTCAGTGTATACATGTTTTCTCTCCTCTTTTAGCATTGCAGTAAATTCTGTGCTTCATCTGCCCCTCAATTTCAAAAAGCTACTTTCCTGGCTACTCCAGCCTGTCTGCTCTGCCTCTGGTAGCTTGGGATCTATTGTTCAGCAAAGATGGTTTGAGATGAATGGAGACTATTGCTGGAGAAAACAAAGCTGCCGTGGCTGCAGGCTGGGGAAAAGAGGATGTCAGATGGGAAACAAGTGTGGGGGGTGGGGAGGAGAGACAGAATAAAAGGGGGTGTTCTGCTTGTACTGGCACGTGGCAGGCAGCTTGCACGCTTGTGTGATATTAACTTCCTTCTTGCTGCAGCGTGGAAGCCTCTGGCATCCTGACCCTCACAAATACAAACAGATGTCCTCAGGCAGACCCAGCCCACTGCTGCTCCCTGCAGCATCAGCATCTTTTACACGCAGGGTTCTTTATCACAAATGGCTTTTTTATCATTTATGTATTTCATTTATCTGAAACTCTCTTTCCCCCGCTTCAACTCTGTCTCAAAGGAAGAGAGCAAATGGATTTAATGCACTTACCAGTTGAGTTAAGTGCTATAGATAACCACCTAAAGGCCAAGTTTTGCAGATTTTGTTTACAGCTTTGCAGTAGTTGGAGTGATATACCAAAATACTAGGCATCCAGCAGCTGCCTTGGAAATGAATGGTAGCTGTTCAGGTGTTTCTGGCTTTTGGAAAGCAAAGCATTTATTCAGGTGGTCACGTATGGATTTAGGAAGTGTAACTGTTGGCTCCAGTTTCTGAAATGGTTGGCCCAAATTCCCAAAACCAATACAAGTATGACAGTGTACAGCCATACTAACAGCATTGAGGAAAAATAGTCAATTATAATATCAGTAGTGAAAAGGGACTTTAAAAGCCCTAAGCTATTTAGAAGCCTTAGTCAAAAATGAAACTGGAATTTGGTGCCTAAGTCAAATAGAAAACTCGTAAGAATCAGTCTCTTTTGAAAATGTTCTGCAGTAATCTCTGTGTTAGTTAAAAGTCTTACTGCTTTTCTACTCCTGTATGTCAAGAAGAATATTAAAATGCTTGTCCAGTTCCTTTAACAAATAGTTTTCTAACCTACAGATGTATTTGACTGATGGCTACCAGCTCTGACTTGGAAAACAGGAGCCAGATCCCAGAGAATTTCTTTTAGCAAGTGGTACAGCTATCAGAAAATGTTGTTTGGGAGAATCTCAAACCATGATCTAAATTTGGCTCAAATTTACAAACCCTTTTAGCTTTTAGAAAAGATCTTTCTTTTTCTAGAAAAGTCTATTTTTTTTCTGAAGAACCATAAATAAATAAATTACAAAATTCTCTCTCTTTTACCATCTTATTAAAAGAAAGGCGAAGAGAGTAGTGAGGAACTAAGTTGCCTTATGAAGTCTCTTGAGGACTGAGACCACACTTCTTCAGGTTCCAGGAATGATCTTTGGAAGCTGCAATGGTCTGAAAGCAAGACATTCCTCTTTCCAAGTATTTGAAGGGAAAAGAGCAGGCATTGACTGAAGGGGAAATGGGAGAGGTGGTAATCCTGTTGAGCAATCCAGTGATACACCCTTTCCTCACAGTTCCTTCCTACTTGGATGAGATAAGTAACACTGAAAATTAGTGGCTAAGACCAACAAAATAGGGTGTTGTCTTTATCTAAGAGAGGTGGGTGTCCCCATCGTGAGATTAATTAAGGTTTAATCTGTTGAGAACATTTGTATATTTTGTCACGGCATGTTCCCAAGCATATTTGTGGACCTTTTGGAGCTTAGAAACAAAGTAATTTCCATAGTCAGTCAGCCGGCAGCGTGTGATCAGCCTCCCTGCTTGGAGAGCAGCAGACAGATGAGTACCTGTGGCATTCCTGCGGGTCTTTTCTAGTGAGCAGAGAACTGGAGATACTTTTTTAAAATGCCTTCCTAAGCAGTAACATACCGTTTTTAAGTCCTGTTTTTCCATGTAATACAATAACTTTTCTGTTTTGACAGTAGAGGCTTCATCTGCATAGATTTTAAGCACAATTATGGTGTTTGGTACCTTTTGTTAAATATATGCAAAGATCAATATTCTTGCTGGTGGTAATCCTGCAGTGTTTCAGCTTCCCTTTTACTTCGGTATTTTATGTGAGGAGATAGGGGAACTATTCCAGCCCTACTGTGTATCTTTATGTCACAAAATCTGAAAGTGCCCTTTTCCTCCAGTAATCTACTACTATGCATTGTTCACTGAGTTGATGTAATCAGGTATTTGTCATTTATTCTCTTCTACTTGGAACATGACCTAGTGAATACTCCAAATATCTTCCTGTAGTTCTATATTTTGCTATGCTGCCTTTTGTTGAGTAATATTTTTTTAGAAAATATTTTTTCAAACTGGTTTTGACCAGTACCTAACTTTCTTCCAAAGAGGTTTAATATTCTCCTGTACATGGATTACTCCAGCACAAGCTTGAACTCGCTTTCTCTGGGCACCTTTCACAAGACTTCTTAGAAATAGCCCACAGGCTAGTTTCCAAAGGCCCACAGAGGAGAGGCTGAAAATCAATTTATTAGCAGTGCCTCATTTTGCATGGAGCACAGTGTGAGTGGAGGGAGTAGGGATTGGTCATTAATAAACATTACTAGCCAGGAAAACTAGTATTTTATAGTTTCTGTACACTGGAAAAGTCTTAATTCAGCTTGTATTGCCTACATAATTAGAATTAATAAAATAGAGGGACCACTTAGGAATAAGAAAAGCTGGTTTTACTCAAGTCAAGGTTAATCAGTGTATTTAAACGTGGAGCTGCAAGGATTTTTACTCCTTTATTAAACAGCTTTGAAAAATTAACATTTAACTTGTTGCACACTGCAAGGGGGTAACATTAATAGTGATAGAAAGTAGCAGATTTTTTATCTTATCATTAGCATATTTCAGTAGAGGAATAAAATTTTATGCTAGATGTGATTTTCCTAGAAATTTAGTGTCAGCCCTGATAAACAGAGATACTCACTAAAACATGTTTTTATTATACGTGCTATTAACTCTTACAAGAGTCATTAAGAACATTCTAATTGATACAGCTTACTCTTCTTTTGTTTCAAGAAAACTGCTCTTAGACCTGACAAGAAACCAGGAAAACTGCTCTTAGACCTGACAAGAAACCAGGAAAAGTGAGTCTCTTGTATTGCAAGAATATTCAAAAAAAATATTTTTCTCTTTTGGCCTAGGTTTGGAAGACTCTAATGAAATCTATGAGCAATAAGTATTCCATCAGTGATAAAAGCAGTGGGGTAAATAATAAATGGTCAGTTTTCCATCATCTGCCAGATCTTTGAAAGACCAGATTTATTTTCATCTGCCAGATCTTTGAAAGACCAGATTTATTTAGTCACTGTGATTATAGTCTGATTGTACATGTCATGAAATCCCACTTAGGACTGCAAAATTTTGTGAGAATTAAGCCACCACTGTCTGGTCTCTTCTTGTTGTGGAATGGCTGTTACAAAATCTCCCACTCCCAAGATGTTTCTGAACTTCAAGCAATAATGCGGTTGATGGTAAATGTCACATACTTCCATAAGCAGATGGACTGAAAGAATTTTAATAACTCTCTGGATCTAAATGATCATTCCTTCCACATTCTTTGTGGCTTCATAGTGTTTATGATAATTCTTGCTCGGGTTCCAATCTATACAGTTTATCCAGCTGTGCCTTGATGTCTGTACTGTGGTCTCAAGGGAGGGAAGTCGTGAATGAGCGGTTAGTGAGTGACACCCAAGGGGTTATGACATCTTTAACGTAAACTCATCAGCATAAGGTTTTTCCTCTGAAATGGATTAAGCAATTTATTTAGCTATAAACCCCAGAAAACTAGTTAAGTGAATTTTACTGGGAAATCAATAAAGTAATAATTGTGTGGTAATATATCTGGGACTGAGGTAACCAGCTCGTCTTATTTTCTTTGTTGATCCATTCCTCTATCCTTTTTATCCTGGTATTTTTTGAATAGCCACAAGTTATTCTGATGAGAGGACTGAAAAGGCACATTGAGAAATCTTTGAGCATATTAACTTTTGTACTGTGAAATATTTCTTTTTTGCCTTTGCAATAGATGCAAAAAAGAACCCATCCAGAATTCATTAACTAAAATATTATCTCAAACTCGTGTTTTTGTATTCTGTTAAATTTTTCCCATTTATATTTCATAGAATGGCTTCCTAATCCTATCTGAGACATGCCTGTAAGCTAAAGATAAATATGTAAAACTTACCTTTGAATTGAATGGTGTCTAACTATTTCTGCTTTTAAAAAAATAATAGCAAGCCCCTTGACATTATCTTCAGCAGAGCTTCAGTATTTGTACATAGGCTGCATTTATTACAGTTACATGGCAAGTTTTTCCTTCTGATAATTAGAAACAAATTAATTCAAAAGAAACTTCATTTGTTAGGCTGTTACAAATATTGAGATGATAAATTGTTAGAACAAAACAGACCTTCATACATCGGTTATTTTACACTGGCATTTAAGAGTAGCTTAGCTAGGCATAGTAGTGTACACAGTTAAAGGCTTAAATGGTTTTCAAAGTGTTTTTTTTCCCTAAAAAATGATGGGAAAAAACCCCCCAACCTCATCAATTATGTGCCGTGTGTTATTTCTCACAGAAGAGTCTTCCTGAAAGCCAGATCATATATTATCCATGTATTTGCATTTAGGAATTTTGTTTATGCATGTGAACAGAACAAACGCATCCGAATTACAAGGAAGTTAAAAAGAGTAGGACTGAAGGTCTTTTAAAGATAAATTTCCTTTCTTTTTCTGCAGCCTTAAATATCTCCAGGAATCAAGTCTGTAGTCAGCAGGAATGAGACTGAAATCTTATGTTGACTAATAGAAATGACCACAGCAGTAGCAACATGGAGTGAGTCTATGCCCTTTGTGAAAAATAAACTAGCTGACAATATCCAGGAGGAACAAGTAGACAGTGGCAAACATGAATACAGGGCTAGTATTTCTGAGTGGTTCTGCTTATTTTGAGGGTGATCTGTGCTTCACATCAAGTTGTTTTGGGACCACAGAAATTTAATAAGGGGAAAACAAAAAGCAGTGTGCATCCTGAAGAAACTGCTCATGTGGGAAAATTACAGCTGGTTGCAGACAATGGATGTATTTTTCCACAAGAGCATCAATGATAATGACATATAATTTTAACTTGTTCTATGGAGAATTTCAAATTCTGTCAGAAAGTTTAAAAAACAACCACCCAACCAAAAAAACCTCCAAACCCAAGTATAATCACAGTCAGACTTCTGAATAACTTTTATTAAGCTCAAATATTTCAGCTAAAACAGAATATCTGTCTTCAGAAAATTAATTTTACTGTTTTGTGGTGGGTGTAGCTTTCAATTTTTCTCTATTACTGTCTGTGTACTTCATCTGACTGGCTTTCAGGATCTGAGGAGGCAGCTGCATGGCAGGGTCATTTCAGGATTTCAGATGTGCCTGCCAGAGCTTGCTTAGCTCTTGGCTGGAGATGGACTGGTACTTGTGGTATAACAAAGCACTGAGGAACCCAGACTGAATCAACTTTTTTAGAAAGGATCAAGAAACAGGTGGGTCCAAGATGTTATTTTTGTCACATTTTCATTTTCTAGCACTCAAACGAATCTTTGCCTGTGGCAGGTTGTGTGGCATATCTCTGATAATTGAGACATGGACTTTGGAGAGCATGATTGTGATTATTTAGCCTTCTGCATGTGAAAGAGAAATTTATTTACACAGAACCAACCAGCAGCATAAAAACCTATATACCAGCTAAAGTAGCAGAAGATATAACCTGGCTCTTGTATTTCTTTCTTGCTCAAAAGTGTAAGACACTGCCTAGGGCCAATTCTCAATTTATTTATTTAATTATCTACTTATTTACCGGTCTTCATTTTCTGTTGGAGAAGTTCAGAGAGAAGGTGGAAGCGGTTTTGCATCTCTAAAAGAAAGGAAGTGAACTTGAGACCCAGCAAATTATAGCACCAGTGTTAGCAAGTTACCAACTGGAGCCTTTCAGTGGAGTGTGGTCCCAAGGGAAACACTGACCAAGTTATGTGCCCAGAGCCCCTGTGTATGTAGACACTTCAGGGCTCAGTTCTCCATGCATTTATCCTCTAAAAAGGGAAAGTTTTGCATAGCTTCATCAGCTCTGAAAGCTGGGTCCATAGGTCTAACGTGTCTGTCGTTCATATAAGCTGAAAGGACTTGATTTCCCTCAAGGTGGAAGCTTTCTGTCCTGCATGTCAGTAGCATGTAGAAGTGCCACTGCAGACAAGTTTTGCTGTGACCTGTTTTATGAGTACAAGATGCTCCACAACCTTGTTGGAATAAACAAGGCAAAGGAGTCTCCTCAGAGGTGTGGTCCTTTGGGAACTGGCTGCCCGGCTGTGATTTCACACATCCTGCCAGCTCAGACATCTGAATGTAAAATTCCACGCTTGGGGGTGAGATGTAGATTTTATGCTTTTCTCTGGGGAATTCCAGGTCTATAAAGCAATAAATGGATTACACAGTACTCATCCATAGTTTTTCATCTATGACAGATATGATATTGATAATATCCTCCATTCAATAAGTCCTCCAAGTATAATTTAGTGCCAGGTTAAATCCCTGATTTAACTGTTTCAGAGCCCACTGCATTAAAGGCTGGCAGTAGAGCAGATTAGGGAGCAAGACCATACTCAGGCACAAGGCTGTGTCTATATGTAGCTCTGTTGTAGACTTTGGGCCTAATTCTTTCCCAACACCTTTCATTTGAGGGTAAATCCACTACTTCTCATTTTCCAGCCGATTCCTTGTATTTTTTATGTGGCTGGTTAGCTCAGAAACCTCACATCCTGTTCCCCTGCAGGGATATTGCATGGATTTTGTGCTGTTATCTGAGTCTGAAAAATGATGAGCTGAAAGGCAGCTTAAACTCTTTGTGTATAACTGTGGAAGGTTTGTCTGACTCTCCCATTTCTCTTGTATACCGTGCAAGTCATGCTTTCCCACTGCCTTGAAGATTCATTGGTCTGAGAAACCCATCCTAGACTGGGCTTGTACAGCTAATCTCTATACAGAAAAGTAAAAAAGAAAAAAAGGATGGTTGTGCAGTTAGGAGAGGAGCCTGTGACACTGAGAAAACAAGAGTCCTGAATTTCACTCACTGGTGTGCATGTTGCTGAATGCCTAGTATGTAATAACAAAGTGTGCAGGAGGAAAAGAGAGGGGAATGTTGGCTTTCCAAATGCTGGTATCTGTTTCAAAGTTGCTCCTCACATGACTTTATAACTGAAGAACAGGCCCAAGGAGGGAAGAGTTGAAACTGATGAGAAAAAGTTACTGCTCCATGGGTGCTTGCTGCTGGGATTTCACCAATGTCAGCAGAAAGGTGCTGATGGAGCATCCGTGCTGTACCAGTCAAGAATTTGGCACAAGTTATCCTAGTGAGCTCATTCACAGGGCACTCTTTCAAACAGCTGTTCTAGCAATGGGTAGAAAACTACCTGAGAAAATTCAGATTATCCTGCTTTGCCTTATTTCCATAGAAAATGCTCCCTGTCAAAAACGAGGTTGTAAAATGTGCCTGTATTGATTCAAGATATCTAAGAGGCCTGAATAGAAACAGTTTCAAACGAATCATTCATTTTGCTGTTTTGCCTTTTATATCTTTATGGCTTTAGTTTTTTAAATCTCTTAGTATATTTTCCCTATTTTACAAAGACCTGCAACTTTAAGTCATGTCTCCATAAATTATTCACTTAAGTTGGGGAAGGAGAGCAAGTGAGAAATGCTCATTCCTTTAGAGGCTGGAGGATGCTCAAATGAGATGGCAGCAGAATTGAGACTGTCAAAACAATAAAAAGAAGTGTTAACACTGATAATTATATTATTCAAACAATTTGAAATCCTTGGAGGGTGCATTTTTAATGATGCACTGTAAAGCAAATTGTGTTTCATTGCTTGAGAGAGTCATAAAACAGTAAACTAATTAAGACACCTTTTGTCTGTGTGATCCTCTTTGCCTGTGTGTGTGGCCAGAGAAGTTTTGTCGGTATTAAGGAGATGTGTTTACATCCTGGTTTTAATGGTTGCCACTCCCAGTGCGTTTTGAAGACCGAATATTCCTAATCCAAATAAAAAAAAAACAACAAACCCAAACCAACAATCGGCACCAGACTGTAGTTATGCTCCAACAGCTTGGTAGACCTCATTCCTTCAGACTTGTTCTTCTGTCCCCAAAATGTGGCTGCAACAGTACGTTAGACTGGGCTGCAGCTGGATTTGAGAGTTTTGGTGAGGGAGAATCCCAGGCACTCTAAGCTGGCTCTAAATTTGGATACGTTTTGTCTCTGTGCATAGAAACAATAGAAAGTGAGAACAGTGGGTGGTAACTAGTTCAATGATTAACTCTTCAAATTGTCTACTCAACGTTCCTTCAGTGCAAGATACCAGGCTGGGCTAAGAGATGATTACATTGTGCACAAGAAGCATTAAAAGTCTGTGTCTCTTTACAATGAGGCTTTTGGACTAGTGCTGAGGTGTTTTGCTTGCAAAAAGTGAATCTGATTTTATTTTTTTTATGCCAAATAGGGGTTTGGTTCTGAGGGCTGGATTCTATTCTCCTTCCCATGGCAGGTTTTTCCCTCTCCTTGCTGTGCCTTCGATTCTTTCTATAGGATTGCTCCCATGTAAGCACAGTGTAAAGCTGAGCCCTGTGTTAAACTTGCCCAATGCTGTGAGGAAGAAGGAGGCTGCGTTTCTAGAATTACTGGAAATATACAGACAGATAATATTAGGGAATAAATCCTGACAGCCATCCTCATGTACAGTGGATCTATTTAAGGGAATACATAGTGAGTAGAATAAGGTCTCAAATTATACCAGTATGTGGCTGCTGATACTGAGAGAGCATCATTTCAGCCTTCAGACAAAATCCCATTTTCTGAAATTAACCTTACAGCTACTCTTTGAGCCAAATAACCTCTATCTTTTTCCCACTGGAAAAGTAGGAAAGAGAGCAACTATGTTGCTCTGTTTGTCTGCAGTCTGTCTGGGTCTTATCAATTAAAGCTGCTTTAAAAAGATGGGGACCTTCAGTTTTTATGAGCACCTGTGTACCCGCTAGGGACAGAACTGTATGGATTAGGGTTATGGGAATCTCTAGGAACATATCTTTGTTCTGGGATCAACCAGTAATAGGGTTTTATGTAGAAGGAATAGCAAAAATCCTGGGGGATTCATTCCAATTATATCCCCAATTAGGACAAAAGAGTTAGTTTAGTTTAGTAGGGTTTCTGCATTCTTAGCAGTTATAAACATTTGTTCCTTTATATAGTGGTGTTAATTAACATTATTAAAATTTACTACAGGCTCTCATGTTCCCAGACCAACAAAGAGAGGTCATTAGCCACTTGCAATTAAACAAAGGGTAAAAAAGTATTTTTCTGAAGTTATTTGGAGTTTTAAAGAATCAGTCTCAATATTGGTATTGGATTAGAAATGGGGATTGATTCTTATAATTTACTTTTTGTAAAATTAGTTATCATTTACTGCAATCTATTTTGAGGTTACATTCAATATTACGTGTCCCTTCTGTCTTTATTATAAGCTAAAAAATGCTGCCGAGTTTGCTATGAAGATATTGTATGGGTCTTTATTAACTCTTCACTGAAGAGGAGCTTCATATTGCTGCTCAGAGCTAAGAAATTCTCTCATAAGACCTCAACATCTTTTTTTTTTTTACCAGTGTTCAAAATAATGTGGTGCTCTGTCGCCCTTATAACTTTGACAGATGATTAATTATAAGTTCAGGGTACTGTGGTTCAGACAGAAACCTAATTGGGTATTTGTGAACCAAATGTGAAAATTTTGAATGCAGGTCCATGCTTCGGTGATGCTTTGATATCTCTTTTCAGAGGTTAAATCCTCTGTTTTGAAATATATGAATACACACCGTCTGTTTCTCTCTTCTGGATGTGTATATTTCCAGGCAAAATCATAATTCAGCTTTGCATGAGGTGATAAGGCTTTATCAGTAACTACAGGGTAAAGAATATTTTAAAGAATAACTTTATTCTCTTAAAAAAGCTGTACGTTAAAAATCCTGGATACTTGGGGAAGACCTTTCTAAAACTGTAGAAAATATGGAAATTCACAGGTAGGATGCACTCAAAACCAGCAGTTTTGCTTTGCATCTCTGACCTTCCCTTCTGGGCTGCTTTCAATAACACGTCAATAGAAGAAAGAGTGTCTGAGGCACTTCGGTGCTGCTAAGTGCCTCGAGGATTTGGCAACCTGGTACCAACCTGGTTTCAGATTGCTTGAGCCACCTCTGGACCCCACTTCACTCTGCCAGAACATATGGATGAACCTGGTAGTTTCATTGTATTAATTTGATTTTATTGGTAGAATTTTCCCACAGACCAAAAATTAAGCACATGTTTAAAGATTTTGTTGAGGCAGACCCTGTGAATTTGTGGGGGTGTTCCTGTAAATCTCACTGTGGGTTTTGACACCAAATTGTTCACTTCAAACCATGTCTTAGTGACAGTAACTGCTGTGAAAGATGAATGTTGAAACCTACCAAGGTGGGATTGAAACTGAAGTGATATTAAATTCGTCATCCACTAGAAACACAGAGTTGAAAATAATTCTTTATAGAGGAAATAAATAACTTCTTTTTTTGGATAATGAATTGTGGGATATTGAAAGCCAAGAAGCTATTGGACTTTCAGAGGCTGAGATCAAACAATTAAGGTATTTTCCTTCTTTTATTGCTATCTGCAGGTTTGTGTGAAGCACATTCCTGACTTGAGGTCTGATGAGTGTGATTGATCGGAGTACTGAGATGGGTATTTTGTGTAAGATTCCTCTACATTTGACTAAGTGTCAAGTCTATTGCAGCAGTTTAATGCCAGTACTTAAGTAAAATATTGGCCTTTGGGCTTCCCTGCAGAGAAATCGATACTCTAATTCCAATCAGTTTTTCCCTGCTTCTGTCATATCTTTCTACTTTTTTGGTTTTTTTAATCTTTGTACATAGCTCAGAGCATCATGAGTTACAAGTGGGGCAATGAACATGATTCTCTACCACAGTCATATTTATTTCTAACACCTCATTGGACCCAAAGTTCATTTTCCCCTTGCTTTTGGTGGCAGGGAAAGTCTCAGGACTAAGATGCCTCTGTCCTTAAAGGCGTGTCATGGCGTAAAGAATTATATAGAATGTGTAATGCTGTTCTCAGTTGACTATATTCACATGATTCCTGTATGGAGAGGACAATAGGGTGAAGTTTGCTGTGAAATGGTGTCCCATGAAGAAAACCAGCCAGGGCACAAACCCTACAAAACCTGCACCTCTGTTTTGTTCATTAGGTGTCCCTAATTATTTATTTCCCCTGAGGGAAAGCAGTAAAACAGCTGTTACGTAGAATTATTCTGGAAACCTGTTTCTAGTTTCCTAGAAGAAATCCCAACTCTCCTCTGTATAGAAACATGTATTAAAATCTTCAGTGAAGAAGAAAAAAAAGTGTTGCCCTGAGATGACACACCTTCAGAGATTTTCCGTCATGTCAGTGTTTAGGTTGTGTTTTATGAAGTCCCTTTGTCAGGAGAGAATATCAGAGCCAAATCTGTGGCAAACCACCTTCCAACCGTCGATGCCTCTGAGCACGTCAGTCATGCACTGAAGCTGCTGGCACAGCTGGTACTCTGTACACAGCAGGGAGTATTTTTAACGCTAAAAATGTGAGTGTGACAGGTGCACATTTTATTAGAACTTTTTTATTGTGCATTAGTGGAGGGTAGAGAGCTAGCAGCACTTTAACAAGTCTTCAAGTAAGTGAGAAAACAAATAAAGGTCTATGGTACATATTCACGTTTGTTAGCCAAGTATGGGTAGTTCACAGCAGCCTCACATTTCACTGTTTCAGAAAAAAACCTAGATGAATTTTGAGCAGCTTGCACAGCCAGAACCGCTCATTCTTTTTTATGAGCTTCATTTGCATTTATACTCTTCCCTGCTGTTGTTGAGTATGCCCCTTTCACTTGTCCTAAATCTACAATTGCAGTGGCTGCACTTAAGTAGCTGTTTCCTACTGATATATTGATTATCACACTAATTACATCCGGGGTCTGTAGATGGGCTAACAGAACCAATTTATTTGAATTTTTAATAGGGGGAAAACTCTCCACAACTAATTAATTCTACGGGGACGGATCTGACTCTTCTCTCTCTTTTTTTTTTCCCCCTCTCTCCATCAAAGTTTTTGATAAGTAGAGATTGTGCTAAAACCAGAAAATATATGGGGACAAAATGCATGATGCTTTTCTCTCGTAAATTTTCACATCCTTCTCTTTTGATATTTCTTTTGTCTGCTTTCTGCTTGACAGTAGATTTTTTTCCTGATGTGGCGTCATACAGTGGTTCCTGGTTCTACAATCAACTCGGTGTATGCAGCCTGTTGTGCCTATTGAGGTCAGAGAGGTTGGCTACTTACCTGGAGCACACTGCAGAAACAGGCCATGGATATATTAACTCATCAGTTAACAGCTGGAGCAAGAATCTTTTTTTTTACAGCCACCTTGGTAGGATTATATGCCTGTGCTTTATTCAATTTGACTTAGAATTGGACACCTTCAATAATTTTATGTATGTAACATAAAATTAAAAAGCTGAACCTTTCAATAGGGCTTTCTCTAAATTGTGAGAAGTTCCAGATGTTTTTCTAACTTTATGTGAAGTCATGTAGTCTGAAATCTCAGGCATCTGTGTGATGCACTTCCTATGACAGGTATTTCACAGACTTTTTACAGTGGATTAAAAGATATTTTAAAATGGCAACGAAATGCCGCTTTGAGTACAGGCCATCATGGGAAGCTGGATAGTGCCTGGTGATAGATTTGCAGTGTAATGAGACTTTTAGCCTTTTACATCTAGACCTTCTCTGAATTCAGGATGTGGAGAGCGTGAGAGCTATTACCACTGGTTGGTGGCTCTTTTGTGGTTTCTCTAAATTGATCTCTTGATCTAAGGTCTTGTGAACATGTGCATTGCCAATGGATTTTGATATGTCTGCAATGATAACTGTACTACAGAAGTCATAGGACTGCGTATTACCATCATAGCCTTAATGAGGACCATACCTCTCACACTGTGATAGGTCCTAGGAGAGGTATTGATCTGGGAAATGTCCATTTTTAATAGCATGCCTACGTCAGGATGCCGGATTTCCCATTTGTTAACACTCTTGCCTCCATGAACATAGAATTTACCTGAAAAAATAAGTGCAACTACACTAATTTACCTTGAATTCTACGCTTACTTACCTTGAATTTTTTTCAGTAGTGTCTTGGAACAAACTGTTTGAACTGCAGATCAAATTTATTGGGAAAATGAAAGTTATAAAGGTGTTTAAATAACACAAACAGAGTTTAAAAATGGACACAAATAAAGGCAATTTAATGAGTACAACACAAGAAAATTACTAAATGATCTTGAGCCAAGCTCAGTGAGAGGTTTTGCAGCATCATTCTGCACACTGTAATGCATAATTTAAAGTTGGGCATTTTAGAAAGAATTACATTAGTTTAGACTGGAAGGCATTAGAGTATAAATCAGAGAGTCTCCATCTCAGAGAAGCTTAAAGAGCTTCAAAGGTTAAGTAGAAGATATAAAACTGTTATGATATGTTTGTTATGGGCCTTCAAAGAAAGTGGTGAAGCAAGCAGGATGGCAAGGTTACTTCAATATCGGGAGAAAAAAATCTCACATGGTCTGGGAGCAACTCATGGGATTTGGGGCTGGGCAGCAAGGATGGGAGTATCCCAGAAGCATTTGGAAAATTATCCTGAAGTCTATGCATAGAAGTAAAGCAGTTTTAAAGCTCTCTGTTCAGCATATATCTATTGCTGGTCTAGAGAACAAAGACAGACATCTTCAGGAATCTCAAAAAACTATGTAGAGGAAAGAAGTTGTGAAACTGATTTTTAACTGTGATCTGGGTGGTTGGTTGCAATGTCAGAAAAGGACAAACATAGTGGCTATTTGCTTTTGTAAAGAAAAATCCAGTAAGAGTAGTACAGACAGGCTGGGAAGACAGTTTTTCTGAGGGGACTGCTGCAGATGTGAGTCTCAACTCCTTCCCATGGGGAGGAAGAATTCACAAAAACTGGAATTTAATATCCAGCCTTGCATAATTCCTGTGTAACCTGCAGTAAGGAATTTATTCTTTGATTTTCAAAGGCAGATAGTGAAGGGAAGAATTCATGTGGACTCCATTGAAAATACCTTCTTTAATCTCTTTGTATCTCATCTCTCACAGGCAGGACACTTCTGTCCTCTGCTTCTGTCTGTCTGCTGGCTGTGAGCTCCTTGGAACAGGACCCGCCTCACTTCGTGGGTGTGGACAATTCATTGTACAGGAGTCCAGGAATGAGCTGGAACCAAAAAGAGATGTGTGATGACTAGGTAACAGTTGTCACTGATAGGGACTTCGTAGCTTTGCAATAATGACACATCAAGATGTGACCATATCCCTGATTATCAAGAATACAAACTGCACTGTCTACACCTGAAGCAAACTGGAGGCATCCAGAATTATGGAGTAGTGTATATTCTGGATGGACAGGGATGTGGTCACACAGGTTTCACTGAGGTCTTAAGAATTGTGGTCAAATCTTGAGGTGTGACCATTGCAAATTAATCAGTCTGCGCAAGCTCCTCTTTTAGGAACAGATTTTGCCTTCTCACACTAAACTTAGGTTTAACAGATTTACAGCAGCTCTCTGTATCTTTTCCTGAACTCATTATAGTGGCCTCTTTTACTCCTCCAAGCTCTGTTTTATTCTTCCTGCATAGTTTCACTGTTTCTCAATTTAGAAGCTCTGACAGTTCTTCCCAAATACCTCTCCCAGCACTAACTCCCTTTCACTCTTGGGGCTGAAATAGGCTTTTTCAAAGCATTCATCTCTTTTGGAGTACGAAATTACACTCTGAGGAGCAATCCTATGAGGAAGGAGAGAAGCAGGAATAGTCAGCAAATATATGGTCAGAAAAGTCAAAGCTGGGAGGAAGGGGGTGGTGATTTATGATGTTGCCAAAATAGAACTGGAGAGAGAAAAAAAAGTGCCAAGAAAGATGTTGGAAGGGACAAAAAAGAAAATGTGGGATACATGGAGGGATAGAAGGGAAAGAAGAAGCTGTAAAATTTATTTTTAAAAATAAAGAAGGTGAAAACTGTCTATTCTTATGTACTGAGATGGTGATTCCTGTGGCTCCCTGAGGGCAGTTTGAGGATTCTGTTATGCTGAGCATCTAGTACAAACAATAAGATAATTCTTGTTGGCTCATGGACCTTGTAATTGGAGATTATGCTGCTGAATCTTGAAGTACCATTCTTCAGTTATAGGAACTGTCATGACCACAGACAAATGCAAAATGGGAACTTACTTTGTAGTGGGATTCAAAATGGTGAAACCCATTTTTGGGATTAATTTTAGTGAAGTCTGAAAATCAAAATTAATCAACCTTTTTCACAGAAGACCATTTAGGAATCAGTTGGAATGCTGCTTTCTGATTTAGATGGATAGATAAGTTTCCTTTTGCAGGTTGATATTTTATCTTAGTTTCACTGTATATAAAGATCCATAGTGTTTAAAGTGTAAATAACATATAATGTATTTTTCCATAGGCAATGACATGAAAACATTAAGTGTGCTGTCCAATACTTTGTGTCTTTCTTTTACCTAGGTTGGAAATTTTTCTGTCCTTTCAAACTAGTATTTAATTTTTGCTGGAGTTGCATAGTCTGAGTAGCAAACAGTTCTATGACCGTTTCCCTCTGGGATGATGTGATCACTGCAGTTCATAGAGTGTGGAATAAAAGGTGCTTCCCTCATAAAATCACAGGGACAGAGAAAAAGCACTGATGATTTATGTTGGATGAGACTTCGACCCAGAAGCTTTGAACATGCAGTAGCTGTTATTTACTCTAAGTCACCATCAATCCCAGGCAGGAAAGACTACTAAGAGCCTTTTCTTTCAGGGCTGGCATTCTTTCCCACAGTCTCCACCACCCCTACTTTACTCCCTGCCTTAGGTATTTTAAACAGAAATACTCTCCTGTGCTGGAATGGATGTCCTGTGCATCAGGGCTTTTTACATTATCTTGAGCGCATATGGAACCTGGGAAATATCTTTTTTATGAGTTACGTCCTACTGCAGATTTATGACAAGATGAGTTAAACAGTAAAATATTCTTTGGATCATCTTTACACATCACTGTTTTTTACTGCAATGGCTTAACAGGTTTCTGGTATATATTGCTTATTCTACTGCCTGAGAAACTGGTGTTCCAGAGATGTCTGTGCTGGCTGGTCCGTAAGAGAAGCTGCTTTGACAAACTCCACACTCAGTGAGTTGTGTTGGTATCTAATTTTTGAGGGAAGAAAAGACTAAAGCAAAAATAAATTTGTATGACTTTGTGAGGCTGTTACTGTGCAAACTGTGCTGGTCTTGGTTGTGTTAACACATTTGCTGCAGAACAGTGGCTGGTGACTGCTGTAGGAAGTGAGGGCTCTTTCAGTGGGGAAAGGTGGGTGGGTACATGCAGCTTCCTGAAAGAGGTTCTAGGTGAAGATGGTTAGATGTCCAGAAATCTTAGGCAGTCATGCTATGGTGAGTGGATGGAGCCAAATGGAGTGTTAAAGCTTCCTTGCACTCTAACATCTCCTAAGAAATGCCTGCCTGGTGATACCAGGTGCAATGGAGAGTCAGAAGGGATAGGAGGTGAGATTTGGATAGCAAAGCGGCATGAAGCATAGCTGGGGTTGGAAGGTCTGTTGTGATTTGTGCCTTTTTTGGTGAAACCTTAGGCTTTCACACCTTGACATTTGTTGAATGGAAGTAGCTCTTGTTCCACTAAAGCAAATGGAAACTGCTCTTTATTCAGGTCAAATTCTTCCCTGCTAAATTTCACAGATTAAGGAGATAAACCCTTTGCATTTTAAGGAAACATTTTTTGCATTTGGTTTTATGGTGACTGAGGGTCCCTTCTGTACGGCAAATTGATTTCTGAAACATTTGTTACAATACATAATAAATATTGTTTCAACTACCAAAGACAGAAATCTTATAAAAGGAACATTCCAAGATTACACCAAAGAAACAATCAAAGGACTTCTAGTTCTGATGTATTTTGCTTGCAATTTCTGCTCATTCCTGGAGGAAATTTATGTTTAAACAGGGAGCCTCTCCCTCAAACTACTTCTGCTGTTGCAGACAGCTGAATCCCAGTTCAGAGAACATCAGCAGTGTAAACAAGGGATGAGCTTTGCCATTCAGTAAATGGAAAGAAAATTTCCTTTTCCTTTTGGAAATGACAATAAAAATGAGCAACACTTAGGTTTCCTGCTCAAACCATCTTTTTTTTCCAATTTTGTCAACTCAAGTGATGTCTCATCATTGAAGGCTACTGAAAGACAAAGACATCTGCCTGCTCTTAAAACCTGCGTACAGCTGTTGCTGTAAAATTAGTACTGTAACTCTGAACTCTGGAGATTCCTTTGCTGATCAGGGAGAAAGAAGATCCAGGACGGCATTATTAGCACTTGAACCATCATTCAACATTCAGTTCTTTGTGATTTCACAGAAGGGATGTGCTGCCAGAAGAGATCATCCATTAAAAGTATGAATTATCAGGAAAGAGATCAACTGTGTTTTGGCAATGAAGGGGTTGCTGAAGAATTAGCAATGAACTGAAAGTGGGAACAGGTTTTATGACCCTAATTGTGTCCCTGAGACTATCTTGTTTTATCTTGGATAATCTAAGTTAACAGCAGCATCAAATCTCTCAGAGAAAGAAGTGGATGCTGTCATTTATGGCTGCACAGAAGGGCCCAAAGCAGAGAGATCTGGTAAATCTCTGTGCTTATTCACCAGCAGAAAAACTGCTTCTTTTGAGTCTGCTCTTCTTAGTTCACTCGGTGTCTCCCCATCATTTCAGTGGATGACTTCCAGGGAACAGTGGGTCCAAGTGACCAGTCTGTCCTTATCAGTTTTCCCATTCAGTCCTATGAAGGAAGGACATTGCTTGCCCTTAACATGTAACCTGCTAGAAAACATTGCCTTTACTTCAATGGCCTTTCAAACAGTGTATCGTATTTTATCACACAAGACAATACTGATTTTTTACTGGTTTCCCAGTAACGTGTCAGGGACATAAATATAGTACAGATTAGCTGACTTAAAAATAGGAGATGCAGAAGACTGCACAAATAGCATAATTTCAATATTTTAGGCTTCCTTCTATGGTGAAAGGATGAATGGGACTAGAGGGCCAGGGGTGACTACAGTTACAGGGGGTGAAGTAATTGTCTGCCCTGGACTGAGCCTTTCTAAAACAAAGAATCAGTCCTATTTCCAAAGATAATTATTTCTTTGTTATTTTGTTGTATGCTGTTTGGGAATTGAAAACTATTTTTTCTCATAGCAGCTCAGCGGTGTGTATTTTTTGACATACTGTACCAGCCTTATGGTGAGCTGGAAAGGTGTCCATGGTGTTGTTATAGTATTTGAGGCAAACTAATTTGCTGCTATAATCCTTGTACAAACCATAGGTTGAGAGTCCAAGACCATTTGGCACTACATATAAAAGAACAATGGAAATAGTATTTATTATTATAACACAAATGCTCCCCGTGATGGTAAATCTTTTACAAAACTGCAAAAGTTAAGTAAAAGTAAGAAATTGTATTTTGTGCCTTTTCCTGAAGGATTTAAATCTTGAAAATATGGTCATGAATTTACTTAATTCTTCTTGGGACACAAGTTTAGGAGACTACTGAGGTGCCAGGTTACACCACATTCTTCTGGACTCACATTTCTCTTAACTCCAAATCAGAGATTATAGGATTCCCGTCTCTGTACCTCAAGGCAAGTGTGTATCTGCTTGTATGTGTTTGGAAATAAATATTTGTATGACTGTACACAGATTCACATCTCTCTAACTGGAGGCAAATGTGTATCTGCTTGCATGTATTTGGAAATAAATATTTGTATGACTGTACCAAGACTGTTGAAAGCTTTACAACTGACTTCAGTGGATTAAACCTGGTTTTGAGACATATCTCTCTGCTTTGATTATCTTTCAGGCTTCAGGCAGCATCTCAGGTAGAGATAGTCAAAATTTTCTATGAGATTTTTTTTGTTGTTGTTGCCATTTTTTATCAGCATTTCAAACTTGCACGGATCAAATGAGGAACATGGACAAACCATGAAATCTGTGAAATATTTCCAACTCGTTTGGTGAGTGATGATGAAAACCCTAGACTGAGATGCAGGAGATTGCACTGTTTGCTTTGCTTCCTGTGTCCAATTTGGTTGCAGTTCAGAGGACCAGAGTTAGGAGCTTAAGGCCGTGGTTAAATATTAGACAGCCGTGCTGTGTAAGCTGGTTTTAGCAGCCTCTGCCCAGTGCCTCTCCACTCTATTGTGCCAGCACAGCGAATGCGTGTCTGTGCAGTGAAGTGCATCAGGGCACTGATTCATTTGAAAGATAACTTTGTAAAAAATAATAGGAAAAATGATGAAAGAATGGTTATATTTCAGCTGGATCAGTTCCTGATGCAATTCACAGCATTGTTACCTTGTAGGAAGCTGAGCTGGCACAACTGAGAGAGCAGCTTAGGGACAGAGATAGCTGATATTGCAGTGGGTACTGAGGCCTCAGTGTAGTCTCTAGGAGAAGAGATATGTCCAGAGAGGGCCAGACAGTTAACCTCAGTGAGGGTCTATTGGGATACCCCTGCTCCCCTGAGGATGCTAAGCCAGACATGTTTGCAGGTCTCTGTGGGACATGAAGCACAATTTCTCTCATTTCCATTTTTGATCTAAAATGTCGTAGGAATATCTAATGTTCCACAAAGGGCAGAAGGATGTATGCCTGCTTTGGTGAGATTTCCAGCGCATTTTCACAGATTCAGCTTGTTTAGACAGTTTTGGTAAGATTCTGTAAAACTCTTGATGTCTTCAGTGCTTCTGACTTAAGTGAATCTGAACCCTTTTGGTCTGTGTTGGGAAGAAAGAAAACAACTTGGAGTGGGAAGAAGGGTTTTGGTGGGAAGGGAGTGTAGTGTGGGGAGAAGAATGAAATATTTTTGTCATGTCTTTTAGCATTTGAGAATCTGTACATGATCCCTCTGTGTTTATGTTCCTGGAATTAAATTTGAATGTTCTTAAACATTGACAAATATTCAATGTAAATTTACGGTGTTAATGAGAAACTCGTAAGCAGACCTTTGAAAAGCGGAAGCGTCGTCTATATTTTCGTAGTCTGACCTGAATGGCTCCAATGATTTTACACTGGGTTTCCTGTTGTGGAGAGAATTATTGTCCTAAATGATGATAACACTTCCGACCCTCACTGGGGGATCTTGGGGAGAAATGTATTTAAGCCATGAGGCTCTAAAATGCTGTGGCAATGGGAACCGTGGAAATACAATAGACAGAGCTTGGTCCTTGCACACATCCGTCTCCTGCTGCCTTCTTCAGACAGGGGAATGTTTGCTCTCACTATGAGATGCCTGTCTCAGAGGAAGTGCTGCTTTTTGTTTGCGGCAGGCTTGGTGACTCCCAGACTTGGAACGGACTGAGTTTCTCTAGGACAGAACTCGGTAAAAAGTTCTTAGGGTTGTTATGCTCCAGGGCCCCCGTGACTGACTGTGTGAGTGGCATCTTTATAGACTTCTTTATAGCAGGAGTTTCCTGGGTGGATGGCAGTCAGGCTGCAAGTTTCCCAGAGTTCAGACTTCTGTATGGCTTAGATCTGGCCATTAAATCACAGATGTTTCTTTGAAAAAGCTGAGTGTGCACCAAGTCACTCCTTTCAACATAGCGTGTCTAACGACTTGTGGAAAGCACAGACTGAATGGAACTGCTATTTGATTTAAGCGTGCGTTTGGTCATTCAATATATAAAAAACCTGCCATGTGTTCCTGAAGACAAAGAGAGTGATGCATATGGTTTGCAGATATTTATGTAAATATTTTTGCATTTGCATCTCTACCTTTAATAAATAACACTGAGTCCAAAGTGTTCTTAATAATAAATGTGTGCTGAGCTAACTAGTAAGTATAGATCTAAACATCAAAACAATTAGAAGTGCTAAATTTACCAAAAATGCCATATGTATGTCTTTGTATATACATCTGTGTGTACATAAAGATCATTATATTGTGAAAATGGGCACACAGTGCAGTCTGCCCAATCTCAAACTGGGGATAGGAGTGAACAATCTGCTCTCAATCAAAATAAAATGCTTTATGTACAAGCAATGTATATATCAAAGATTTTTTTTTATACATGCAAGCAGAGGTTTTTTTACATGCTTTCATCTTCCTCTCCCATTTTAAGCACTTAAACACCTAATTTCTAGACATTTTAGAACTAGCTCAGGGAGAGTGAGAAACTCTATTCACGATGGTTGCAAATGGAAACTAAAACAATTTCCCTGTCACCCAAAATATATAGTTGCTCTTCAGGTGAAATCTTCACCAAAGCAATGTGAACTTTTCCTTGCTTCCTTCCTTCCTTTCTCCACTGTTGCAGTGAAAACTAAACTGCCCTCTTGTGTAGATTATCATTTCCAGACCTGAACAATGCTTATCTGGCAGAGCAGCCGGACAAATAACACAGCACTTAGCAGGATGAAGCTCTGTATTTTAGAATGGTGAAGGCAACCATTCAAAAGAAGAACAAAGTCAAATAATTTTAAACCATAGAAACAGCTTGTGGATCACTGAAAAGCAACACATTTGGAACACAGATGGCTGTTTTTTCTCCCCCAAAATAACAAATGAAGAAAAAACCCTCCCTTTGTTATTTTTATTTTTTATGCAGTATTTATACTGACTAGCTATTCAGACCTCCTTATGGACAAGCCAAATGAGGTCTTTACGCTGATGAACACCCGGTCTTAATTATTTTTAACAGAATAAGAGATGATGGTTAGAAAGCTTTTGAAAAGGAGTCATGTTTTCATTTCTTCTACTCTGCTGATGCAATTTTTTCTTTCTGATAAAAATAATTCACTTAGATTTGGAAATATGAAAAATGGTGTGTGGTCCAGTTAGGGGCTGATAACCCCTGGTTATCAGCTAATGCTGAGAGCAATAGGCTGTCTTCCTAATTAAGTCAGTGACCAGCCAGGGTAATGGGCCAAGGATTTACAACTGCACATGCTTGGATAAGAGCAATCATTTTTTCAAGGCATATGTCAGTCCTGAAGCCTGCCATCAAGCCAGGACTTGGGCAGACCTCTCAACCTATTGCTGTCTTAATGCATAAGACCTCTGCTCTTCCTGTCATGCAAACACACCTGAGAGTTGATTATGTTACAGCCATGGGGCTTTGTCTGGGATCATGTCTTGGCAGGGGCTATAGTATGAGCCCCTGACTGTGGAATGAGAACTCTGGTTGTGGGGCACTGCTAATAGTTATACACTCAGTTGGGAAGGATTTTATCCAGTAGAGTAGTCTCTACCTCCCTAAGTGTTCCTAAGAGTGAGGCCATGCTACTGCCTTGCAAATGGCCCTTGTCTTGGGCTTGGTGTGTGGGACCAGCTGGGTTGGATTATGGGTGGATGAGGGCTGGTCATTGTGTGTTGGCCTTACACACACTTCAGGAGGTTAAGTAATTATTTCTCCGATCTTTTCCTACTGCACACAACAGCCTACAGCAAACTACTGATATTTTCCTCTTTTTAAAACACCAAACAGTAATCTTTGTTAGATGCAAGGTACCTGAGACAACTAACATTAGAGAGTCTCCAGAAAACGAGTTATTTTATAATTAAGGAAATAGTAGAGTCTGCATAAGGTCGTCTGCTGCAAAGTCAAATAAGGTTGTAAAATGTCCAACCAAACTCCAGCCTAACCTAAATAGAATCAGCAAAAAATATGCACTGTGGCTGTTTTGGCTGCTGGGCTTGTTTTGTGGTGCGTCACCATCTCTGATGACCATGTGTGTGCTACCAGGGGAGATTCTGTTACCAGTCATCACTTCAGCAGAAGTTGGAAATAAAAGATGGAACCTTTATGCTCTCCCATTCTTTACTTTACACCAGAGTGCCTGGCTGCTTTAATGAGTATTAAAGTGAGGAATAAAAAAGGTAAGATAAGGACTGCTAGAAAACGAGCTATTCTTGGCTTTCTTATGTTCCAGCATATTTCCTGTTACACTATAATGAAGGATTTTATTTTTTCAAATGGTATTTTTGGAGCCATACACCTAATCAGTACATGCTCCACAACCTTCCCATCTTGTACCCAGTGAAAAGGTCATGCAGCACCTGACAGCAAACAGCATTTGCTCAGTGGTGGCTTTTTTCCTCCAATGCCGCCTGCATTTCATGTAGCCTTGTTTCCTGAACCCCTCTGGTGTGCATACCTATTTCACTGGCAGTTGTGCTATTGTGCATCCGTGACTCAACACAGAATCCATAACAGCGTCTTTCTTGTTCAGTAAAAAAGCCTACTTTCAGAAGGCTCATGGCTGGGCAGCTTGGGATGAGCTGGGAGAGTAGTTAAGGGTAACGTCCTGCTCATGAAACGTCTCCAACACACTTCCTGTCTTCCATCACTGTGTTGCTGTTGCCTTGCATGGGAAACTCAACATCTATTTTCATTTACGAGTTCTCCCATGCAGAAGCTGAGAGGGTTTGAAAGGGGAATGGGCTGATTTGCAATTAGAACCATGCAAATAGATGCTCTACGTTTTGCAATGCTACATAAAATGAAGGTGAGGAGAACATCAAACAGAAAAGTATTAATAGCACAGTGTTAATTTGTGGGAATATGTTTCCAGGTAAAGAGGCCAGAAGTAGGATGTGCAGTACTCTGGTAAAATATCTACGCGAGATAATGTGAAGCAACCACGTCTTAAAGATGTATAAAGTACTTTTTTTGAGATTGTTTAATTGGATAAAAAATGTATGAAGGGAGACATAACATCATGACTTCCAGCTCCTTATAGAAGAAGCCTTTAATTACTTTTTATGTATATTTATGTGAAGCTATTATGAGTAAGACAAGTATTTCTTTCTTTGCTTTTAACTTTTTTTATTAGTAGTTGTCAAGACAGTCTCAAGCCAAACCCCTACATCTCACAACTTTGATCTTTAGAAAAGTTCATACTGGTTTTAAATTTTGACTTATCCTTCATCCATTTAATAGGTCTAAACTTCCACTTTTATAGTATTAAAGGAGAAGAAAATATTAAGAGTGGGTGATTTCCTTTCTGGGTAAAATGAGAGACTGCAGAAATCTTGAATCAAATCTGAACACTTCTGTAGATTGTAAAATTTTTTTACAAACTCATTACAAGAAGAAAAAACAGGCTTGCCGAAAGCTTAGCACTTCCTCACTTCAGCTGGAGGTGGAAGTACAGGTGCTGGGATACTGTGAAGAAAGAAATTTTGTTTGTTTCCCAAGAATAGAGGATATTATAAAATAAAGATATATATTTAAAAGAAATATTTGATTTTTTCATGTTTTGGTACTGTTTCTGGTTGTATGACTAATTCTGCAGCTTCTTATTCCTTCTTAAAGCTATTTTCTTGATAAACAGTGGATAGGACATTTTTTTCCTGTAGGATCTGTGGGAGCCTGTAGGTGACCACTGAGGGAAATAATACTTAAGATCCAAATGTGCAAGGTTAAAATGCTTCTTTTTCCAGTCCCACTTCAATCAGAGAAGTGACTACTACTACTGTAATGATGAGTAGATGCTCCCAAAGATAGGCGAATATTAAAGGTTGAAAATCCTCAGGGAATCACATGCCCTTGTCATGAACTGCTGGAAATATGCTTCATCATCAACTGCATTCTGTGGGTAGATGCCAATTATATGAAAGCCCATCTCTCTAGATCTGTTAGTGTTATTTCAGTGCTTGGGGGCTGGAGCTTAATACAATATGCTCTTTTCTTCTCTGACTAGTAAAGCAGCACAAAATAGAATTATTAGTATAAATACACGTTGCCTACAAAATGTAAATCCAGCAATTAGACTTTTCCCTGGTGGTGCTCTCTAATGAGTGTTACCATATTCTTTGTGTTGCTGTAGGGAAGCAGTGGGTGTATCAGTGGGGCTTGGCTAATTTACGAGGGAATCCTCAGGATACAAAATTTTTCCTTGATAAGAGGAGAAGCAGCTTGTGTTCCAAGCAACATTTATCTCAAGCAAGCTTGCCTCCCAAAAGTACAGCACTGGGAACATCAGCATTTACAGCTTATGATATGATTGCTGAGGCCTTCTGACATGTGCAAGCTGGTGAAAACCCTTATGGAAGGAGTTACTTAATCGTCTTTAATTTTGAGAAACTCTGTAGGTGTAGGGAAAGCTCTGACAAGCAAGAGATGGCTGGGGAGGGTTATCGGACACTTTGAGAAGTCTGGTGTTCCCTGTTTGGGTTGAAAAATATATTTGCCCTTTCTCATTTCTGCACTGATTTGGGTGTGTAAGACTGTTGCTACCTTATGCATTCATTTTTGTAATTAATGGCCCTGTGCTGTGGGCCTTGGTTTGTATGTGGTGCCATGACTGTGCTGTAATTATAGATGGTGAAACTTTTGGTAAAACTGCAGTGGAAAATGCTTCTGATTTGAAAGTAAAATGCTGATATTATCTTGTCAAGACAGCATCTTATACCATTGTGTGACCTCTCTAGAAAAAACCCTGACCCATGGTAATCTAATTATTGTCTGTTGTGATGGGCAGATAACAAAGTAAATATTGGAGTGGACTGATTGCCATCTCCACTTTAGGAGAGGGACCTTGACAGCCTTATTTCACTGAGCCCAGCTGCTTCTACTTCTTTTTTCTTCCTTCTGTGTGATGAGTTAGTAGTTTGTGTTGTTGGAGGAATTCTAGGGCAGCTGATAGTAACCATAGAATCATATCTTGGAAGTGCTGAGTGATAACTGTTCCCTCTCTGCTTGAGGTTTTTTTTTCACTCTCAAAGCTATCCCTGTTGGTGGAAGACCCTGGCAAAATGGAAACTAAGGGGGGATGCGGATGCTTAGTGCCCAAAAAAATCGGGTTTGATACTGGCGATCTGAGATTTGGGTCCACAAATGTAAGCAACCTTAAAGATTAATATAATTTATATGGTACTTAAGTAATGACAGAAGATGTAAATGACATCAGGGTGAATATATGTGCTAAATCAGCTTGAATGCCTTGGTTCATTATCAAATTTCTATGTGGTTTTCATTATATGTTCCTGAGGGTGCATCCAAGGAGTTTTCTGCAGGCAGGCAGAAACTCATTTTTCTTCTGCTTTAAGCTGACCAAAAGTTGTGTAATCACACTAGGTCTAAACCAAGTTTTACAGAAGGATACACCCTTAGTGCTGATATAATGCACCCTTGTGACTAGGCCTATGAACATGGGAGATTTTCTTTGCGTGTTTTGAGACCGCCATGTAGGACAATGTATGGTTGCTGAGATAGATCCATCCATTCATTATGATAGTTTAATGAAATTCAGCTCATCTTTCAGGAAAGAGCAGAGCAAGGGGGAGCCTGAGCTTTGTGCAAGCCCATGTCAAATCTTGAAGCAGGTCAAACAAAAGTATTAAGTGAAAAAGTCTAGGGATCCTAGGTCAAATGCTTGGCAAACATGAATATAGGTTGGAATGAAGTCAGGAGGTCTCAAGCAAAGGAAATCTGAGAAGTTTTTCTCATGGTAATTTTGGATTCTTCCAGGATTCATGTGGTAAGTCTAAAGGAGTCTGTGATGAGGTCTAGTCCTTCCCTGATGAAGTCAGGGGTAACTTTAGTCTGAATATCAGGAGGAATGATTGAGTTTCAGGGCTTATATCTGAGGCGAAGCACATGATAGTTTCTTCACAGAATTGTGTTTCTAATACACAAAAGCCAAGGATGTACTAGAATGGGATTTTCTTCTAACTGGAAAAAGGTTTTTTTCCCCCCCAATGTATTTACTCATTTGAGAAAATGTAGGGACATTTTCTGCATTAAAAAACCCTCAAAAAACATTTCCTTATTTAAACAACATTTCAATGCTAAATATAAGCTAATTATACACAACTGAAAAACAGGCCAAAATAAAAATTTAACATTACAACATTTACAGAACAAAATGCTGTAATTGACCCAAATTGATTTTCTTTTTTCAATCTGAACTTTTACTTAGAAAAATGACTTTACTTTTGACATTTTAAATTCATGTGAACAAAAAATATGGTATCTCAGATATTTTTGCAAGTTAAAAAGCCGTTTTCTGCCTATTTCAGCTTTATGTCTGACATCTTATCTGAACTGCCAGCTGAAAAAGTGCTTGATGAGCCAAATTTAATCAGTAACTCCAAACAGTCCAAACTTTAGAGATAGAGTGCAGCCTGATTTTGGAATCTATTCTGATTTCAGAATTCCCTTTGAGATCTAAACCATGCTGTGAACTTTTGTCCATTGCAAATCTAGGAAGCGATTGAGGTATCTTGTTTCATAGCATTAATCTAGATTTTTGTTTGGGCATTTCTGAGACCAAAACAAAAGTGTTTACAGCACTTCTTTTAAGAACTCTCAGTATTGTTCTGAAGCTCTTCCTTTCCAAGTTTTTCTCTCTAAGTTCCTATAGATACTCAGGTAATAGCAAAGATTTCTTACATTTTTCAGTGACTGAGTGATCAAGAACTGCAGATGTACAGAAGTGTTAACAACATTCAAAGACTTAATTTGCAGGAGCTACAGAGGAAGGGAAGAAAGGAAAAATTAAAAGCAAATATTAATGAGGTAAGACAGGCTGCACTTGAGATGGCACCCGCGCTCTGCTCTTTTGGGCTCTGATTTTGAACCAGTGGGTGTCTGAACTTTGCTGGATGGCAGGCAAACGCTGGAGATGATGCATTCCCCAATTAAAAATTGTGTTGTTCGCCAGGAGAATTTGGACCCTTTCTCTACCTTTCCACCCTCTCCCTTGATTTTTGGAGCCCTGCAAGGAGCAGGAATGTAGCAGGCAAATTAGAGTTAGTGCTTTGCTTTAGAGAAAGGTGCCCTGCTGGGAACAGAAGCTGCTCAAATATTTTGGGCTGTCTCCTACAGTAGCTTCAGTCTTTTGCCTACTTTGTGGTAACTACCCACCCTGATGAATCTTTAATCAGTAAAAATAAAATGGAGTTGATGATCCTTTGCCTTGCAGTGAATACCTACTGGGTTGGGAGACTGGGAGAGACATGAGAGGGATAGTATTCATTATTTATAGCCACTCCTATGGTGCTTATCACCACAGTGCCTATAAGTGAGCACCATTGACAAGGCTCTAAATGTGAGATAAAATTTAATAATGCATTAATAATAACATGCACTTGTCTGTGTCAGCAGCAGTTGTGACAGAGATGACTTAAAATGGAAGGAGGGAGAACTGCCACAGCTCAGTGAAGGTGGAAATTTGGTGGAGGAGCAGGAGAAGGTGTCAGGGGAGTCAGGGAGAGCCATGGGCTCAGCAAGCGGAGAAGTCAGCCCAGAGGTGCCACGGTCTGCCCAGGAGTGAGGGCAATAAAAAACACGAATGGGAGTTTGGCAGCTTTGCAAAAACGAATGTGTTTTAACAGCATATTCATGAGTAAACAGGAATGTACTTGAACTTAATTATTAAAGACTTCCCATGTTGTCCTGCCATATACACATGAATACATGCACAGGCCTGCATGGCTCCTACTCTGAGGCAATGACAGAAGGTGACCAAGCCTGGAGTTTGTCTTGTTAAAAGGCTCCAGTTCAAAGCTGACACCCCAGCTAAGGAAATCTCCCTCTCACCCCTCTTGCTTTAATTTGTCATCCTTCTTTCTTGCTCATTTCTGTTTGCTTTTCCTGTCTCTAACCTGGAAAGAGGCAGTTCACACCCCTTTGTGTTAGTGCTGAGGAGACGAGCCATGGGAAGTGGCTTTACCGTCCTGACGGGACAGGGTGAGGAAAGAATGGTCACAAAGAGCCAGAAGCAAGTGTACCTGGAGCAGTGTTGTTTTCATCCAAACCTGCATCCAGGTGAATTCATTTCTCATTCATCACTTCAGGAAGGAGAAATTTTTTCCACTGCTACTACCTGCTTGTAGCTTATCATTCAGTTGTGTGACCTTTTATACAAAACCCCTGCAACAGCAGGCACAGCTTTGGTAATAGAGGCTGAAAGGAGTTGAGAAACAAGGAAGCAGTTTCTTCAAACACAGGTCAAGAGGTCTTTTTCGCAAAGGAAAAAACTGCAGTTTGTAGACATGGATGCCCTGTGGCTTGGCAAAACATTGTATGTTCATGACAACAGTGCTCTGGTCATCTCTCCTCCCATGTACAGACAGAGTGTATGAGGTATTCTGCATAAAGAATCTGTGTTTAAGCCTATTCTCTAGGTGGAGTACCTACTTCATAAATACCTTCAGCAGTCTCAGTTCAAATGTTCATGAAAGAATTCAAATATTCATTTGTTGCAATAACCACAGAAGAAATGCTTTCCTCTAGTGCTTTACTGTCACCCTTAGAGAACATCTACTTCCTGATTCCCTCTGCTTGTACCCCTCACCAGGTCCTCCTCTCCAAGCTCATTTTTCATGAAGGCACCAAAATACCTAACAGCCCTAACAGTTAAAAAAGATCCCGAAGTCAGCACAATGATGCACATTTACTGAAGATATTTTTAGAGGAACAATGGATATACTCCATTGTCCCACCCAGAGAAAAGTACTGCGAGACCTGTAAATAAAGATGAGTCTGAACAAACACCAAAAAATCAGATGGCAGGAACTGAGATTCATGCCTGCTACATAGCCTATTTCTCTCCTATGCCAATTGATGTTATTCTAGTTGTATCAAATCTATCCCCTGAAAAGGTCCATGGCTGGGAGAATCCATCATTTTCCGATAACCTTTAGAGTAGAGTTGTGTGACGTTATGACCCTCACTAGTCAGGTATTGCATATTTGTCGTCCTCCCATGTCTGGACTCCATTTCACTGAAGGTGTCCAGGATGTGACAAATCAGTATCAGGAAAATCCTAGGGTGTTGAAAGCAAAATTTATTGTGATGAATTCACACTCAAACTACTGTAGGTTTTACAAATAGACTTTGCAGTCCATAAATCCCCAAGCTTTAAGGGAACAGATAAGCTGGTGCAATACATTCATGGAAGGTTTAGAGTGACAGATAGTATGGTGGTCAGAGCACACAAGGTTTAGTGAGTGTGATGGTGTGTTGCAGCTACAGATGCTTTCTGAAACTCTTAAGACTGGAGTTTTGTTTCTCTGAATGTCTCTGTTTAATATTAGAGCAGTACATGAAGTCCAGATCTAAAGTTGTCAGGATCCATAACTCCTTTAGAGGATGAATATATTTGTTTATGGTGGAGATTATTGAATTATATTCTATTGCCCCAATTTCTGTTATTTTAGCCTGCAAAAACAAATAAAAGTAGTGCTGCACCTAACTATAAGCATGATCATCTCAGTGGCTTCATGCAAGCATATGTATTTTTATTTCTTTGTTTGGCTCAGGAAACATAAGGAGTCCAGCATCGAGCTATAAGGAATTAATGATTAATTCCTCTAGAGTAAGTGGCTTTCAGTTGATATAGAGCCATTTCAACCAGCTCTTGTGCCAGCCATCACATGTTGGCATAGGCTCTATGGGGAAGGGTGATGGGGAAGCAAGAAAACAGTAGATACAGCATCATGCACTCAATAGTCTCTTGAGTTGCAAGTTTTGTTTGTTTTGTTTGTTTGTTAGGCTCATATGAAGTTACAGCTTCCCTCTCAATATAAAATCTCATGCAAAATCTGCAGCTTCAGTCCCAAATGTGAGCACAGAGGCAGAAATGTATGAACTTTTTCTGCACACTAAACTTCCTTTTTTCTCCTGGTCTGAGCAGTCCTTGCAGCATGCTGACATGTGGCAGGAAGCTTTTTTTTCCAAAGCTCTTGCTTCCATTGCCTTAGATTATTGGCTGGTGACCATGCACAGAGCAGAAGATTTGCTGCAGTGAAAGAAGCACAAGAATTCCAAGGCTTTGCCCTGGGAAAAGAGAAATAAATAAAAAGAATGAGTAAGAGCTACAGTAACAGAGGCAGGGCAACGTCCACAGTGCACTTTGCTAGCTGGTATGGGAGGGAAGTGCACAATTTATGATTCCAAGAGACTGGCTCACCTTTTAGGTATTTTATAAGATGAGCTCAGTAGGATGATGCAAGCATTGGCAACAGAAGATAATGTCTCATTTCTGTTGGCTCCATCCTGTTGTCTGATTTTGCTAATTGCAATAGCTTTGGCCATCAGAGACAAATTACAGAGACTTTCCGCAAATGGCGGGGAGGGAGGGAGCTTGAATATTTTTCGCTCATAGGCACTTTAAAAGCGGAATTTCATAAATAAAATTTTACTTCTGTATACATACTGAGAAGGACCTAAAGATCAGATGTCTGCATTTTGGATTAAATTTCAAAAGCCACTAAGCATTACAACTGAGATATTAGAGCTGTTCTTTGAACACTGTGTCTATGTGACCCAATAGATGGTAAAAGTTAGAGGTGGGCAGAAAGGCTAAATGGCTTTGGATTAAGGGTTTGTGTGCTTTAGCAAGGAAGAGAGTGCCAATACCAGGGCAGAGTTTTTTGGCAGCTCCTCTTTTCTCATAGCTGCCCCTACGCTTTCCAAAAAAAAGAAACTGAATGCTCTGGCTAGCTTGGTAGCAGAGACAGCATTAAGCACCTGTGTTCCAAACAGGCATGTGTGTATGTGTGTGTGTATGTGTGTGTGTGTGTGTGTCTGCGTGTGTGTCTGTCTGCGTGTGTCTGTGTGTGTCTGTGTGTGTGGCACTGCTGATCCATCTGTGAAATGTGGCAAATGCCAGTGGGGACGTGCACAGGGGGTATGAAAAGCATGTGGCACATGCCCAGTCATAAAAACCTTGAGCAAACAGTGCTACATGCTATGAAGGGACAAGAAGAGATTCAAGAGCTCGCTTTTATCCTCTCAGGTGTTCCAAGGGTAAACACCACTGACAAGGGAATGCCTGACCTAGGGTAAATCTCTCCTTTTCCCAGGTGTTACAACTGTTTATCCAAGTCTTTCTTTTCTCCTGCTGGAGTCAAGAATGGCAGGGAAGGAACTCTGATTCCCTTGGTTTAAAATAAGGTTGGGACTTCACAGGCTACAAAGAGAGGAGTTCTCCTAAGCTAACACTGTGCAGGAAAATTGGAAAATACGTTAGAGGCTCATTGGAAGATGATGGTAGGAGAAAGTGGGAATGTGTCTGAAAGCAGCATAGGATAGCAGTTAAATTCCCTTTGATGTGAGATATGAAATGCAAAGAAAAGATGAGAAAATGAACTGGAATTGTAAGGATCCAGGCCCAAATCCAGGATCCATAGCTCAAACTTAGCCATTGGTTCATCTATTAGTGAAAGTTAATAGGGTCTTCCAAGTGGCTTGCAGGAATCAACCAGTGTGCTGTTCTACCCCCACAAACCAGCATGTTCATGGCACTGAGGGCAGTGCAGTGCTGGTCAAACAGTTTTCACTGCAGTTCCTCTGAGCCTGAAGGAAGCACTGTCTGGTTACAGGTCTTCCAGGCTGCCTCCCCCCTTCATACCTGGGGGCTGTCCCACGCACCTCTGTTGTGCAAGGGTATGAGTGGCAACCTCCCTTATCCGAAAGATACAGAAGACTGAGCACTACACCCTGGTTGCAGATATGGAAGGCAGTATTTGCTCATCCATGGGACTGTGGGAGATATCAGATGTCTGGGATTTTAGAAAGGTTTGTGTTTTCTTGCCACGCTGAAAATAATTATCTACTTTGAGGCAGGACTGTCATTGCAGTCACCCTACTCAAGGGATTAGGTTAATAGTCCGTGATTTAGAGACATGGATTCACTTTTTTTCTCCTTCAAAGATCACTAGCATGTGACTCAGCCTCTACAAAACCATCTGGCCAGGACTGGTCCTGGGTATGTTGAAAGGATAAGTAAGTTGAAAGATGAGATGTTCAGATTTATACTGAGGAAGTCAGTGGTGGTGTAACATCATAGCTAGATACTCCTTAAGTGCAGTTTTAAGTAGGGTGCACTACAGAATGTGTGTTAATAAAATATGAGATGGTAAAAGTCTGTTTTCCCTGATCCTGTGTGGTTTTATTTCCTGGAATCCCTTTGAAATAGCAAGAATGCAGTCATTTTAGCCTCTTCATTAAGTGTATAATTTAATCCCACACACTGTAGTTCCTTAAGCATAAAAATAATCTACTTTACACTCAATGGGAACAATGAGATGCCCCAGAGCATATTTAAAACAGAACTCCTAGACAAAATTACTTGGCTTAAAAGGGTCTGAGCTACATTTATTTTTATGGAAAAGCTTACCAAAATATGCAAACAAATCTTAGTAATTTATATTCAATTTCCATTCCTTTCTTAGAACTTGAATGATATGACTAAACACTAGAAAAACTTGATTTTTTTAATGACTAAAATATCTCTTTCTTCCTTGTGTATAACAAGTCAGTTCTAAGCCTGTTTTTTTTTCCTCTCTTAACTTTCCCCCCCTTACTTTTCCCAAATATTTTTTCAGTAATGTTTGCTGACTGGATTTTGCTGTTCATTTTCTCAACTGTGTTATTTGAAATTATGTATATTGTTTTTAGAAGTAGAGTGACATTACACGCATGTGTAAATGTACACTATATATTGTGTATGGTCTGCTTATATATACCATGCACTGGCACAAATACTGCCTACTTTTGTAGATATGCTAAACCTGTTTATATTACATATATACTGTATGTATACTAAAAATATTCCAATTTTAAAGAAAATTTATTGTAGGGAGCAGCAGTTTCAGTAATGTTTGCTAAGTAGAAAGCAAAAGGCACTGTTAAAATGTAAAATACTTGCAAATGAAATGCTGTCTCACTGCATTTCTCTTTTCCAAAATCTCTGTGTCTGGCCTGAGAATGTATTTTTCATGCCTGGATTTAAAGAGAGACCTCTCAGGAGAATTAAATAGAAACCAAATAAAACCACAGCATCTTTGTTTGAAAAAGTCTCTGGGAAAGATTATGCAGTGCTCAAATTCTGCTCTGCTTGTAGCAGGTTTTGTGCCTGTCAGGTTGATGTGTTTAAATATTTTTTTTTCTAAAAAAGACCCAATAGCAAAATATTATTTTACCTGTAATCAAGTACAAACATTTTAAAGTAAGGAAGATAACTCTGCTACTTTTTTGATATCAGCTTGTCTGGTTTTAAAGTGATGCCTTATAATGCATGAAGCTAATACAGCTAGAAAGTTTCAAAATCTGCTTTATGTAGAGGGAAGGTGCAAGGGCTGGCAGATGAGCTTAAAAAAACCTGAGACCCTTTGGTCAGAGGTAGGAGACAGATGTGGTATTCACAAGGATCTGTCAACATGGAGATGTGGTCATGGTGTAGGAGCAGCAACAAGAGAAAGGTGCCTTGTCGAGTCTATGGATTTTCAGTGTAGAAGGACAACTTGTCTTCTGAGAAATCTAGTTTTAAAAACTGTTTTGGGGGCTGTCCTGTAATTTACCATTGCCAAGAAGTTATCCTTAGAGAAAAAGGAGATGAAGAGCCTTCTGTTAGTGATGTGCCTGGGGTCACACAATGGGAGAGTGGCTCTCACCTCTCATCACACCCATGACTGAACTCAGCCTCCTCTCCTGCTGTTTAACCTGAATTTCCTTGTTTTTAACATCACACTGTTGTTACTAATGATACCTCTGAGCTATGTACTAAATTATTCTTTCTCTGACTTTCAGTTCTTCCTTTCAAATACATGAGGAGTCTCTAGCAATGCTTTTAGCATAGATGGGCTGACTTACAACCAATTACTGTATTTAACTGAGTCCCAACTGATCTTAAATCTGAGAACTTCACAAGTTCTCAGGGCTAGCTGAAGGAAAATGTTTTAAATTAGTTTTATCAATAATTTCAATGCTTTTCCTCATTTTAACAGCTATAATCTATTGTAATTTGGGGAAAAGAAAGTCTTATTTTTTTTCTTAGAAATTTTGATAAAATATTCACTTGTACTGCAGAAAAACAAGAGGAAAAACAAGGAAAAAATATAAAAAGACAACAGTGACGAGATTTGCCTTAGTGAAAACTAAATGAGATCTTTTGGAACTAAGTTGCAAAGAGAAATTACACAAATAACATACCTTCTTGCTGAAAAAAAAAAAAAGCCCTGCTGGGTGAGAAGTCTTTTTTGTAACAAAAGAATAAGGAAAAGAAAACATCAGCTAATTGTACCATATTCAATGATTGTTCACAGGTATGTGAGGAATCTGGTCAATAAGCTCAGCACCAGCTAAGAGCAATGTGCTATCCTTGGTCAAGGTGGTGATGATCATAGAATCACAGAATGGTTTGGCTTGGAAGGGACTTTAGAGATCATCTAGTTCCAAGCCTCCTGCCATGGGCTGGGGCACCTTTCGCTAGACCTGGTTGCTCAGAGATCCAAACAGAACTTGAATTTGGGGCTATTTTGGTAACTGAGAGTTACAGATTCACCCCTCCCCTGCATGGGGACCGGAGACCCCACCAGTGTTTGTAACAGCCAGGGGCTGGTCCTTAGCGCAGTTTCCCTTTAGTCTTAGACTTCATATATAGTGCATTTCCTTGCACTTTTGTGGATAAATCATCTCAAATCTCCATGACTTTTCGTAAATTCACAAATTCAGTAGCTGAGTCTCTTATCTTCTCTAGTCTAGCAGATCTCTGTATCAGCTATTCACATTGCGTCTTGTCTCCCTTATTCACCCTATTCCTTTCTACTCACAGTATCCAACTTCTCCCTGGGAGCTTTGGCAGTGTTCACACAGTTCTGCTTGACTTCTCGATGCTTTCCTAATCTAGGTTTTCTTTTCCCTTTCAGCTCTTAAGCAGCAGGTGCCATGTCCTCTTGCTTGCTTGCTTGCATTCTCCTGTTCCAGCCCTAAAGAACATAACATCCTGTAGGATTCTTATTTCTTCTAAGTTGATTGTTTTCATTACACATTGTTTTATAGGGCAGATTATGGTCCTCAGGTGACATTGTCTAGAGGTGCAATGGGGTATTTAACACCAGCATGCCAAGGAATGTAGCTGTTTCTTTACAAGTAAATGGTGGTTGGTTGTAAGTTTGAGAAGAAAGATACGTTTCAGCCCCCACGGTGGTCACTGAATCCAGCTGCATTACATGGTAGACTGGTTCCTCGTCTCCATGGTGTGATCTGAGGAGAGGTTTGGGGAGGGGAGGAGGGTTGCGTGCAAGCTGCAGAGAGCATATGCAACTGAGTAATGTATTACTGCATGCACTGCTTCCTTCCTTCTGCTTCTGCCACAGTAAGATCATAGACAGTTGGGTTTTATGAAAGTGGATGCTTCAGTGAATCAAGCACTAGTCAGAATGGAAAAAAAGACTGACAGTTGGGAAAGGAAATAACTGCTTTGGGATGTACCCTGTTCCTCAGGTGTACGGATGAAAAGAAAATACTGCTCTGCAAAATGGACCATTGGTATATTTGCCATTCCTCTTTCAGTGACAGAAAGTGGTTTTGCACAAGGAAAATGCACCTGTGTGAGCATGTGAACACACAGGCACACACACACAACTTCCAAGTCAAAGACAGAGGGGGCACGTCTATAACTGAAGGTACAGTGCTGCCTGTACATTATTGCTGACCTGCTTCATTCACGTTTCTTTTGAAACTGCATTACTCTTTCTCACTTGTGGTGCTCTATAGCTGTGAGCACTGATAGATACAGAACAAAGAAATGGTCCTTTCCTCTCAAATACAGCTGTATTCCCCTTATGACATTTTCTAAAAGCCACCAGATTTTCTTTCTAGTACTGAATAATATAAAATAAAATAGAGACAATAATTACTGGGGCAGCCTGTGAGTGGATGCTAGCTCTTTTGTGATTTAAGCTTTGAATATCCTTTCCAATAATTCTGAAGATAAATTTTTTACCTCATCTTATTAGAATGAGTCTGTTGCTTTTAAGATTTATGTTTCGTGCTATTTCACCTTCTCTGTTCTCTTCTTCCAGTTTTGGAAGTCCCTGAACTGAAATACCTGAAGGTAGGAGACTCTTTGGAAGAAGTTCAGCCTGGAGAAGAGGAGACTGAAGAGAGATCTCATAGCAGTCTACAACTTCTCATGAGGGGAAGTGGAGGGGCAGGCACAGATCTCTTCTCTCTGTTGACCAGCGACAGGATCTGAGAGAATGGCCTGAAGCTGTTTCAGGGCAGGTTTAGGTTTGGATATTAGGAAAAGGCTCTTCACCCAGAGGGTGGTTGGGCACTTGAACAGGCTCCCCAGGGAAGCGGTCAAAGTGGTCATGGCACCAAACCTGACAGAAATCAAGAAGGGTTTGTACAATGCTCTCAGATACAAGGTGTGATTCTTGCAGTTGTCCCGTGCAGGGCCAGAAGTTGGACTTTGATGATACTTGTGAGTCCCTTTAAGCTCAGGATATTCTATGATTCTATGATGTGTCCCGCCTCCTTACCTTGTTCTTATTCTGACTTGGGCATCTGCTTATATATACTGCTGGAAACAGGCATACCTCTGGTGTGACCCAGTGTAGTCATCCTTATGTTCATATTTCTTTTGACAGTGGTTTGAATGTACAGGAAATAATCCTATAATAGTTTCCTCCTTTCCACGACAGACATATTTGGCAACAACTTAAAGTGGTATAAGCTTTTAAGTCCTTCACTGCTCATTTCCTATGAGCTCTCCTACTTAAGTGGTTTATCCAAAATATATTCATAGGCTGCATGCACGGCTTGAATGCATGACGTACAGGGATGCTTTGTGGACTCAGATATTTAAGGCAGTAAGGGAGCAAGGCTCCATTTCTAGGGAAGGAAAATAATAAAGGAACACATGCTCAAGCAATCTGTGGAAATAGCCCTGCAGCTCCTGAGAGCCAGGACCATTGTGCTATGTGTGCAATGTGGATGGGCACTGGAGGGCCCAGCAGCTCTGAGGGTGTTCACACGGGAAATGTTCTATCAGGTAGTCTACAAAGCACTGAGCTGAAAGGTAAGAGGCTGTTACTACTCTGGTGCTATTTCTTATTCTTACTTTACCTTTGACAAGCATCCCAGGGCAGGGAGTGTTATTTGTCTACAGGGAGCCCCAGTCATTTCTGCTTTGTGGGGCAGGAGGTGAAATGACTTGCCAATAGTTTGCTGAGTGACCAAGGACACCAGTAGTGAAATTAGAAAAGAAACCTCATAGCCTTCAGTCTCAGGGCACATCTCCACAGCCAGCCATGTAAATGTAAAGCTTGCTACCCTTTCTCCTCCCCTTCCACTAGCTGAAGGTGAGCCAGCTCTGACTGTGCAGCCCTGTGGCTATTTCTGAGCCTGGACTAATGGGCAAGTCTGGGAAAGCAGGATATTTTAGCATGGGAATTGAAAGGCTTGCACAGCTTCATGATCTGATCTGGGCTATGCCCTAGTGGACAGGCAGAACTCGATGTACCTGTGTCAATGTGCCCCCAGCCCAGTGTGATACTCAGGGCACCACTGAGCCTCTTGAATCCCCAACCTCTCCTAAAGCCCCTGGACTCTATTATAATACAGATAATAACCAGGTAATTTGTTCACGTGGAGAAGGGTTCACTGGTTCAGTTGCTGTTTTTATGTGCAAATACAGTACTACATTAAGCTAGAAAGGCCTTTCACAGATTTTCAATTCCTAAGATAGGCACCGGAGTGTAAAATGCCCTACTGACCACAGAGCTGAGACAAACTTTAATACAAGACTTCTGATCTGCTTAGGGTTTGATTTGGTGTTTTTTGTCAGTGTTTTTTGGTTTGGGGTTTTTTTTGTTGGTTATGTTGTTGGGTTTGTGTGTGTGTGGTTTTTTTGTTTTGTTTTGTTTTTCACTATTTGCCATTTCCATCCCTATCTTGCTTGCTAGTCTTCTAATGGCTTAGAGTCAGTGATTAGGATGAAGTCAGTTGAATGGTGTTTGCCTTATGGCTGTTTCCATTCCCCTCATGTGTCAGTAAGGACTGGTTTGTGTGAGGTCTGCAAGTGTCTGTGAGAAATATAGGGCTTATGTAGGTGCTAAGAAAGTTAAGAAACCAAGATCTTCTGAAATGACACACATTTAAATTTTGTTTAATTACTTCCATTACCTTCAACAGGTTCTCTGCCTTCTCAGGAATAAAATCTTTACAAAATTCCCTTTTCCATCAGCTGAGCTCTGTCCCACCAATCACTCTGATGGGATCCGTAGGCCACTAAAATCACGGAACCTTTCATAGATGCCCCTTTAGTTTACTGAAACAAGCCAAAACCAAAGTATGGTGCTCCTTGTTTTTCATGCAATCTCTGTTACACTTGAAAGATGAGATTCAGTGACTTAAAATTGTGGCAGAGGCATGAATTTGGATTATTCATTTCTATGAATAATTTCATTAATTAATTACTTTCCAAGCAAGTTAATACTTTCCAACCTCATTCCATGGCACGTGCTGGTGCTGGAAGCAGCTCTGGCTTTGTTTTGAGTAGTGTTATGAGGACTGAAACTTTGACCTTCTTTTTCCTTTCTGCCTGTAGCAAGTCCTGGAAAATTCCCTAATGGCACAAATTATAGGAGGCGTCAGACCCGATTCTGGGAACTCTTGCACACTCTCCGTCTCTCCCTCTGCTTTTTTCCCTACTGTTCTTGTCAGAGTGTGAGGAGAAGATAATCTTCATTTTACACGGGGGAAATTGGATGCAGTGGAAATGTATCACAGCAGTGAAAAAAGAATTGACAAATAACCCCCCTCAACATGGTGTTCAGATGTACGGATTTTTTATTCCCTCCCCTCCTAGTCCTGGCTGTACTTGTTTCTGAATGGTAGTGAGGAGAATAACAATTCCTCTTCTATCTCAGAGCAGGAAATCAGCAAGTATAATACATGTATATGCATAAAATGCCGCAACAGGAGCTATTGCCAATTTAAACCATTGTTCTCCTAATTTGGACAAAAAAGGCTGTCTTACTGTCTTTATAGTAAAAGCCTCAAACAGATTAGGTCAAGTCTCTGCAGACAAAGTAATTCTGTGGTGCTTAAAATGATAGGAACTAATCTCCATGAAAGCTGAGTCCAGGGGTAAAGGCTATTAAAGATAGCTATATGCTATAGGCAGAGGAGAAGATAAGAGGTCCAGCTCATAATGAGAAACGATAACTCTACACACTTTGTTTACAGTTTACCCCAAAGACCACAGATTAACACGAATCCCAGAGCATCTTTATTATGGCACTGCATTGGAGAGGGGCTGCCAACAGAGGATGGAATTGCTAAGTAGGCTGGGACCATCTGTCCTCTCAGGGAGGTGAAAACGTGCATGATTGAGTGACACCTGCTTGTCAAGTATGGCCTGCTGGGAAATTTTCTTTTGGATCAGTGAGCTTCAAGTACATTACCTGCATTAAAATCAGACAAACAATCTCATCACCATTATGCATTTAAGCAACTCATGGCAATGCCAAAATAAAACATATATTCAAGATCTCTTGCAAGATTAGGAGCTCATGTTTTGTTTTCCATATTGGCAAGCTGAGTTTCTGAAGGAAATTGAGCATTTAAAAAAGACATTTTCTGTTATTTTAAGGAACACTGGAGATAAAACAACAGGCAACACAAGCTGGCTTTTTTTATTATTTTTTTTAATTTCTTTTTCCTTAAAAGCACTGCCTTCTATAACACAAGCACTTCCACTATAAAACAAGTCTTTGCAGACTTTGTATGGATAAAAGCATTCTCTCCATGAAATGGAATCATTTTGATTGCACTCTGCCTTATGATTGCACTCAGCCTAATGCAAGGAATTTCCCCTTTTTAAATATTTAACACCTTGAAACATATTTAAGCAGCATTTAATAAAACTACACAAAGAAGGACAAAAAAATATGGAATGACAATTCTGAATGAACTCACGTGGTTGGGAAGAAAGATACTCCTTCCCCTCCCTTTGAAAAAGCACCACAGCATGAGTTAAGGTCAAAGTGTCATCTTGAATTTCCAGTACAGATCCTGATTTTCCTCTCTTGTGTGGTTGTCAGGTTGATCATTAGACCTAAATCTGGATGCCACTGAAAATCACAGGTGATTTTATCAGAAGCTGTAATAAAGGGGATGTTTTTGTCAAGATTTGATATTTAATATGATTTATATATTTTTTTTCAAATTAAGACTCATCTGCTTTTTTTTAAATAGAAAGTATTTTTATGTTTATCGTTAAAATCTTGGTATCCGTATATAATTAGTGTTCTCACTTGTTGAATTTCAGAGTTACAGGCAGCAAGAAAAATCTATTGAAAACAAATACAAAAATAACAGAAGAGCAGGAAGAGAGAAAAAGAAAGTGGTTAGCAGGAATTGTGTATCCTGAATAAATAGCACTATCAGTCCTATTGCAAAATAGCCTGTAGTTCTGTAATTGATTTAGTAAAGAAGTAATTTTATGAACTTGGCTTATTAAAGCTTATTGAAGACAATGAACAAAACTTCAGTGGATATTGAATCAGGTCCTTGCAGTATTAAGAAGGCTGCTATGCTTCAGTTTTCTGTTTTCCAGTCAATAAATAACATATTTTTCTTCTAGACTGTACAATGAAGATTGTGTACATTACTTCCATTGCTGTGAGTGCTGAAACTGCCCACCAGTACCATGATACAAGTGTTAAATGTATATGTGTTTCTCTCAGGCAAAGGGTACAGGAGAGATACAAGCAGAATCACAGAACCACAGAATGGTTTGGATTAGAAGGGGCCTTAAAGATCTTCTTGTTCCAACCCCCCCCGCTATGGGGCAGGGACAGCTTCCACCAGATCAGGTTGTTCAAAGCCACACCCAACATGACCTTGAACATTTCCAGGGATGAGGGTAAGTAAGAAGAGTAGGATCCATTGTTTTCTTGCAGGCTGTGGGGAGGCTGCCCTAGAGCAGTGGGTGATACCCAGAAAGCTTTGCCTGTCAGTGCTGCAGTAGCATCTTCTGGTGCAGTGTGGGTGCTAGAGACCGAGGTAGGAAGGTGGTAACACTGCCTTTGTGATCATGGATGTTATAACAAGGTCATAGGTAATAACTGATGCTGATCTGGAGCTGTTGGAGGTCAAGGATTGGATCAGAAAGGTTCTCCTTTCTGTTGGCAGCTGTGTTTGGGGAGGTGATAGAGCTTTCTGTTCCCTGTGTGCACGTTTCTTCAATCACCAGTAAAAATTATACAGATTTTATTGGATCTTGGCATCACCAGGCTCCTTCAGACAATGCCAGAGAAATCAGCTGAGATATGTTAGGGCAAAACAAGGGGAGATGAAGAGAGAGCAAGATTCCTTGCTCTTAAACAAATATCTTGCCTCTTTGGTGTGTGGCCTTGCTGGCAAGACATGCTGTATTTCAAAGAGATGAAATGATTATATTAACCTAGACATTTCTTCAGTGACCTCACTTTGGCTGTTGCCATGCTTACCTGCAAATACAAAACCAAACAGATGGGCTGGGGCTCAGCAAGGGAGTCAAGAAAGGTCTCTTTCCAGGGAAGAATGTTCACACAGTAAGCTGATGGTTTGTTTTTTTTAATTTGTGCTAAGTTGTTTAGACTGGAGTGTTGAAAAAATAACTGTGAAGCATCTTCTGCTTTTTGGGGGCTAATAGGTGACAGATCCTGTGCTGTGGCTTCTGACATCCTTCTTGGTAACCCAAACACAGCCTGCAGGTATGGGTTGACACCAGTAATGTTCCTTTTTGGCTACTAGGGTGAGATGAGAAAGCATTTGATATGGCATTGCTGTCTGCTACTAAAGATGACGCTGGCTATGTTCTGCTCTGTTCCCAACAGCTTTAATTGTGGTCTTTAGGTAAATTTCCAAAGCAGATTGCAGGTGTGTTGTTATTGCTCTTTTTAAGCAGCATTTTGTTGTTCCTGAACATACTTTTATTTTTTCTTTCTGAAAGACTGACTTCAGAATATTAACTTACAATTCATCGATGAAAGAATTACTAATAATTATTAAAAAAATATGGAGACATTCTAGAGGGTTTTCTTATGTGGAAAACACAGTTGAAAACAATTAATTTTATTCTGTATCAATTCCTCTCCCTTCTCATCTCCAGCACACCTGGTGCTTGTGTATTAAGTGATATGATTAATATCTGTCAGATATTGTTTGTTTTCTCACTAATTCTCTAGCAGTGTGGGAATCCTGTGTGGGAATACCTTTTCAGTAGGATTTCTTCCTGTTTTCAGGTGTATCTGACCCTGTGTGTTTGTGGAAGATGGCTGCGTTGTCTTAAGGGGGGTGGAATTTGGGCTCAATTTGGTGTTTTTCAAGAGAATCCTTTCCTCCTAGAAAAATCCTGTTTGTTAAATCCAAAATAATCTATTGAAATGGAGGAGCACAGGAAGAGTTTTGATGACTTTTCCTGCTGGTGTGCCTGCCCAGCAGGTGCCATGAAAACTGTGTAAACCAGCTCCTTAGTTACCATACTTACCTGATAGCAGATCATGTCTGTCCCAGAGACAGGCTCCTAAAAGACTGGGGAACCTGAAAGCCCAGACTGGTAGCTGCTGACCCTGTAGCTCCTGGTGAAGCTGGGTTTCCAGCTTCCTTTCAGGATGTCTTTTTTCTAGTTAGGAAACCACTAAATCTCCAGGAATTTCCCAAGTTTCTAGATCTTATCAGCTTTTTAGACAGATTGGTATCAGTTGTGTTTCCTAGGATTCACACAGCTTCACTGGACACCATCTCAGAGTAGAAGTTACCATTGGTTGCAGGACCTCTGGTGAGATGCTCCTGGAGCGACTGCCAACCACACAGATAGTTTGGGGTTCATCAAGTCTGTGGCTTGCATTGCCAGAGAAGTGCTTGCACCATTGCTGGAGTTGGTGGCACTTAGGCACCTGGTGGGACTGCCTGATTTAGATTACACATTCAGGGCTTGTCTATTTTCTAGGTTTGAGGGCTTTGTTTCAATCTGGGATGAAATGCTCTCAGGCTCCTAGCGCGATTCTTGTGTTATACTGTGCAGGGCCATGAGCTGGAATTGATGATCCTGGTGGGTCCATTCCAGCTCAGTATATTCTATGATTCTATGATGAAATCCCTTTTTCAATGAAGTTACCACTGCCCATAAAGATATAGAAGTGAAGTAAGTGAAATTGGTGTGCTCCTTAAATCCTGTAGAGCCTGTTGCATGACCATCCCCTGAAAAACCTAAACCTGCTGTAAAGCTAAATTACAACCTGGAAGATTGTCTGGAAGATGTTATTTTAAATCATCTGCTTTTACAAATTGGTTATTGCAAGCTATTAGTGCGGTCATTGCATTCTTCTGCTTTTGGAACTTAAGATCTGATTTCTATTGACATGAAGGTCACTTCGGGCCATTCTCACTGTTTAATGTGGTCATTTGGTAGAGGTAAATATAGTTTGTTCCTACCTTGAGGTCTGTTTGCATCTTCAGAAACGTTTACAGTGGCCTTTTTTTAAATAGGAATCAGTTTTGAGCTGCAAATACATTTAGTATGGTAAAGAAAGACAAAGATACTTTGGGCTTTTTCTGCATTCACTAACAAATTAAGATCCTGTGACTTCAGTGACTTTATTCTCAGTCTATAGAAGTATAACCAAGAGGTCCTTTGTCTGTGTTTTCAGTTCTGATACAGCCAACGGAGACAAAAGAAATACGATTTTCTTGGTCACATTTAACAGCTTTCTTCTGTTGTCTCTTGCTTGCATTTAGCTTTTGTTCTTATTTTCATATGTTTTCGTTTCTTTGAATAAATGGACATTTTAAAAAAACAAACAAACCCCCCAAAACAGTGTTCAAGCAAATGACTCCTGTTTGAAACACAGAAAATGAATAGGTCCATGCAACTAAACAGGCTGTAACATGCTTTCAAAGCTGATTGTCTGAAATGCTGGGGCTCTACTCCGCCCACTCTCTTCTGCAGTTGTGGGCTTGAAAGCACCTCGGGCAAGAGACTGTTGGAACAGTAAGAGCTCTGAAATTTTTGTTTGAATAAATTCATAATTAAATACTCTGGTGTGAAAGAGACAGGGGGGGAAATGTTTTCCCTGCTGCTTAGCAGCTTTAAATTGGTTGGTTCTTTCTGTTGGTGGAGACAGCAAAAAATTGTCAAACCTGAAAGTGCTCCTGTTTATCTGGGAATGAGAGCTGCTTTTGCTCTTGTTTACATGTACAGAATATACATTCAGAGAAGCACTGAGGGAGTGTATAATTCAGAGAATGGGAATCATAGATCAATTAATAATTCAGATCTGTTGTACCCTGACATACACAATAGTATAGCATCAATCTTGAAACTGTACACAGGGAAGTACAGTCCATCAATCACTTTCATCCAATTTTGAATAATTGTTTATTTATGTTTTTCTGATTTTCTCTGGCAAACTAACTTTTTCAGCCTCTCACTGAACTATTTTCCCCTGAGAAAGCATAGCTTTTCTCCCATAGTCTTAGTTGATGTAGAATGATAATAAAATATACAAATATATTGTCTATGAATTAGAATATCTTTAGTGCTTGTTCTTGTATTTTTTTTCCTGGTATGCAGCTGTTTCTAGGAATAGAATACTTTAGATTTTATAGTTAATATTTTCTATATCCAAACCCTTAGAAGATTTGAACAAACTACAAAGGTGTTCAAATCTCTATTTTCCCATTTCAGTTTGTCAGAAGAGTTAGTAGCGTTTGTAAAGATGTGTAACATGGCAGAAATACTGAGAACACAAGTACACTCAGGATTAGGCCCCTAGATCGAGCTACCACAAAATTTTGAATTCCTTCTCTTAAACTGCTCTGATTTTGGGCATGGCAGATCCAAGATTTTATCTGGCCATCCCATGCGAATGCCTCATCCCTAGGTGTTATCCTCTCTTTGATATTTTGCTGACAGCATTTATCCACCTCCATTTCTTGCTGTCTGCTTGTGTTGGAAATACCTTTCCTAGGACATACTTTTCTGCGACAAAACCACTTGGTTACATTAACTAAGTAGACTCTTGATTTGGAAGTACAGCTCAGGTTGGCATTCTGTGTTGCAGGCACCTGCATAACTACCCAAGGGGACACTGGTGGCCCAGGAACAACAGCAGCAGACTGGAACCCATGAGATTTGGGTTATACTCGCAGTCTTGCCACTAACCAGTTGCAATTTGCAGCAAAGGAGAAACCTGAGACCTTCTCCTGCTACCAAAGAGTCACTCTTTCATATTCAGATCACATCATATCTGCTCTGTTCATCTAAGAACAGTAAACTTTGGGGGCAAAGGTGCATCTTAATATGGTTTTGTGCAGCTCCTAACACAGTACTGATGGGCTTATCCAAATCCTAAGAAAATTTAAATAATTATGGTAAGAATGTGAAGTTTATTCTTTGGCTTCTTCAGGAAGGAAGGCTCTTTTTCAAATCAGTGCCAGACTGCAGTGACAGTCACTGCAGCCTCGACTCTGCCTTGGCAAACCCTCATGACCTGTCTGTTGCTGTTTCCTAGACAAAATGCAGGCACTCCAGGAATTTTGTTAATGGGGGCCCCATTGCAGAGAGAGACTTCTTGTGGCCACATCCATAGTGTTTCTGTCTGGAACTAGGCTTGATGGAGGTGCAGAACCAACGACCTGCGGGTAAACCAAGTGTGACAGATTTTTGCTTTGAAATGGATGGTCAGTGTGGGGGCAACAGTGCCCTGGCTCAGCTGCCTTGGATTTATAGTTGCTTACTGCCCTGGGGCATCAGAAAGCACTCAAAGATTTGAGGAAGAGGTAGAAGAGAAAGAAAAAAAAAAAAGCCAAGGATGTGAATGTGAAGAAATTTCCAGCATGAGGATGAAGGCACAGAAAGACAGCTAAAAGCTGTCACATGTCAATCACACAAAGGGTAGGAAGCATATGTGATGCAGTTAATGCTCTGAGCAAAGGGGAATGGAAAAACAACTGGTCTCTGGGTATTAATTATATACTGAACTGCTAATAAGTTGGAGACAGTGTGAGCATCGACTTCTGATATATATCAGCCTTGGAAAACAAATACAGGGCAGGATAAGACAATTTAGAGTAGTATAATATTAACCAGGGCAGTACAGGTAAAGTTATTAAGGAGTGGTGGCACCGCACCTGTACAAATACTCCTGCCCTTTGCAGGGCACTGCTGGCAGTGATGCACAATAAAGATGCATTGATCTCTTTTGTCTTCAAACTAGTGGTAAGGTCTGAAATACTGAGTGAACCGAAAGACCTCATTAACTTCAGCTATCAACAACAGTCTAATGTAAAAAAAAAAAAAGTTAAAAATCCCAAGCATCATCTGAAACAGTCCCTCTCTCATTATCTCAGCCCTTCCTGGAGAAGATCAATAAACAATTTGCATATTTTTTATCAATATTTAATGTAATGCAGCAGGATGCTTTTGATGGCTTGAGTCCTTCTGTGCGCTCTTTTAACATGACAGAGACTAAGAGCCCAGCAGGTGCTCAGGTGCTGGGGTCAGTTCCTAGTTAAAAACATTAGGGATTGGTCTGGCTAAATAATCTACAGCTGCCCATCCAAGGGCAGGAGTGAGAGCTTGCAGAGCATGGTGATGAATTTTAACGATCCAGGAAGACAAATGAGCCTGAGCTGCCATGCAATTAGTGGGCTGTGGAAAGATGTGTTGGGTCTAAATGAGGGACATGATCTTCTCTTGACTCTCAGTGTGGTAGGAGCCCTCCCTCTGAAGGCTGTAATGAGGAAGGTAGATGAGATCCCAAACAGGTTGACAGAACAATTAAGGGGAAATGGGGGTTGATTCAAAATGCGGTATCGCCGTCGATGGCACAGACACGTACAGATCTTCCCCCTTAAGGAGCATGTGCCACTCTTCAAAAGTGTGCATGTGCTCAGGGAATTCCTTTCACTCCCTGTTACTTAAAGGAATATATTTTAAAAAATTTATCCCTGAATCAACCGGTACTTCAGTAGCAAAATAACTTGGATGAAAAGGCCTGGTTCTCATCTCGCTTACTGAGGTGTAAATCGGGAGCACCTCCTCCAAACTGTCTGCAAGGATAACGAATTCCAAGATGGTGTATCCTGTGAAGATGCATGTTTTGTGCACTAGACAAATGCAGTTTTTTATCTAGTCATCTGGTTGTTGTTTGAGTCTGCTTGATTGAGACTTTAATGCTTTTTGAGGAATGTGGGAGCTCAGAAGAGCTGAAGGAGAGGCTTCTGCAATAAGCCTGAAGAAAACTCTTGAGTTATTCCTCTGCCCCTGAAGAAATAAAAAACAGGTATGCTTTTAAAATATGCCATAAGAAAAGAAAATAGATGTTAAAAATAATTACATTTGTAGAGGAATCAAATTTATGATTGGACTTGATGAACTTACAGGTCTTTTCCAACCCAAGTATTCCCATGATTCTGTGAAATTATGCTTACTAACTAGATGCCAGAAGACCACAAACAAGTTGAGATTCTACCTACTTAATTAGAAAACCAGTAGCACTAAACTACTACAAATAATGCACCAGGCAGGATTAATCTGTCCAGTAAAACTTGTCTCACTTCTCTGCCTCAAAAATATCAAAAGGAAGAAAGCAATTTCCTTGAACAGTGCTCAGTCTTTGAACATATTCACTTAGGTCAATGATAGAAAATTATTATAGACGTGATGTCAGAGCTGCATCAAACAGATCTGCTTTTCTTGATAGGACAGATTTGTTGCTTTTGCCTCATTAGAGAGGTTACATGTCACAGAGATCACACAGTGTTGTCGCCTTTGTTGGACTGGACAATATGAAAACCACTGTGGATACTTGCATGTGCAAATTGAAAATAGGTTTCTACAAACAGTGTCAGAAGTTGTGTTATCTTATTCCGTTCGTAGTCACTACTGAGCTGATGAATGATGGCAGGCAGTCATCTTGGTTTTCATGAGTTTGTAAAATGTAGTGATTGTACTGTTTGTGGAGGTAAACACAAAATGTCAAAATTAACAGGGCCAGAGAGAATTCATGTTCAGAGTCAAGGAAGAAGATACAGCAGATTTTCACTGCACCTTCCTAGGGTTACTGAAAGCTGTGAAGAACAAGGAGGTGAATATTTTCTAAGTAAACACATAGAGCAGTAGGGTTCAGCCTGGTTCTTGGGCTATAACACAGTCAAGAGATGCTTATGTTAATGTTCAAGTAGATTGGGAAAATCTAGAAATAAAGTGGGGTTTTTTCTTCTCCCTATAGTGTCCAGAGAACTGACTACAGGTTGATGGCATGAATACACAGCCTGGTACAGCAAGCAAAATAGAAAACCAGAGAAATTGTGCCTCCTTGAAAACACTATTTTCACTGTTTTGTTTCCTTCCATCATTGGTTTTGTTACCCATTGCTCCACACAGAGGGCTGACCTATCTGTAAGCTATGTTTAAACCCACAAGAGCCATTTAGGCTTTGAGCCATATATTTGTATTGTGAACTACTTTGTTAGAGGCAGAGATTTACAGCAGGTAAGGACAAAAGTATTGCTTTAGCTCTGCAGTGCTTGGTGAAGAAAAAACCCAAACCTGGGAAAATGGAAATGTTTCACATTTCTATACCACTGTGGTAAAAATAAAATTGCAACTCTAGATTAATTTTATAATAAAGCTTTTTGTTTAAAATGTGATTGGTTTTGTTTTTTTTTTTTAAATCACCTTAATAAATATGTTTTCCAGCCATCTTTTTTTATACCAGTTAACACAGTAGTTTCAAACACAATAGTCCTATGCATACATGCAGACCTATCTTTTAGAAATTTTCCATTTCAAAACTTTATATTTGTGCAGAATATTTGAAAATGCTGAAAATACTCAGGATATTTAGGTATCTTCTTTCACATAGAAGGGGAAAAAATGGGAAAAAAAAGAAGCACCCCAAACCAAAAATTAATGTATCAGCTTAATTTCATCCCCCCCTCTCCTCAGAATGAGGGGTAAAATAATTTTTTTTGCTAATCGACGAAAGCAGTTAGTGTTACACAGAAATCCATGATCCCTGTTTATCCTAGTTATCCACACAAGCATTTGCTTTTTGCTCAGTGTGTGAACATGAGAAAATATTATTAACTAGGATCAGGAAGAGATGACCATTAACTAAGAATAATACCTTTTCTTCTAGAGCTCTGCCTGGAGGTTGACTGAGGCTGGTTCAATGAACTGATCACTTGACCTTTTTTTTTTCTTATCTCCCAACATTTTCCCCTTATATTTTTCTGCCTTTCTGGCTAAATCTCTAAATTATGAACCAAATCCTCCGTAATGGAAAATGTAGCCATTTATTGCCTGTAAAGTTTGCTGCAGAGCAGAGAGCAGTGCATAGAGGGTAAAAGTTACAGAAAAGCCCAGAGTTGTGCACAGCTGATTTTGGTCAAGGAACTCTCATGCTAATGACCACTTTTTAGAATACGTTTTGAGCTTTGCTGATGAAAATTGCTGTATGGAATGGGACAACAATTAGGATTGCTACCAGTGAATATAGAGGAACTTAGAAAAAGGAGTCTAGTAAAGCTGGTAAATTTTCTGGAATTACTTGAATTATGAATTGTGGTACTTCT